>NW_024080652.1:704330-936830 GCF_003009895.1 Hyaena hyaena
TCGAACCCACGAACCGCGAGATCATGACCTAAGCGAAAGTCGGACGCTTAACCGACTAAGCCACCCAGGCGCCCCAGTTAACTCCCCTCTTATAGGGAAACTGAGGCATGGGGCAATTCTGGCCCAAGGCTACACATGGCTTATGCAGCTCAGGACCAGGGTAAACAGACAACGGAGAAAAGAGACACACCCTGCCTGGGTGGCTTAGTCGGTTAAGCGTCTGACTTTCGCTTGGGTCATGATCTCGCGGTTCGTGGGTTCGAGCCCCGCGTCGGGCTCTGTGCTGACTGCCGGCTCAGAGCCTGGAGCCTGTTTCAGAGTCTGTGACTCCCTCTCTCTCTGACCCTCCCCTGCTCGCGCTGTCTCTCTCTCTCCTAGAAATAAATTTAAAAAACATTAAAAAAAATTTCTTAAAAAAAAAAAAAAAAAAAAGAGACACACCCTGGTAAGGTGCCCAGAGAAGGGACCTGTTTCCACCTGGGGGCAGAGGGGATGTGGAAGGACAGAGGGGTCACAGAGGGGCCTCGGAGGAAGAGCTGGTACAGGACAGGCAAGTGCTTTCCACAGGAGAGCACCGCATGAGCTTCCGGCCTCACCCTGTTGGGGGCTGGTCCTCTGCCTTCTCTGCCGTCCCGATTGACCGAGGAAGTGATGACATAGTCCAGGGTGATGGATGAGTCCAAAGGAGGTGAGACCAAGGTAGGCAGCCCATGCTCTGGGCTGCCCAGCAAGGGGTGAGCCCCCCCAGGGCCTCCACTGGTTGTGGTCGGGCTGCTGAGGGGGTTGTGACAGCACAGCCTGGGCTGGATCAGAACCAGCCCGGGGTTGGTGTGGGAAGTGCGGGGTCTGCATGGGCATCTCCCTGCCCCTCCAGCTGTCCCTGGTCTGCAAGGCTGTGCTGAAGGTCCCTGAATTCTAGGTACTCAAGCATCTCCTGAGCCCAGGCAGGGGCCCCGACAGCCCAGTGCCGCCCACCCATGGCCACTCAGCCGCCGTGAGCAGACAGCGAGTCCTCACAGGCAGGGCCTGCCTGCTGCACACTCCACAGTACGCGGGAGGCCACTCACAGCTGGTTGGCAGGCAGCCTGGATGGACACCTGGCATCTCGCCAGCCACAGTGCCAAGGTGAGGCTGGGCCCCTGGCCCCTAGCAGACAGGGTAGCGTCTCGGCACCAGCAGGGCCTGGCCCTCCCAAGGAAGGAGTGAAACGGACAGAGGATTCCAGGGTTCAGGGCTGGTCCTGAGCCCCTTTGAGGGGATGGACCATGCCCTCGGCCAGGCACTCGGGCTCCCCTGACAGAGAAGCCACTTTCCAAAGGCCAGTGACAAGAGCCCTGCCAGGGTCCCTTCCCTGGAGACACGCACAGCTCGTTGCCACCTCCTCCTTGAAGCCCTCCCAGATGACCCAGGTAGAACCTCCCAGATGAGGAAAAAGACCTCCTCCCAGTGTCAGGATTTTGTCTGTGGACCCCAGAACTCCCAGCCCAGAGTCTTGAGATGATGGGCCCAGAGCCCCTGTGTTCTTTTATTTTTTTTAATTTTTTAATGTTTATTTATTTTTGAGAGACAGAGAGAGACAGAGCAAAAACGGGGGAGGAGCAGAGAGAGAGGAAGACACAGAATCCAAAGCAGGCTGTCAGCACAGAGCCTGATGCGGGGCTCGAACTCCTGAAATATGAGATCATGACCTGAGCTCAAACGATGCAGCCACCCAGGTGCCCCAGAGCCCCCGTGTTCTAATGCCCCCTTGAGGAGAACAAAGAGGGAACCACCTCTCAAGCATGTCCTGTCTTTTTATCACCAAGATCTTTCTATCCTACCAACTGGATTTCTAAGACCTCCAAAGCAGGAATTGGTGTGACTACCAAGAAACCTTTCTAGTCCGTGGCACCCTCCTCAAGTCCTCTTTGCAGTGAGCAGCTCTGCAGCACGGGAATGCTGTGTGGTGTCTGTCCAGCACCTCCGATGTGTCCAGCCCTGACCAGGTGGAAGCCAAGGGAGCCCCGGCTTGGCTGGCAAGCAGCAAGGACGTGTTGGATGGGCTAGGGAAGCACCAGCTGCTCTGGGCCTGAAACTAGGGCTTTGTCACCAAGACCCTCCCTGGAGAGCAGACTCTGTCTGGGCTACATGGGGGTCCTAGGATGCACAGTGTTGGCGGGCGCTGGACAGAGATCGCCCGGCCCAACCACGGAGACGGAACCCCATAGCTGAAGGCACAGGTCCAGACGGGATGGAGAAACCAAGGCTGGTTGAGGGGAGGGTGACGTAGCGGGGCCCTGAGAGCAGGGCGTCCGGCTGAGGCACCTGCTGGCGGGCCTGAGGTTTGCGTGGGAGCAGGAGGGCCAATGTGGTACCTGGTGGGGATGGTGGTACCGAAACGGAGGGTCCTGGAGGGCAGCGCCCCCCCGCCAGGGCTGTGGGGGTGTCTCCACAGTGTCCTGCATTTGCTGGTTTATGCTGTGGGTTGAGTGGCTTCCCCGAAGCCACACTGTATCCCAGCCCTGGTACCTGTGAATGTGAATGTGGCCTTATCCGGGCTGGCGGCTTTGCAAAGGAGGGGTGGGCCCTCATTCAACGACCGTGTCCTTATAAAAGGGGGATTTGGACACAGACACGCACCCAGGGAGAGCGCTGTGTGATGAAGGACGAAGAGGTCAGGGGGCAGTGGCCTGGAGAAGCTTCCTCCAGAGCCGCTGGGGGAGCCTGGCCTACATGGGGGACCCCCAGAGCTGGGGGGGACAAATGTCTGTAGTTCGAGCTCACGAGTGAACTATCACAGTTACACATTGCTGTTCTCGGCCGCCTTCGAACAACGGTTGGGAGCCGCCAGCCAGCCAGGGGGACCCACGTTCTCTCTCCCCTCCCTGCCTCCTGCCCACCCTCAGCGGGGACAGTCCAGGATATGCAGACCAGTCCAACTTGGCGAGAGATAGAAGCAAACGGGGTGGGGGTCTGGCTGCCTTAGAGCCACCGGGCCCGAGTCTGGGTGCATTTTCTTCCCCTTGAAGCCAAAGGAACCCCAGGATGCTCTGTCCACGCGGCCCTGGGGACCCCCAGCTGTGAGGTCTCACTTCTCCAGGTTCCCATCTACAGCCATGGCCCGCAGCCCTTCCCAGGGGCATGCCTTTCTGTGGGACCCCCCCCTGGTGTCCCCTCTTTGTCTTCCCCTCCTGATGGGGGAGGGCTGGGGGAGAACACCCCCCTCCCCGCCCCGCTCCATGTTGGTGGACCCATCCCACATGCTTACTGAGCACCTACTGTATGCCCCATCTGGGCTGGGAGCCCCCATAGGCCAGTCCCTGCCTCCAAGGGGGCCAAGAGATTGGCTGTCTCCTGTGTTAGATGGAGGGGCAAGGAGAGGCCACCAAGTATCAGGGAGGACAGGGAGGGATCAGCAGGGCTCCCCAGGGTGAGTCTGAGCGAGCCACGAGAGGGCATTTCAGGCCACCGAGCACAGAGGCCTGGGGCTCTGAGGAGGGGCCGGAGGGTCTCAAGGTCAGACCCCAAGGTCCTGACACAGTCAGGGGGGGCTGGTCCCTGCCCTGAGGGGGATGGGGAGTAAAGAGAGTGACTCTATGTCTGCCCTTAGGGGTCCCCGGGAGGGTGTCAGGAGGAGCATGCCTGAGGGCAGGGCTGTGGGGACACACACATGGGGGCGGGTGGACTCGGGTTTGTGGCCCACAGGAGGCACTGAGAACGGCGGCACCACCAAAGCCCATGGGAGATACAGGGAGGGGTCCCCCAGGGGGCTGTGGGCACAGAGGCAGAGGGCCAGAGACAGCGACAGGGGAAGGCTGTGTGAGCAGGCCACCCAGGAGGGCTGAGCAGGGCTGGAGGGGGCTCTCAGGAAAGGGGTGACTGAGGCGTGACAGCAGGGTTGCTGTAGGACAGATGGCAGGTGGAGAGGACAAGTTTGGAGACAAGGAGGCAATTTGAGGGCCTAGGCACCTCAGGTGTCCCCATCCCCATAGAGGTGTCCCCACAGGTGTCTCCATCCCTGTAGAGGTGTTCCCATCCCCATAGATGTGTCCATACAGGTGTTCCCATCCCCACAGAGGTGCCCCCACAGAAGTGGCCCCTTTCCCTGGATGCCAAGAGCCCCAAGGGGAGCTGACCACTAAAAGCCTGCTTTTTCTGCCCCAACACCTGCCATCTCCAGATTCTTAAGGAAATTCTGTGAAACAGGTGGGATTGGCAGTCCTTCCTGGGACAGGAGAGGGGACACACCCAGCCCGAAGGAGGTAGGCAGTGTGAAGGCGGATCCATGCCACCCCTGGGCCTGCCACCCCTGAGACCAGGCGGTGGCCATGCCCCTGGACAGTGTTCACTGCGCACCTGCTCCGTGCAGACCCTTAGCAGCTTGGAGGACCCAGCCACTTAATCAGGGGAGCAGACAGGGCTGACAGGGGAGCAGACAGCCCCTGCCAGAGCCCCCTGGCACAAGCCCTACACTGCATCAGCCCTGACCCTGCTGCGGGCAGGGCAGACCCTGCAGACACAGCAAAAGTAGCAGATCCCAGGGCGGCTGTGGGCAAGCTGTGAGCAGAGCGGGAAGCAGGAAGGGTCCCGGACCCCTCCCGGGGCCTCATGCCCTCCTCCAGCCCACTCCGGGCAGGGTGGCCGCACCCCAGTGCCTTCGCCCTCCCTCCTGCCTGGGCCTGCTCCAGGCCAGTTCCCAGGGGCCCCTGCCCTCCACTGTGTGCTGGAGCGTCAGCTGTGGGCAAAGCCCCAGGGAGGACACAGGAGAGGGAGAGGAGAGGGAGGCCCAGGGAGGTGGCTCCCCCAGAAGGCGAAGGAGGCAGGAAGGCTGCTCAGATGCACACGGCCACATGCCTGGCCACAAGGAGCAGCATCCTAGTGTGGCTGGGGACACAGCCCTGTCCCCACAGAGTTCCCGTTTTCAAGCCAGCCCTCGGGTAAGCAATTCCAGTAGCCACTGCCATCAGCCTGCAGCTCCACCCGCCGTAGATACGGTCATTTGCTTTCTCACCAAGGGAAACACAGAAAAGGAAAAAGGAAACAGGACCCGAGTCACTCAGGGGTCTGGGAGTGGTGCGAGCCTAGAAACCGCCTCGGGAGGTTGGCATCTCCAGGGGTGTCCCCAAAGATGAAGTGGGGGTGTGGTGGTGAGGGTTGTGTAGTGGATTTGGGGATTTAAAAACATTCTTTGCTTGGTTTCCCAAAGAGCAACAGCATCTGGCAGTGGGAGGAGGGAGGGTGTGGAAGTCCCCCCCACTGCGCCCGAGGGCTGGGCAAAGCGACGGCCCCCCACTGCACGTGAGGGGGCTCCAGGGCGGGGCGGGCCCCATGGGTGAGATCCTCTGTGGCTGTCTGCCACTCTCAGCCATTGCCATGGTCCGGGGAGAAGGGTGAGGTCCGAAATAGGATGCTTGCGCTTGCCCTCTTTCCCTGACCCTGTTCCCTTTCAGCAATGACATTGAGCAGTGGATCTTAAGTTCACATGCAAATCAATGCAAAAAATTCAAAATCCGCTTATAAGGAACCTTTACAAGTCAATAATAAAGAAGGCAAGTGACCCAGTTAAGCAACGAGAAAATGATCTGAATAGACTTTCTCTAAGACTTATGGATGGTTCAACAGCATCAGGCCATCAGGGAGATGCAAGTCGAACTGCTACTAGATCCTACTTCTCCCCCCTTTCACACACACACAGGCATGCGTGCACATGCACACGCAGAAACACACAGATGCCAGCGTGCGCACACTTACACAGACACACACAGAAATACACAATCACACAGGTGCACATACACGAACACACAGCTGCAAGCATGCACACACTTACACATGCGCACACATGCACACAGAGACACCTGTGTACACGCACAACAACGGCTGCAACTCAGAAGCAGAAAGTAACAAGGGTGGCCAGTGTGGGACGCAAACCCTCATCCATGGCTGCTGGGCACATAGAACTTGCAGTCACTGTGTGAACAGTCCGGGGGGGTCCTCCAACGGTTATGCAGTGAACTCTCAAGTACCCAGCAAGTTCATGTACACATCCAGGAGAAGTGAAACCACGTTCACATAAAGACTTGCACATGCATGTCCACATTATTCACGTAGAAATTCAATACTATTCACAGCAGCTGAAGGCGGAAGCAAGCTAAGTGCCCAGCAACTGAAGACCGAGTGAGCAGCACGTGGCCCGCCCACACCCATGGAATATGACTCTGTGGAGCACTGACCCACGCTATGGCCTGGATGAGCCTGGAAGACACGGTGCTCAGGGAGATGAACCTGCCACAAAGGGCACACGCTGTATTCTGCCTGTGTCAGTGCTATTCATAGGCGTCCTCGCATCCGAAGTGTTTCCCCTTGTGCTGCAGTAAGAACTCAGAGGCTCTGTGCTTCTCATGTCTGACGTCACGGCCCCTGGGCTGAGCCTCCTGAATGAAGGGGTCCTGCCTTCCACTGCTCAGTAGCCCTACACTAGGCCGACATCACGTCCCTTAGGGGACGGGGAGACCGAGGCAGGAGGCACCAGCTCACACAGCTCATAAGGCTTCCCTCCAGGATCAGACCACAGGCCTGAGGACAGACTAGAGCACCAGAGACCCCCAATCACCACAGACCGAGGTGGCCAAGAAGCCTTGCAGCTTCACAAAGCACAGGGTGTGAAGGTGTGAAAAGCACTTCACAGTTTATCAGGCTCCGCACACTGCAAACAGAGTTGACTGCCTCTGAGCCCAGCTGCCATGAACTGAGTCTACGAACCAGCACATCAGGACAGGTCTCAGACAGGTGCAATGGGACAGGGCATTTGAGAAGGGTTTTGTATTCCCAGAGAAGGTCCCTCTGCCTACCCTCCCATCCATCCATCCAACCATCCATCCATCCACCCAACTACCTATCTATCCATTATGTATCCATCCATCATCTATTTATCCATCCATCTATCCTCTATGCATCCATTCATCCATCTTCTACCATCCATCTATCCATCCACCCACCCACTTATCAATCATTATCTATCATCCATTCATCATCTATCCATCAATTCATCAACTCATCCATCCAACATCTATCCATCCTTCCATCATCCATCTATCTCTGCCTTCCCTCCTACAGGATCTTCTGTAACATGACTGGCCTTCCTTCTACCTCCCACTGAGATGTGGGATCTATGTTCTCACCTCAGATCTCAGTGGGGGTTGTGATTGCTCCATCCAGCAGAGGACACCAAGACACCACATAGACTTCTTGGGCTTAGTCCTAAAAGGATGTAACTTCGATTTGGTGCACTCTGTCTGTCTCTCTCTCTGTCTCTCCTTGGGAGCCTGGGCTTCCAAGTACAAAGCCTGGCCCCCAGCCACCAAACTGCAGAGACCATGTGGAGAAAGCCCAGAGAGACTGAGCCCCGGTCGCCAGAGGCCTCCCAGCTCAGGTGCCGACTGTGTCCATGCAAGTGAGCGGACCCAGGTGGGGGCAGCCAAACCCAGAGGCATAGAAATCGGGACCATAAAATTATGTTGCTTGAAGCTAAGTTTGGGGTGGCCTGCACCCAGCAAGAGCTAACAGGCATAGTGGTGGGAGGAAGAGTAAGAGGGGGAGAACAGGGGGAGAGGAAGGAGGGAGAAGGGAAGAGAAGAGGAGAGAAGAGGGGAGAGGAGGGGAGGAGAGGGGAGGGGAGAGGATGGGAGAAGAGGGAGGAGGAGAGAGACCTGAAGGAGCAGGGACCTCAGGAGACCACAGCCCTGGGCAGACACCTGCAGCCAAGCCCTGGCATCCAGGGGCCGGAAGGCCCCAAGGCCTGGCCTGAGCCCTCCTCCCAGCCCCCTCGTTCACGTTCACGGTGACCCGCTTGTCCCCAGTGGGGTCTCCTGTGAGTGGGGCTCCTGCTACCCCCAGATCACAGTCTGTGGTTGTGGCGAGCCCTCTGACGTCCATCACGGGCTCCCCTGCAGTGCCAGGCCCTCAACAGGCACCAGCTCTGAGCTGCCCTGAGCATGTGGGGGAGTTGGCACGGGGGCGGTGGCTGGCAGCTGAGCCTCCCCTTCTCTGAGCCCCTAAGCCCCCAGCCTGGCTGTCAGGTCAGGAAGATCTGGGGCCTCAGGATTGCACAGCCCGGGTCCCACGTGGAACAAGGTGCACACTGTCCCCCGAGGTGGCCCTCTCCAGACGCTGCAGTGCCACTACTGTCCGGCAGGGGCCGCCACGCCACCACACTCTGTCCCATGGTGCCACTGCCCCTGCAGGTCAATGGCAGGAAGGGACAGCTGGTCCCCCCCTCAGGGGTTGGCCCCCACCCCTGCCCCATTACTAGGCTTTTGTAATTCGCGGGCACAGTCGCCCAGCCCCACAGGCCAACCCAAAAAGTCCCAAGGGGCAACCGGCCCAGCCCCCACACCCACCCAGGACAACCGTCCTTCCAACACCACCCAACCTCCCGCCTGAGCCTCTGGACTCTGGGCCTTGCACCTGCAGCCCCAAACTTCCAGCCCTGGCGTCGCCCCACCGCCAGGGCCCACAAGCCGGGTGTCCCCCAGGAAGCGCAGGAACAGCAGGGCTGTCTTCTGCTGGGCAGTACGGTGGCTGATGAAATCCCAGACTGGAAAGTGACAAGCAGAACGCAGGCCCGGAGGTTCTTGCTTGCCCTGCCTGTGTCACAGGTCAGCACAGCGTCAGGGCGATGGGGTCATCTTTGCCAACGCATCCCCTGCTTCGCGGTCCCTGTGTCCCTTCTAAGGAACTTCCTGTCCTACTTCCTCCTCCAGTGACCCGTCCAGCACACACTGTGGCTGAGACAGCACCACCAGGCTCCGGGCTCCCAAGATTTCAGGTGCAGCTCTAGCAATGGGGGCCACGGGCATGCACCCCTCTTCCTGCCCCCTGACTTCTCTGCATGGGTTCCCCATTGGGATGCACTTGGGCTTCCTCAGAGCTCAGCAGCCCCTAAAGGTCCCAGATTGAGGGGAGGGGACAGACACCCACCCCACTCCCATGGCCGAGGGGGTGCAGAATGTGTGCCACAGTTTGAAGTGGTCACACCACTCTGGGGTTTCACTGGACTGAGGGCAAGAGAGAGGCTGGTCCAAACCCCAAGACAGCCTGGAACTGGGGGCAGACTCAGGAACAAGGTGCTCTCCTGCCCTCACCCCTGCAGCCCTCCCTCCAGGGCTCAGTGGTAAATCCACAGAGATTGTTGGCTGCCTTCCTACTTCAGGGAGAAGAAGGGCAGATGATGGGAAACCAAGCAGGCAATGGGGCGCCTGGCTGGCTCAGTCGGGAAGTGTGGACCTCTTGGCCTCAGGGTCATGAGTTCTAGCCCCATGTTGGGCATGGAGCTTACTTAAAGAAAAAATTCCAGTACTTTGTGAATTATACTCTTTCAAAAGTGAATTTATGGTATGTGACTTATATCCCAATAAAAAATTCTTTTAAAACGGAACCAAACAAAAAAAATGGGGGCGCCTGGGTGGCTCAGTTGGTTAGGCGTCTGACTTCGGCTGAGGTCACGATCTCACGGTTCGTGGGTTCAAGCCTCGCGTTGGGCTCTGTGCTGACAGCTAGCTCACAGCCTAGAGCCCACTTCAGATTCTGTGTCTCCCTCTCTCTCTGACCCTCCCCTGCTCACGCTGTCTCTCTCTCTAATAAATAAATAAATTAAGTAATTAATTAAAAAAAAAAAAGGAACCAAACTGGCAAGAGGACTTACTTTGCAGTGGCCTTGTTTTCCGGGGCATGGCAGGCAGCCTCATCTCCCCTGCTGCAGTGTCTGCAGGCAGCACCCAGTCACCTGCTCCCACGTCCTCACTGGGCGGCACCCACCTCTCCCCAGCCTGCCACCCGCCTCAGGGACGCAGGTCTCGCCTGGAAGATTCAGGGGTGTCCACCAGGGGGAGGGGAGGGCCCCAGGCCGGGGACTGAACGGTCCGCGCGACGCGAGAACATAAGCGCCTGAGCCATGACCAAGGGGCTCCTAAGAAGGGGCTGGTGCGCTCCCTCTTCCAGGGGAAGGCTCCCTGGCCCCAGCCACCCTGGTGACCATCGATCAGAGCTACAGGGCCCGCACCAGTCCCTCAGCTCGGAGCGCAGATTCCAGCTCCCGCCTGGGCGCGCATCTGTCTAAGGGTAGCCATTGGGTCCTGTGTGGGGCCTGCTGCCAGCCGGCCGGGCCCCAACTATCCTACCCAGGCTCTGAACTCCTTGCCTGCCCAGTGGGGCCTGCAGGGCTCCCTCTGGCCTCCGGCCCCCACCTGATGGGGCGGCCCCTGGAGATGACTGCAGTCCCAGGCCACACAGCACCTCGCCTGTGCCGCCCAGGGGCCCACACGGAGCCGGAGCTGTCCGTCCCCTGCAGGCCCAGGACAGGGTGTGGGCACAGCACGCAGGGGGACAGGCCAGTCCTGACAGCAGGACACTGGAAAAGAGGGTCAGGCAGGCCCAGGGAGGCAGGCCTGTCCCAGGAAGAAGAAAGAGCCAGTCGACAGGAAGCTGAAGGGTCCTCAATGGGGAGGGGATGAGAGCCCGGAGGTCTGCTGTTCTGGTTAAGAAGTCAGCATGGCTTTACAGTGGCCCAAACGCAAGCTGGGCCCACCCTGTCTGCCTTCATGGCTCTGGGTCCTGATGGTCCAGCATCAGGAAGAACCTGTCCCACCTTGACCTTAACATCCCTGGACCTGCCCTCCACATGCGCCAGTGAAGGGGTGTTTTAAAGCAATACCACAGGGGCGCCTGGGGGGCTCAGTAGGTTGAGCGTCTGACTCTTGATTTTAGCTCAGGTCATAATCTCGTAGTTCATGAGTTCAAGCCCCACGTCAGGCTCTGTGCTGACAGTATGGATCCTACCTGGGATTCTCTTCCTCTCCACCCCTGCCCCACTCACACTGTCTCTCTTTCTCTCACTCTCCCTCGAAGACAAACTTTTTAAAAAAATTTTTTTAAGTTTTTTTTATAAATTTCTGAGAGACAAAGAGAGAGACAGAGTGAGCAGGGGAGGGTCAGAGAGAGAGGGAGACACAGAATCTGAAGCAGTCTCCAGGCTCTGAGCTGTCAGCACAGAGCCCAATGCGGGGCTCAAACCCATGAACCGTGAGATCATGACCTGAGCCGAAGTCGGACGCCTAGCCGACTGAACCACCGAGGTGCCCCACAAATAAATACACTTAAAAATTAAATAACGGGCATCTGAGTGGCTTGTCAGTTAAGTGACTGAATTTGGCTCAGGTCATGATCTCACAGCCTGTGAGTTCGAGCCCTAAGTCAGGCTCTGTGCTGACAGTGAGGAGCTTGCTTGGGATTCTCTGTCTCCCTCTGTCTCTGCTCCCGGTCCCTGCTTGTTCTCTCTCTCAAATTAAATAAATAAACATTGCCAAAAACAAGAAGGGCAGTACCACAGCAGCAGCCCAGGAGCAACCCAGGCGCCACCTTCCCAAGTGCCGCCAAACCCCCAACAACAGTGGTCCGGGCTTCCTAGCACCTTGGGATGCCCCGGGGAGCGCGGCGGGTACAGTCACATGCTGTGTCCCCTAATGAAAGCTGGTGGATGACATCCTTCCAGGCCACCAGCAGGAGGGCCGTGACAGCCCAGACGTATGAGCAACCCATGCTGCCACGCCTGGCCCCTTCTTCCCGGGAGGCATCCCTTCCCTCTGCAAAGCTCTGCGCACAGCAGGTGTGGATTTGGTTCCATTCTTCCAGAAGACCGGAGATTCGTAATTTTCCTCGCAGCAACTAGGAGAGTCACTTCTGTGGATTAATAGAAAGTTCTCCAATGCCTCTTGCAGTAATACAATCTCTGTCTTCTCGCCCGTAAATGATCTCACTCAAAGACTGAGTCCAGGCACCAGGTACTAAACCTGCGTTCCCGGATGAGCCCAGCAGGAGGCAGGCAGCACCGACAGAAGGAGCAGGAGGCCGGTGTTCCCGGCTTCCTATGGGGAGACCGGAGCACACTGCCGCACCTCCCCTCAGAGACTCCCTCAAGTGACCCCTGAGGACATCAGGGCTGCCCTCGCCAGCCCTGTGCGCCTCGTGGAACGGTATCCCAAACCAAAACCAGCACAGCTTTACCAGGTGAGATCAACAGGGCTGTATTCATGCATGATATAAAATTACAACCACAAACAAGCAATTTATAGGTTACATAAAATAACAACCAAATACAAGGAGTTTTAAACTAACGACTGTTTCTATAAAAATGATATGTGCTTGTTACAAAATACAGCCATAAAGAAAAACACACGCAGGAAAGCCATGTACGTCCAGTCAATTGCGCCACATGTACGTGCGTCGTGAACACTCACCATTCGGGATCCCGGACTCCTCTTGCGTCCACAGAACCCTGGGAATGTCTAGAGGTGCTTCATGGGAACAGGGGTCACGTCACACATGCAAAGGCCGGTGCTGACCTGATCCTGTGTATTAGGCACACACGCATTCTCTGTTGCCCCCAGTGAGAACTGGCTGCAAACCCAATGATAGTGATTTCAGAAAAATACAGGATTTCAACAGCCCTGAGCATGTTCCAGCCGTGATGGGGTCACGGCAGGGGACACAGAGCCCCACAGCCGTGGAAAAGCACGGCCTCTGGGCAGGGGCCCGCGAGCTGCTCGCCAGCCCGCCACTCGGCCCCAAGGCCCACCAGGTCCGATGCCCTGTCCCGGCCAGACCCTGTGAATCAGACTTTCCGGGTGTGACCAGGCTAAGGGTGCTGAGCTGACAGGCGACCCTGTAAGTCATCAGGAGGGTCCCTGTAAGGAGGCAGGGGGGTCAGACTCAGGGAGAAGAGGAAAGGGGGAAGCAGACCCTGGAGGGCAGTCCCCGGGCCCAGAGTACCAGCGCCTCTCGACACCGCCTCTCGACACCGCCTCTCGACACCAGAAGACAAGGAAGCGGCCTCCCGCCAGAGCCCCGGAGAAACGTGGCCCATTTACACTTCTGACCAGCAGGCTGTCAGGCCACAAAACTGAGTGTTCAAACCACAGGGTGTGTGGTGATTTCAGTGAGCACAGGACACTTTGTGAAGGGGAAAGTCTGTCTTACTCTTGGCGGTGGGAGGGACAGGGCCAGCAGAGCAGGGAGGACCCCAGGGCTGTGCCCCGAGCGCTTCTGGACACGGTTACATGGCTGAGACCGTGGGCACATCCAGCGCGCCCACCCCAGGGGACAGAGAGAGGCAGACTGGGAGGGGGTCGTCTCTGGGGAGGGTGGCTGTGGGCTGAGGCCTGACCTTGGTGGTAGGCCTTCCCCATCTCCTGCATAAGGATACCTGGAAGACGTCCTGGAGGTCAGCTGTGGGCACCTTTGAATACCAGACGACCGCTGCGTGGGTGGCTTTGCTTGAGTGGACACACGTTGGGAACGGACAGGACATCTGTGCCCCACGCACCAGGCAGCTGGTGACTCGGACCTGGGAGGTCAAAGGCAATGCCGACTGCTGCTGCTCCAAGGAGCTCTGCCGGCTCCTCCCACACTCCCCCTTCTCCGGCCCAAACCCACTCATGCCCCATCACCCACTGAATGCGGTTCAGAGCGAGAATTTACTCAAACGTGGACACACAGTTCACCTCCACAGAAGCTGATGCAAGATACTCTCATTTTGAAATAACTTTATTTTTTAATCTTTAAAAAAATGTTTATTTTTGAGAGAGACAAGAGCGAGAGTGGTAGAGGGGCAGTGAGAGGGGGAGACACAGAATCCAAAGGAGCTCTAGGCTCCGAGCTGTCAGCACAGAGCCCGATGCAGGACTCAACTTACAAACTGTGAGATCGTGTCCTGAGCCGAAGTCGGTCACTTGACTGACCGAGCCACCCAGGGGCCCCTAGAACTTCCCAAAATTTGCAAGAACAAGACACGCGTTCAGATGTCCAGCTTCCCCCAACAGCATCTTACGTAACCACAGAACAGGAGCTCAAGCGTCCCAGTAACCACGCTGCAGGTGCCAGGCCTCCCAGAATGCCCACCACCATTCTGGCTGCTACAGGCCCCGTGGCCGTCAGTCTCCTCAGTTCCTGTCCTTCGGGACCCTGAGCCTCCTCAACAGCCTGGTCTTCAGTGCAGAATGTGTAGTTTGGTGTCTGCTCATTAGACAGATGTCACCACACCTTCTCAGGGCAGCAGCTGTGGGCAAGTTGCCACCTGGCGACCACACTGACACACTGACCCTTTGTAAGCGCGGGCACTCTGAGGGGAGGGCCCCCGCGGTTCTCTGCACCCCTTGCAGCTATGGAGGGAACGCTGTTCCCACTGGTGCTACAGGAGCTGTCCTTCCCTTGCTGACACATTTATTCCATTATTAAAAATTTTTAATGTTTATTTTTGACAAGGAGCGAGGGAGCCAGGGAGGGGCAGAGAACGAGGAGACAATCCCATCAGAATCCATGTTGTCACCGCAGGGCCCGGCACGGGGCTCAATCCCACAATCCAAGGTCATGACCTGAGGCGAAACCAAGAGTCGGATGCTCAAGCGACTGAGCCCCCCAGGTGCTCCTCCGTTAATTGTTTACGAGCGTAGACTCCTGGACAGTAATTTATTCTGAGGACCACAACCCTTTACAGTATTTTGCTGCTCAAAATGGCCCAGAGGTGGCTCTGTGGCACGGCTGTGCCCCACTGTTCTTCCAGTAATCCCTCACTTGCTGACACAGAACGGGCCAGGACCAGCGGGAACTTTCGGGCTCTGGCCCCAGCATCTGCCGTCCCCCGGGAGCCTGGTTCCTACTGTTGGGAGCAGGGCTCGAGCCCAAGGTGTGGGGCAGGGGTGCACCTGCTGCCCGTGATCCCCCCCGCCCCCCCGCTCGCCAGTGCAGGCTCAGTTTCAGCACTGGGTGGGCAAACCACCTCCCAGACCACACAGCCTGTGTCCTGGCCCCCACAGTGCCCCCGCTGTGCGTGCTCGGAACCCGGCCTGCCAGCTGGTTGGGCCGTGGCAGCGGCTCCATTTCTGCGTCGGAACGACAGGAGGACGGCTGAGACCCCAAGCCACATGACACACTGCTGCCCCTTCTTAGTGTCTGGTCTCTCCTTCCTCAATTTCATGTTTGCAGATGCTTCTAGTGTCCCGTGTCTTTTTTGTTAACATTGCTGTAGATGCTTCTGGAGGCGGCCTTTCCCCTGGAGTTGCCCGTGTCGGGCACACCTCACGCCCACCCCTGCTGCGCCGCCAAGCCAGGTAGGCAGGCCTCAGTTCAGCAAAGGCTCTGCCGTGTGGGCATCTGGGCGGCGTCAGCATCCCGTATGGCAAATAACCTTGTATGGGTGTAACTCCGCCCGTTGGCAAACACAAGCTGGCTCGGTGGCTCCGTGGCTCAGTCTGCGTTGGTGACGGATGAAACACTTCGTCAACTAGTTGCTGACAAGAAAATCCGGTAGCTCAAGTCCCAGTACTCAGCGGACACTGCACTAGGGAGCCGGGGCGCTCACGGGCCACAGGGCCACAAGGTGCGGAGCAGGCCCCGGGAACGAGGACTCGCCATGCAAGGGACCCACTTAAGGGAGGCTATAAGCAGAAGGCGCCTGACGTCGAAGGACAAGAGACAGAAACCTTACAGCAGAGACTCCTCTACCAGCCATGGCCAAGGGGTGGGTGGTGGCGACCTCAGGGAGCCCAGACCCGGGTCACGGGTGCCTGTCCCCACCAGGTCACCATCCGAGAAGGGACGTGCCCAGGATTCTCTGACTGCCATGTTCCATTAGCTACACGGGGACAAAGCCAGCTGGCTGGCCGGGAGCCAGGGAGGGCAGTGCTGGGCCCAGACCCCTGCTCACTCTGCTCCCTGTTTACAGACCTGAGCCCCAGCCACATGTCGGAGCCACCCGGGAGGCCTGGTGTGGCACCTGGGTGCGTGTAACGTTGAACCGACGTTGGCCGATCTGGCAACTGCCTGAACGCTGCTGCCGTAGGCCTGGTCAGCGAGACAGACGCCACAGGACCGCTGCCCTGACGTGGGCTCATGGGCCCCGGGAGCCTGGCCCACGGCGTGTGCGTGTGAGTGTTCTCAGAGGGATACAGTGGAAGACCACGCATGCAAGTGAAACAACAAGTGTCCTGACGTCCTGTTTTCCAGAGTCATAATAAAGGAGTCATTGAACTTAAATACTTTATGTAAACTCACACAGGTCAGAAAACGAGCCTCTGGTGAAAAGACACTGGTGTTTCAGGCACTACCAGAAAAAAGTGAGTCAAATACATCAAAAGCCAACAATCTCTCACTTCCAACTTTATATTCTATATTTCATTTCCAAAAGAAAAATTTAAAAAACAGGCACATAAGAGCACAAAAGGAAATGCTCTGGGCAGGAAGTGGCTTTCTGACAGCACCGGTGTGTCGGGCTGTAGCCACGCTCAGTGCATCAGTGCTACAAAGCTACAAACGGTATCACAGAGCGGGTTCCCCGCGTCATGGAGGCCCACATGTCCCCTCACGCAGTGGGAGTAACTCTGCCCCTTCCCGCCTACCCGCCACAGGCCTCCAGGACTCTCTCGATGTAACACTCCTGGGGGGCGGGGCAAGACCTAATGGGAACAATCATTTCCCTGGGAAACATCAAGAGGAGATGTTTCCGTCAAGGAGGGCGTTCCAGAAGCTTCTTCCAAAATCACAGCAACTAACCGTAAATCGTCAGGTGACGAAGTCACTGGACATGCTCCAGCCTGAATTACCCAGCAGCCGGTGGATGGACCTCTTCCCATCAAGAGTTAGTTTCTGCCTCTGCTTTTTTTCCATCAAGCAAATCTCCAAATCCCAGTTTTTCCAGGGGCTCCTGTGCCATCAGCTGCCTGAGAATGAAGAAAATGGAGAGCACGGTCTGCTCGGGGCCCATGGATTCACCCCGTCCCTCCCACCCACAGCAGTGGCCCCACTGGACCCACGCCCCCCAGGCCCCCCGGCACCCTCCTCCTCCTGGCTGGCCCCTGAGCCTGTCATCTGCACCTCTGGACTCCAGAGGGACAGCCCCGGTGGGACAGTCCGCGAGGTCCCCCAGGTGCCAGTCTGGAGCAGATGTGCGTCCCGCCCAAGGGCCCCAAGCTCAAGATGGCCTCCAGCACACTGGGAAGACACACCAGACAGGCGGGCGGGGACAGGACAGACTTTACTTGGTAAAGGGACCCCTGAACAAGACATGGGTCAGGGGCACCAACCACCTGCACAGTTGAAAACCCGGTTCTGACTCCTAACAGCCCACTGCTGCCCCGAAGCCTCAGCGGAAATGTGCACCTTGCGTACTGTGTCTCGTGGCTGCATCTTACAAACAGGTGAGCCGGGCAAAAACAGCATCAGTAAGAGAATCATAAGGAAGGAACAGGTTTACGAACTGTCCCGCATGTATCAAAAAGTCTGCATGGTAAGCAGACCCGCTCCGTTCACACCCCTGCTGTTCAAGCGTCACTGCACATGTTAGCGTCACTTGTGACCCAGAAGCACCAGGACACGTGGTGCACCGGCTCCATCTCCTCTCACTGCTGCCCCAGGCCCCACGCCCCGCAGCTGGCCGGCAGCTGTGTCCTGTCCCTCTCCCTCCCTGTGCCCCGTGTGCTGGCCCCCCACCGCGTCCACGTAAGTCTGGACCATGAAGACCGAGATGTCCCGCAGGGAGCACCTGCTGGGCTCGTGCCTACCCCGTCTGGCCTCTTTCTGCCCACACTCCAGGGCAGGAGGGCCCGGCTTTCATCCTGTTTTGTTTTAGGCAAGGGGTGAGGGAAGGGGACGAGCCCCACTCTCAGAGGCCATCTGTCCATCCTGCTTGCTGGTGGGAGCCCAGCATCCTTGCAGGAGCCACCAGGCTCAGCCGGCAAAGGGACGCCCGCAGCGCCAGCCACCATCACTTGACGCCATGTCCCCCTCACACCGCTGAGCTCACGAACCCCTGCGAGCCTGGCAGGCCAGCAGTAGCCAGGCTTCTGCGAGCACGCTGGAACCAAGGATGCTGTGAGTCACCCAGTTGGACGCGGGGGCCCTGGGGTGCGCCGGCCACCCTCCTGCAGAAACACCAAACCTGGCAGACGACCTCTACCTGAGTGTCACAAGGGCTGTCCAGGCAGCCCAAGACCGAAACTAGGTGTTCTGGGCACGTGCCCTCAGGGTGCCGGCACTGGGGGCAGGAGGGGGAGCGGGCACCGCACCACGGGGATGTCATCCCTGCACACAGGTGTGCTCAGCAATTTCCATTACAAGAAGCTGGAATCCGTTCATAGGTAGAAAGTCCACTTGTAGATCAGACTGACTGCGTTATCTGTGTCCCCAGAAGGGGTGGACAAGCCAGCCAGGCCCTGAGGAGCGCTCTCCGGGCGCCATGTCCTCTGTGGCCCTGCTCCAGCCTCCCAGGGGAGCAATGCACCTTTGTCCATGACTCAGCCGCGGTAAGACCGGCGGGCTCCAGCACCCCCACAGTTGTCAGGTGCCTCCAGCACGCACTCTGTGAGGGACTGCAGGCATCCACGGAGTGTGCATGCTGACCTCGGGCAGTATAGGACCAGACACCAGACACACGCAGACCCACACACACAGTGCCCTGAGCTTGGGTGCCCGGAAGCTCTCGTGTGGAAAATCACGAAGTGTGTGGCCTCGGAGGAAAATCACGAAGTTCCAGGGGAGAGTGTGGCCTGGGAAGCGGGGGAATGGGGGAGGGGACGGGGCAACAAGGCCACTGTGAGCAATAGCAAATGCCTGGGGCCGGGCGGATGCTGCCAGAGCCCCCACCTCTGATATCGCTGTGCCGGCCAGTGACAAGCTGACAGGAGGCCCTGAAGGCCGGTGCACACGGCCTAGCGGACGGCTCCATGTGCAGGCCTGTTCCTGTCACGGCCGCCAATAGGCAGCACCTTCCCATCCCACCCGCTACCCTGCCACGGCATGGCCAGAGCCCATGAGCTGGCAGCGGCTCCAGGCCACCAAACCCAGAGGCGTCACTCCCCCTCAGGGACACGCCCCCAGAATCGCAAACCAGTCAGTTAGGCTGTTGGCAGACGGAATCCTATGGCAGCGGAACTCACATGCAGTTCCTTAAACGAAGTGAGGAAAACAAGGATCAATTTTCACCACATCCAGCCAATAGTCCTTACTGTGGACCTCAGATCTCACTGTGCCAGCAGAACGGGCCCCAGAAGACGCCCCCACCGCTGAGGCCCGCGAGGAGCACCTTACATGGCAGAGGGGGATCAGGCCACGGCAGGAATACGCCGCTGATCGCCTGCAGCTGGGGAAGATGGCCTCGGAGTCCCCAGGCGGACCGTGCCATGTCACAGGACCCCTTCATCAGAGAGCCCGTGCCGGCTCCAGTCAGGATGGGAGGGGGATGGGCCAGAGACACAGCATCGCTGGCTTCTAGACACGGCGGGGCCACCAGCCGAGGGACATGGGCGCCTCTAGAAGCTGGAAAGGCAGGAATGATTCTGCCTGCAGCACCCACAATGATTCTGCCTGCAGCGCCCACAATGATTCTGCCTGCAGTGCCCACAAAGAGCACAGCCCATGGGACCCGTATCAGGCTTTTCACTGCAGAACATGGGTGTGCTGGTGGCGCCCAGGATGCACAGGAGTGAGCTGGCGGCGGCGGGAGCACAGGGAGCGAGCGATGCTCCTCAAGACATGCCGTCACGACGGGAAGGACCAGTGTGTTCAGCAGCACAAGCAGGGAGCAAGAAGGAAAACACTACCAGCTAAATGAGATGTGGTTCAAGATGCCCTTTCTATAAACGTGTGAGTCTTCATCAAGGCCAGCTCCGTGGCAAGGACACAAAACACAACACGTACAACGGTCAGTAGGTTCTAAAGCCAAAAGGATGATCTTAATGTCTCCCCTTCAGCAGAAGGGGACAGTGCAGATCGTTAGGGCCCAAGGCTCTCCTAGGACCATGCACTTGGCCTCCTCCAGCCCAGCCAGGAGGCCTGGCCTGCACCCCCAGACGGGCGCACAGACCCCGATGCCCACCCACAGGCAGAAACTCGAAGCATCACAGAGGCTGGAGATCACAGATCATCATGTATTTGCTATCTTTTTTGCCAACAAAGTCACCCCCGATTTAACAGTTCTCCCCATGAGATTGTGACCCACACCCCAACCAAGCACACACTTCCACGTCGGGGTAAGAGGGCCCGAGCACTCAAGGGGCAACTCTAAAAACTCACTGTGGCCCACTTTTTTAAAAACATGCAGACAAGGGGGTGGGGGTGGGGTGCTCCTGCTAGCTCAGTCGGTTGAGTGTCCGACTTTGGCTCAGGTCATGGTCTCACAGTTCAGGAGTTTAAGCCCCACATTGGGCTCTTAGTGCAGAGCCCGCTTCGGATCCTCTGTCCCCTCTCTCTCTGCCCCTCTGGCCCCCTTTTAAAAATAAATTAACATTAAAAAAAAAAAAGATGCATACAGACATACATGGTGGTAAATAAGATCTCAGATTTCAGCACAAAAGGAAAAAGGAATAAAAAAGGTTTATAAAAAGGCGGGGGGGGGGGGGGAAGCAAACGTGCAGAATCTCAATCCTGCGTCTGGACAGTCGTGGACTTGAATCGAAAGCCATCCAAAAACCTACGGCCAAAACTACCGACCAAGCCAGAAACAAGCCCACCACCTACAATGACCCTCACGTCACCGGAACAACCAGAAGCCACCTGAAAGGATGGAACCCACGGAGAGGCCAGCTGCACCCCCGTCCCCACTGACCTCAGCAGGCCTCCGGGCAGGCTGGGCTCCAGAAGCCATGCCGAGCAAGGCATGGCCTCGTGGAGAGCTGGCAGCCCACTCCCAGGGCCAAATAGGGAGGAAAGACAGAACCCTCTGGAGCAACTCCCAGCAGGCGCGGCCGCCCACACTGCTGGGCACAGGGTTGGCGACACGCTCACACCCTCACACATGGTCAGAACATTTGCACTATCTCCAAAGCGTGGCAGCACCAAGAAGAATTTCACTTAGTTTTTGAACAGTATATCAATTTAAAAGACAGTAATTTAAGGGCGCCTGGGGGGGGATCAGTCGGTTAAATGTCCCACTTCGGCTCAGGTCATGATCTCAGTTTGTGGGTTTGAGCCCCGTGTCGGGCTCTGTGCTGACAGCTCAGAGCCTGGAGCTGCTTCAGATTCTGTGTCTCCCTCTCTCTCTGCTCCTCCCCCACTCAGACTCTGTCTCTTTTTCTCAAAACTGAATGTTAAACACATGGATGCCAACAATGTACCATTTAAAGATGGCGAGAGCTGGCCTAGGGTGGCCCATTGTCAAATCTAAACTGCTGTGGCCCTGAATGACTCAGGAGACAGAGCAAGGGCCTCACTTGAGGGCCACACTCCCACAAAGGTCCACTCCAAGGTCCCATGTGTCCACGATAGCCCTCAATGCACCTCTGGGCCTGAAAAACACAAACATTTGTGCCCTGATGGAAATATCAGAGTTTGTTATGGGAAAATGGCAATGGGGCTCTGACTGTATTGGTTTATGTCACCTCATCTTCAGACAAAGCCGGGTGAAGACTTGATTCCTTGCTGAGCTAATGAAGGGCTCGAAAAGCAGAAATAAAAGTTCCCACCCCCACCATGTAATTATACGCTGTATGCTTTTCCCCGTTAGGGATTAGAATAGCTCTTAAGAAAATCTCAACTCAGAAACATTTCTGTTTTACTTAAAAGTGAGCGCTGGTAAATTCGGTCAAGACAGGGCAAATCCTCCATCTTTCATCGTTTCTGAAACGGCCCATTGTCTCCCCTGTCACATTTCAAGCACTGCTAAGCTTACAAGGAACAAAACAGTATTTTTATGGTCTGAGAATGTGACAGGAAAAAACCGTATACCCACAACCTGCAAATCTTTTCACTCCATCAGCATGTTCATGATGTACGTTCTGAAACCTTAATGACAGGTCAGCAGCTCTGAAATTTGGACAGAAAACACTCAGGGGAATGCAGTCCCGTAAGATGCACTCACTCAAGGCAGGGTCCCCATGACTACCCGCAGGCCTCCTCTCCCCTGGCGAGCTATCCTACCGTCCTGAGAGACAAAGGCACGGCCTGGGGACCGAATGAGGCCAGCTGCAATGACCTCTTGGGGAAAAAACCGTTTCCACGGGAGTCCTGGAGGGTTCGGAAGTCATAACTGCCAGCATGTACTTGCCTTTCCATTCTGCATTCTAAGTAGTCCTTCGACTCATTTCTGCACAAGGCATTTTCGAATCGATTGTCGCGGAGACACTTCATGAACTTCTCCTTAAAGCTTTTACATTCGCCTGGAACGAAAAGGGAAACAGCATCTCTTTCAAGTGAGCACACGATGCGGTCACAGGAAGCGCACCGGCCGCACTCCTTCCAGAACCAGCCTTCTGCACGCCCGAGCGGGAAAGGACGAGCCTCCCGCGTGCTTCACGGCGGGACGACCTCCCCTCCGGTGCGTGCTTGGGACACCGCAGGGGAAAGCGTCGGGTAAGAGAAAATCTGCGTACCCGCTTTCAAAGCCTCGACTCGCACAGAGGCTCACCCCAAACCCAGATTTGTGGCCGCAACTGTGCGAGGCAGGGAGCGGGTCCCCAGGGCGCCTGGCTCTCTCGAGCCGCTCCGACGCTCTTCCTCGGAGCGTCCTCCGCAAACTGCCACCCCTGGTCCCGCAGGCCCGCCCTCGGTGGGGGTGGGATGGCCGCGGCGAGCCTCAGTTTCCCCACCTGCACCGCGTGCGGACGCCAGCGCCCTCGGGGCCGCACGGCGCCACCGGAGAAGACTCACGACCCCAGACCCGGCGTGGGAGCCCGGAGGCTTCCCGCCGCTCACCGAAGTGATCCAGCGGGAAGCTGCCCTTGTCCGGGGGCCGCGGCTGGAAGCTCTTAGACCCAAAATTCATAGCCGTCGACATGATGGCGGCGCCGGAGCCTCGGAGTACAACGCGCGCCGAACGCAGGGCGGCGGCTCGAGCGCCGAGCGCGCCCGGCGGGAGTGCCGAGCACCTCGAGCACCGAGTGGCCACTGGCGGCAAGCCCCGCCCTCGTCCCCCAGGCCCCGCCCCTGGCTCCCAAGCCTCCCAACACCCCCGACGCTGCTGGGCCCCGTCCCCGCCTCGAAGGCCGCTCCCATTATTGACCCGGCCCCTCTCCGCAGCCGAAACCGTCCCTCTTCCCTCACAGGCCCCGCCCGCGCTGCCCTGGACCCGCCCTTCCCCATCAGGCCCCGCCGCGCATCGCAGGCCCCGCCCCCGTCCCCGAGGGGCTCCGAAAGGCCCTGATCCAGGCTGGTCTAACGGATCCTTCCCAGTCTGACCCTCACAACAACCCAGGGACAGAGGCCAGCGTCATGTCCTTATGAGGAAAGGGAAGTCCAGAGAGGCTGGGCTTTACCCGGACACACAGCTTCAGGCCACAAGAAGCCCAAGGGCGAGTGCCCTGCAGGCTGTGCTGGTGGCTGTGCATTCCCAGGTGTCTGCAGGGACTTACCTGGTAAGGAGGAAGGAGAGAGGGCCGCCACAACAAAGTACCACACCCAGCCACGAAACGCCATTGCTCTCGGTTCTCGAGGCCAGATGTCCCCCACGAGGTGTGGCGGGGCTGGACCTTCCTGGAGCTTCTGGGGAGACCCCGCTCCAGGTGTCCCCCCACCCCCGTCTGCAGGTGGTTTGCAGCCGTCTTCGGGGCTCCAGGGCCGCTGGGCCTTGTCTCTGCCTTCACCTCGCATGGCGTCCCCCGTGTGTCTGTGTCCAGGCGTCCTCCTCTTGTAAGGACACCGGGCCCAACCTGATGACTTAATCAATGCTAATTGCATCTGCAGTGACCCTGTTTACCTGACAGGTCACCTCCTAAGGTCCTGGGGGCTAGGACTCCCAACATATGAAATGGCAGGGGTGGGGTGGTGCAGTTCCAGCTATAACAGAATCAAAGTGCATCATAAAAGGTCGGCTCTGCAGCCACTTGTAACAGTGAAAGGGCTCAGTGGAGACGCCAGCTCTCCCAGGCAGAGACTCCACTCAGCCCTGTACCCTGGAAGCCACCCCTCTTCCCCAACCCGGCATCTGGGTTTCATCTGAATGGAGGAAGTGGGTCACTGCCCCCCGCCCCAACGGACCTGTGCTCTGTGATTCTGTCATGAGCTCCAGCCTTCTCCCATGCATCCGTCCCACCCGCGTGCCAACCACATGCCAGGCCTTGGAGAGAAGCAAATTGGGTCCTCACAACACAGAGGTCACCAGCTGACCACCCCCCTCCCCAGGCTCCTGACATGATCCTGCACCATGCCTCTGTCTAATGCCAGGAGAAGCAGGTTCCAGCAACTGAGGGCCCTGCCAAGGAGTGCCTGGCCAGCAAGCCCTCACAGCCCCCTCCTCAAGTCCTGCCCTGAGGCATCCACAGCTCCTGCAGGTTGGGTGCCCAGCACGCCTGCCCCCCTGCAGGGCACTGCGCGGGATCTCTGTGCCTGGCGTGGTATTCAACTGTGTGTGCAGTGCCAGCGTGGAGCTGGGCCTGGTGTTATTGGTGGGGTCCATTGGGGGTCCACAGGGAAAGCTCATTCCAGTTGCTGGGACCCTGCTCAGCCGGGTGCTCTGGACCCACTAAAAACTACAAAAGGAAAATTGCACCTTGATCTTGTCACATAAAAGACCGTTTTATGTGGCTAGAACCAGGGGCCATGCACTGGGTTATTCATTAATGTTTCCAGGGCAGTGAACAAAAGACGCTTTTATTACCCAGCAAATAGAACTTTTCCACTCGACTAGATCACACTGCTTAGCAGTAAAAAGGACAGCCCAGCCCTCCCCCCACCCCCCAGGTTGCCTGCAGCCTCTGTACAGTGGCCCTGAGGGACCAATGGAGCATTGGAGGCCTGGTGACCCAGAGGTGACAGCCAGCTTTTAATTGACATGTCTGTACCTGGCAAATGATTATTGCTCTATAGGAGATGTTAGGCTGGGAGGGAAGGAAGGGATTTTCATCTGTGGTACACAGATAACGAAAAGTGCAGGAGGAACTTCCGTGTGAGGCTGCTTTACATGGGATTCCTGGAACAGTGCCTGGCTCGCGCCTGGATGTTCGGTTAATAGTATTTGTTTTTTTAATTGTTTTTAACTGTTTATTTACTTTCAAGACAGAGAGACAGAGTGTGAGTAGGGGAGGTGCAGAGAGAGAAGGAGACACAGAATCTGAAGCAGGCTCCAGGCTCTGAGCTGTCAGAACAGAGCCTGACGTGGGGCTTGAACTCACCGACCGCAAGATTATGACCTGAGCCGAAGTCGGATGCTTAACCGATTGAGCCCCCCAGGAGCCCCTCAGTTAGTAGTATGTAAAGAATGAGCCCAGTTAGGCAGTGTTCTCACACACAGAGACACACAGACATGTTAAATTCCTTGTCCAAGGTCACACAGCCTGTGTATGAGCTATCTAGCTCTGTGAAACAAACAGCCCAAACTCAGAGGTGCAAAACAGCAATCATTAGCTTTGTGCAAGAACTTGAAGTGTGGGCTGGCCTTGGTGGGGTTGCTCAACCTCAGACTGAGACCGCCTCCCCTCTTTAAGATGGTGAACTCCTGGGGCTGGGACACTACCTCTATTGTGGTCAGAAGCCCCCAGCCAGATGCAAGGCCTGGGAGCCTGCTCTCAATGGATAGGAGTCCAAAGTCACATTCTACGAACAGCTGCTGGATCCAACCTTGCCTGAAACTACTATCACTGGTCTTTCCACTTTAATAAATTCTGCTGCTAAAGTATACTTTTCAAAAGGCTGAAACATAGTTCGAGTGGGAATAGAAACTGCTCATGTGCCAAAGTCTCATGTAATGCATGGACAGAGGAGTTTGGCCAGATTGCAAAGCTGGGTCCAGGAAGGGCCCCCAACCCAGGTACATCCGCACGCGGTCAGAGGAGGGGAAAGGACGCCAGAGTCAGACTGCTAAGCTGGACCTAGAACGGGTTAATACCTCACAGAGCAATTAACCATAACCTTCGGGGTAGTCTTCTCTGCCAGGCAGAAATGATTTGAATTTTTACAGGGAAGCCAGTCCCTTCAGCTCTTCTGTTTCCTCCATGTGAACCCCAGCTTGAGGGCAGCTGGGCTGGGTCAGGAATAAATGGTAAATCAAGTACAGTTGAGTAATGCTCAGGCCGACTGGCCAGACGGTGACTTCAAGAACACAATGAAGGGACACAGTGTCATCCATTCACCTGATTCCTGCCTACTGGGAAATTGTTCTGAACATTCCTTATAGAAGTCTCGGGGGGGGGGGGGGGGCACTGTAACAAAGCACCAAAAACTGGGGGCTTAACCACCAGAAATTGTTCTCACCCACTTCTAGAGACTGGAAGGCTGTACTTGAGGTGGGCGCTCCCCAAGAGGGCCCTCAGGGAGGGTCCTTCCCACCGCCTCCAGCTCCTGGTGGCCCCTCGGTCCTGGCTTGTGGCCACACCCTCCGTCTCGGCCTCCAGGGCCACCAGGCCGGCCTCTTCCCTGTGTCTGTCTTCCACCTTTCTGTCTCTTATAAGGACACCAGTCACTGGACTTAGGGCCGCCCTAATCCAGGAGGATGTCGTCTAAACTTGATTATATCAAGGACCCTATTTGTAGATAAGGTCCCATTCTGATATTCTAGAGGGACATGAATTTTGGGGGAGGCCATTCCGCCAAGACACTGCTCCAGACACTCTGGGGTGGTTTTTTTTTGTTTCTTGTTTTTGTTTTTTGCCTGTAGAGTCCCAACTGGCACGGTCAGGCTTGGATGCCATGAGATGAGGAGGAAGGTCCCCGTAGGTGGTTGGAGGATCCCGTCTGGAGCCCAGGAGGTGTGGGCGGGGCCTCGAAGCTCAGGAATGTTGAGCTTGAAAGTTGTTCTTTGTCAGAGAAAATCAGTGAGCTGGCCTTGACAGGAGGCGGGGGCAGGGAGGAGAGGGGACAGAGTGGAGCCCAGAAGTTCCCCCCACCCCCACCAGCCTCGGCATGGGAGCAGTGGTGGAGGAGATGGCACCGAATGCAGGCCGGCAGGCGAGGGCCCCTCCTGACACCACCCACACGGGTGTGGGCCAGCGGGTGGGACAGTGGGAACGTCTGTGTGCCGGAATCTCAGGAGGAGCAGCCCCTTGGCTCAGGGATCCCGGTTCTAGGAGCTGACTTTACAGCATCCCTTCCAACTGCACACAAAGAAATACGCACCCAGGATGTTTCTGACCCAGAGACAGAACAACAGAGAGGAGAGGAGGCAGCCGTCCCAGAGGAGGCGGCTGCTGTCTGATCCCCTAACGTGGTCACCTCAAACATAAAAAGCAGCTGAGCAGAGGGAGGGAGACGAGGGCAGGAGATAGGGATGTCCCCTGTCTGGAAGGTGGCGAAGGTGAAGGCTTCCTGCCTGTCTACAGACCTCAATTGGCCGAATCTTACACTTGCACACAAACTGTTTGCTACATTAATAACTAAAAGTGTAGACACAACCCGAAAAGGTCATCATATATGACGGTGCCACAGCATCTCTGGAAGGACGCCTGAGAAGGAGTTGGGCGGGGGCTCGCTTCCCGGAAAGCCCTGGCGCGGGGGCTGGTGGGACTCCCTGGCGTGCGTGTCCGTCCATTTAAACGGATAAGTAGCCTTAGGAGAAAGACTGCAGTTTGCAGCGAGGCCTCAACGGGGGAGGGGGAAGGGCCCACGGATGCCACGCCCTCCTGCCTCTCCACCGGCAACCAAGGGGAGGGTCTACAGGTGAGACCACCCCGGGCTGGGGCTGGCGAAGGAGGGGCACCCAGAGGACAGAGGGGCAGGCTGGGTCCTCCCCGAGAGTCTGCAAGGAGCCGGCGGCCCACACCACCGTGGGACTTCTGGGCCCGCCCGCCAGGGTGTATTTCTAGTGTTTTAACTTCCGGTCGTGGGTGGTTTTGCACAGCCACGGGACTCAGGCCGGTTCAAGCCGTGGGGCCCCCGGAACCTGAGCAGGACCCTTCCCGGTGCTGGGGGGAAGGGGGGGCAGAGGAGCAGCCCTTTCTAGAAGTTGCCGAGGAAGCGCCATGGTGGGGCAGGGGGAGGGGAGGGAAGCGGGCACGGAAGGAGCAGGTGGAGGGGGGTGGTGGGGATCGCAGGGATGGGGGGCCGCGGGGAGGAGCCTCTCGAGGCCTGGGGGAGGAGCCTCCGGAGGCCTGGCCAGCACCATCTGGAAGGTCCGCCGCACCCAGGGCCCCAGCCTCCGGAGCCCACCCCAGAGGGGAAAGGGGCGGATCCTGCGGGCTGACTGCACAGGCGCTGTCCACGCCCTCATCCAAGACTCTTCTGGAACCTTGTCCCTCCCCCCATGCCCGTCCTTGCCTTGGATCTAGGGCGGCCTCAAGACCCCACCTAGGGTGACAAACTGCATGACACCAAGGCTAGGTCACAGGTCACAGGTTGTGGCTTCTGATTCTCAAATATTTACTCTTAAAGCTTAAAAACACAGGTTCATCACGTTTGCAGAGGTGAGGGTCTGCCACGGCTCTCCCTGGGACCCTGAGCCCTGGCTGGTGAGGCTCTGAGTTCTGCACTGTGACCCCTTCCTGTGGCCCGTGCTGCCCTGGGAGTCCACACTGATCTCTGTGGCCCTGTGGCCAGTGCTGCTGTGGATATGACGTCTGGTTCAGGCGCGCCGGTGGGGACAGGGAACAGGTACAGGGCCAGGGCTGGGATGGCAGTGGGAGGCACAGGGGATGGGACTGTGGGGGTAGTCACGTGGCTTCGGAGTTAGTGAAAACCCATAGGGCCACACCCTGAAAAGGCTGGACTTCTCTGGGCATAAATTCTACCTCCACTTACAGGAAATCACTCCTGCCAGGTGGGCTCACTGAGGCCCCAGCCCGAAGCCTGTCCCCAGGAAGGCCTGGCACTTCGGCTCCCCAGGACCACAAGCAGAGACGCTGGGGCATTCCACCGGTACCCCCAGCTCCCTCTTTCGGGGCCTGGATGTAGGGGAGCCCTTGACACTCACGTTGCCTGGAGAGATTCACGGCTAAGCCCCTGGTTCCGTCCTCATGGACGGGATTTGACTCTGTCAACCCCGAGCTCCAGCCCCGCAGGCCGGGCTCTGAGAAGCTCTGGGTGGCTGGCTGGCCTCGCCTGGGCTCACCCTGCACACAGGGTCCTGCCTGCCACATCCGAGGTCACACGCCACTGGCTCCATCCACTCTACACCCCAGGAAACACCACACGGTCAGGATCCCCACAGGGCAGGGTCTGGATCCCAAGTCTGCGCCCCTCACCACCCACCCCTGCCCTGCTGGGTAGGAAGCCCCTGAGCAGGTGGCCAATCAAAGGGGTGGATCCCCAGCTCTGTGGTGGGTGTGTGGGGGCCCCGCTCTGACCCCCACTGCTGGTACACCCCGAGCTCCAGCCCCTCTTCCTCTCCTGAGCAGCGGGGGTGACTTACTCAGAGGTAAGGAGCAGCTCCGAGGTCTTGCAGGTAAAAAGCCAGAAACGGGCTGAGTGCGGACCCCGTGTAGACAGTGCCCTCCAGCCACCCGGGCTCGCCCTGCAGGGACTGGGCCAGCTCCATAGGGTCCCGGGTGGCGGCACCCAGGTGGCCTCACCAACCTGAAGGAGGAGGCCATGGAGGATGGAGCCCCCACCCCAGCAACCCCGAGTTTCTGCCTCCACTGCTTCCAGCCATGTTTCTCCAGCCTCACGCCCCCACCCAGCTTCTTGCTCGCTGGTGCTTCTCTGGGCTTTGCACACGCTGTTCCCTCTGCTGGAATGCCCTTCCACTTGGTGACTCAACTCTGACCTCAACGTCCCAGATGTGTTCAGTGGCACAGCCACTGTCACATGGGTCTCTTCTACTGGGTTTGGGGGCCCTGTTTGGATCCCTGACCACCCATTTCCGTGGCCCCAGGTGCTGGCTGAGCATAGCACACACAGGTACTCAAGAAATGCTTGTAGTGGGGCGCCTGGGTGGCTTAGTTGGTTAAGCGTCCGACTTTCGCTTAGGTCATGATCTCACGGTTCGTGGGTTCGAGCCCCGCGTCAGGCTCTGTGCTGACTGCCAGCTCAGAGCCTGGAGCCTGTTTCAGTCTGTGACTCCCTCTCTGACCCTCCCCTGCTCACGCTGTCTCTCTCTCTCTCTCTCTGTCTCCTAGAAATAAATAAACATTAAAAAAAAAAAAAAAAGAAATGCTTGTAGAATTAATTCAGGGGACTGTCCTGGGCAGCGAGGACCCCCAGCCAGTGCACCTAGCAGCGGCCTTGGTACCGGGCCCTCAGCCCAAATGACTCAGAGACACAGCCGTTGGAGAGCCATCTTCTGTCACCGAAGCCCCACAGCTGTGCAACAGGGTGGTCCATGGGAAGGCAACGAGCACCCCATCACAGGACGTGTGCCAACTGGGGCTGGAAGCAGGTACGGGCCTATAGGCTGCTTTGGCTCTGGGTGTGTGGAGGGGCGTGGACGGCACCCCGGAGCCGGGCCCTGAAGCGAGGGGCCCAGTGTGGGGATGGGGCTCCTGCTGCCTCATGTCAGGGCAGGCGGTGTGGAGCAGGCCCAGCCACTTCTGATGCCAGCAGCCCTCCCGCCCCTCACAGCTCGTTTCCACGTTGGCGCCTCCTCTCCTCCCAGCCAGGGCACCAGGGTTAGAGAGCCCAGAGTTCATGCAGCAGGGACACACAGGGGCTCATAAGCCCGACCAGCAGGACCCTACCTGGTCCCTGCCCCGTCCTGCCAGGCCAGTGCCTCCTGCCCCAGGTGACAGAGCTTGAAAGCCACCAAGGAGCAGGCTGTCACCCAGGGCAAGCCTGCCATCTGAGACACGGCAGGGGATGCTCTGGCAGCCTCTGAAGGCCCTGGGGTGTGAGGCGTTTGCTGTGCAGACCCCCGGGGGCCACCCCCAGGGTCTCCACAGAGCCCCTGCCCCGTGGGCCCTGCCGAGAGAGGCTCAGAGCTCCCTTCAGAGCTCAGGCCCAGCTCCCAAAGCCCCAGGATCCCCTGTTCTGAGGGGGTGACTGAGCCAGGGGCAGAGGCCATGGGAGGGGCACAGAGATCACCACGGTGTGTTCTCTCCAGCAGGCAGGGGACTGAGATGCCTTAAGCACAAGGCCTAGACAGTGGCCCCCCAGACGGCCCCTGGCCTCCTGGCTCCCTGCCACAGAGGCGACCCCACATTCCACGCACGCCTATCACTTTAAGCTGCCTGACTGTCCCTTGTGAACCGCTCGGTCCACATTCTCCGGGTGGGGGGGTGAGGTGCCGACACGCCCTCCCCCCCTTCCCCCCCTCCCCGCGCCTGACAGCCTATAAGGCACAGGGTGGGGAGTTGGGGCCTCAACGCTTGCTGTCCCCATGGCCCTGTTGCTTGTGGGGCTCCTGCTGCTCCTGGGGCTCTGGGGCCTGCTCCAAACCTGCACCCGCACCCCCTCCCCAGCCCCTCGCTGGCCCCCTGGGCCGCGCCCACTGCCGCTCATTGGAAACCTGCACCTGCTGCGTGTGTCACAGCAGGACCAGTCCCTGATGGAGGTAGGTCAGGGCCGACCGCCTGGGCAGCCTAGCCCCACCTCAGGGGAAGTGGAGCTCGTTTTCCAGGCCCCCGGTGGGGAAGGAGTCCCTGTCCCAGCCTGGGTAGGCCCCAGGACCCAACCTGCCTTGGGGAAGAGAAAGACAGCCCACCCTATGGGGAAGCAAATGGGTCAGTCAAGGAGCAGAGTGCCAGGAGCGTCAGGCCAAGAGGGCTCCTTGGAGGAGGCAGCATTTGATGAGTGACTACAGGAGAGCCAGGTTTGGGGGCGGAGGGGTTGGGGGGAGGCAGGTGCTCCTGGGAGCCGTACCAGGAAGCAGTGGTCTGGCGACAGAAGGGACCTGGACTAGTGCAGAAGTGAGCCGTCAGGTCGGGGGGCGCCCGCAGGGTGTGGCTGTTCCCACCCTGGGCTGGAGACGGGGCAGTCCTGGCCCCAGGTGGTGGGCAGGCTGGCCGGCCCTTGCAGCCAGGAGACTGCTGGCCCAGTGGGTGAAGCAGAGGCACAGGCCTGGCTCCACCCTCCGCCAGGACGGCCCAGCCACCCCTGCCCCGGCTGTGGCTCCCACCACCACGCACCCTGCTTCCCCAGAAGTGTGACTGCTTCCAGAACCCTCCTAGAGGCTGCCTGGTGGCCCCTGTGCCCTGTACAGAGAAGGCGCTACGGACCTGGCCCCTCAGGGGTGCTGCTCCAGGAAGCACCCTGGGCCCCGGGTTCACAGACCAGTGCTGGGCCCACAGGCCACTGTCCAGCATGTGGGGAGTATAAACAGGAAGGGCAGGTCTCTGTCCCTCAGTGTGTGTGACTAACTATAACTCACCTCTTGCATCTGGGCCTCCTTTCACCCTCTGTAAAGGCCCAGAAGGGGAACGGCCCCAGGCAGCAGCGTCAGAGGCCTAGCCCTGTGTTCTTGTTCTGTGCCCTTGGGCTGGGCATGGGGGTCAGCGGGGGAAAACTGAGCAGTTGAGGCCTGGGCAAACCCCTCTCCCCCAACCATCTGGGCCTCAGTGCCCGGGGAAGGGGGAAGGGGGGGAGGGGTGTCTGAACAGGGGCGGGGCCTCCAGAGGCCAAGCTGGGCAGGCCACCCCGCAGGCAGCCCCTCCCGCCACCCGCCCCATCCTGGGCTTCCAGGGAGCCCTCTCCAGTGTTCCCACCAAGGGAAAGCCATGGATGGGTAGGGGGCTCAGTGGGGCCCCTCGGACACTGTTCCCTGGACCTGCTCCAGTGAGACACCTCCCCTTCCCCCCCGGCTTTTGGGCTCCTAGGCCTTTGCTCAGCCTTGCTCAGCACTGGCCCAGTCCCCACAGGCCCCTCCTGGGGAAGCCCTGGCCCTGAGTCCCGTGTGCCCACCCTGCACAGCTGCGGCTTGCCTCGAGGGGGTGGGGCATGCCGCTGGCTGATTCCTGCCCTTCCCCACCAGCTCTCAGAACGATACGGGTCGGTGTTCACTGTCCACTTGGGGCGCCAGAGGACGGTGGTGCTGGCTGGCTACGAGGCCGTGAGGGAGGCCCTGGTGGGCACCGGGTCAGAGCTGGCCGACCGACCCCCCATAGCCATCTTCCAGCTCATCCAGGGAGGTGGGGGTAGGTGTGGTGTGTGGGGTGGAGAGGGGGCGGAGGCCATCAGAGCAGGGGAGTTCCTGGACCCCTGGGGAGGGGGTCTGCATCTCCGAGCAGCAGGAGACAGTGTGCCCAGTGTGGCTCCCGGGGAGGGACATGGTGCCCACATGGCAGGAGACATGGTGCACCGAGGGGGGACGAGGCTCCCCTCTCCTCCTCACGGTGACTTGTTGGGCCACAGGCATCTTCTTCTCATCGGGGGCACGCTGGAGGGCCGCCCGGCAGTTTACCGTGCGCACCCTCCACGACCTGGGCGTGGGGAGGGGGCCTATGGCTGACAAGATCCTGCAGGAGTTGAGGTGCCTCGTGGGGCAGCTGGACAGCTATGGAGGTGAGTGGGGGCCGGGCACCCCCTGGTGCTGGTCCCTCACCCCCTGAGGCCTGTGTCCCTCCCACTCTAGGCCAGCCCTTCCCCCTGGCCCTGCTTGGCTGGGCCCCCTCCAACATCATCTTCGCGCTCCTCTTTGGTCGGCGCTTCGACTACCAGGATCCCGTGTTTGTGTCCCTGCTGAGCCTTATCGATGAGGTCATGGTCCTCTTGGGGACCCCCAGCCTGCAGGTGAGAGGTGGCTGCTCCTCGGGGTGGGTGCCAGGGAGCCAAGCACTGGATTGAGACTGGGCTGGGGTGTGGTCTCAGCACTGGCCCCGCCAGAGAGGCGTGGGGCACCACCTTGCAGAAGCCGGAGGCATGTCTTGTTTCTGACACCAACTGGCCATGTGACCCCGGGCCAGGCCCCTGTGCCCTCTGGGTCTTCACCTCCCCCTCCCCCACCTTCCCATCAGCAACGGAGGCACCTGCTAAAGGTGGGGATGGAGCTGCACATTTCCTCCCTGGTTGTGGGGCTCCATGTCCCCCCGCGCCCCAGCCCTCAAGGCCATGACCGTCCAGCCAGCATCGGTCCTCCACAGCGTCACAGAAATCACACGAACTGGCTCTTCTGATTTCCCAAACTCCCAGGGGCCTGTGCATTTCGTGACCATTTCAGCACTAGGCCCAGGCACCTAGGTGTGGGGCGCAGACTTACAGTGCTGTCATAGCTCCCAGGTCTACTCGTCCCAACCCCTCATGGACCCGCGGCCATGGCACGAGGCGGGGGCGCTGAGCAGAGTCTCCTGTCCTCCTGCTTCTGTCCTAGGAGCCCCTGCCGTCCTCTGGGCGGGAGGACCTGGCCTCCTCAGGGAACCCCCTGGAGGATGGAGGCCAGGAGGGTGGGAGTGGAATGTTCTGGGGCCTCCCAATCCCATGCCAGCCCCTCACTGGGTCATTTGACCCAGGAATCCCTCACGTGCTGGGGGTGCACAGGGATGGGGTGCAGCCAGGAGAGCCATGGACATCTGCGGAGGCCCCACCTTGTGCAGGGCACATGCTGGCTGGTCCAACCTGCCGTGGCCTCCCTTCTGCAGTGGGGTCAGCTGGAGCTCTGAAGTGTGCAAATTCTCCATCCTGCCTGATGACTTGCAGCAGAGGCAGCCCTCTCCCCCTTCTCTGTCCTACCGGCTTTGGTGGCAGGAGAGAGTGGTGTGATTACAGCCCCCTCACAGTGGGGAAACCACCTGGTCAGGGTGTATCACCTGCCGACTGGCCCTGGTACAGAGGGTTCTGTGGGAGCCCAGGGCTGGGGTCCCAGCAGCAGAGCTGAGCCAGCGCCCTCTTGTGGCCATCGGCATCCCCACCCAGCAGGTCTGCGGGGAGTCCTGGAGCAGCGCCTCGGGGCCTGCACAGGGAACACCCCCACTGGAGGGTGAGGTCCCGCTGTGGGGCCTGCACCCTGACTGCCACCCGCTGCCCCGCCTTCTGCATTCAGCTGTTCAACATCTACCCCTGGCTCGGGGCTCTCCTCCAGCTTCACCGGCCCGTCCTGCGGAAGATAGAGGAGGTGCGGGCCATCCTGAGGACCCTCCTGGGGACGCCGCGGTCCCCCATGCCTGGGGCGGGCCCCGTGCACAGCTACGTGGACGCCCTGATCCAGCAGGCCCAGGTATGGACAGCACCACTGCCGTATATGCCTGGGGACATCTGGGGGCCCCATCCCAGGAGGAGTGGGGCTGGCCCTGCACCACTTGCCCCCTCTCCTAGCTGGGGGCCCCTGAGCCTTGGTCTCTCCAACTGTGAAATGGGGTATTTTCAGTGCCTGCCTGAAGGGGTGGCTGCACGGTTGTGGCAAAGCCAGAGCCAGCAGATGCTCCCTAACCTGACTCCTTTCCTTCCATCCCTTTCCTGAGCCCAGAGCTGGGGGGGGCATGTAGCCCCCCTCGGCTGAGTCCTCTCCAACCCGCTTCTGCAGGGGGAAGACCCCCATGGCCTCTTTGCTGAGGCCGACATGGTGGCCTGTGTCCTGGACATGGTCATGGCCGGCACGGAGACCACCTCTGCCACGCTGCAGTGGGCTGCCCTCCTGATGGGCAAGCACCCGGCTGTGCAAGGTGAGCCCGACTCTTTCCAGCACGCAGCCACCCGGTCGGGAGGGGGCAGGGTCCCCCAGGAACCAGGGCTCAAAGGGATGCGGGCGCCTACCCTCTCGCCTGCAGGCCGGGTGCAGGAGGAGTTGGACCAGGTGCTGGGGCCTGGGCGGTCCCCTCGGCTGGAGGACCAGCGCTCGCTGCCCTACACCAATGCAGTGCTGCACGAGGTCCAGCGCTCCATTACCCTCCTGCCCCACGTGCCTCGGTGCCTGGCGGCTGACACCCAGCTGGGCGGCTACCTGCTTCCCAAGGTGGGCTCCCCTCCTGGTCCCCGGCAGGGTGGGCAGGGCCCCCTCCTCTCTGCTGTTGGTCAGGGTGGGCCCAGCTGGCAGTGCCTCAGTGTCCCACCCGCAGGGCACACCTGTGATCCCTCTGCTGAGCTCCGTGCTCCTGGACAAGACGCAGTGGGAGACCCCTCGCCAGTTCAACCCGGGCCACTTCCTGGATGCCAATGGGCACTTTGTGAAGCGGGCAGCCTTCCTGCCTTTCTCTGCAGGTACCCCTGACTAGTGGGCAGGGCAGGCACAGGGCCTGGTCATCAGGGACCTCAGAAGCTTGGGCTCCCGGGCCTGTCAGGCCTCCCTCTGCCCACAGCTGCCAGCACCCTGCCCACTGGACCTTGTTCTCAGGTCCCCCCCACCCCTGCCCCACTCCAGGAGCAAAGAGCAGGCCTGGAGCCTGGGCCTCGGTTTCCCTTGTAGGCCGCCGCGTCTGCGTGGGGGAGAGCCTGGCCAGGTCGGAGCTGTTTCTGCTGTTCGCTGGCCTCCTCCACAGGTACCGCCTGCTGCCCCCGCCTGGCCTCAGCCCAGGCACCCTGGACACCATGCCCGCCCCGGCCTTCACCATGCGGCCACCGGCACAGGCCCTCTGTGCAGTGCCCAGGTGCGCGAGCTCTGACCAAGGAGACCCGGGGAGGGTTTGAGTCACTCCCCCAGACCCCAGCTTGGGGCGCTGTGTGGATGATGGAGGCAGGACAGACGGGTGCACAGACAGACCCCGCTCCTTGCCAGGGTCTTTGCCGTGGCCCCAAAGCCCCACCGGGGCCTGATCTTGTTCTGTCAGGGGCCCAGCCCCCTCCCAGTCCCCTCACCCTGAGGCATCTCTACACCGTATCCTCCCATCGCCCCGGGAGCGGCCAGGCGCCCTCCCCACCCTCTGCCCCCAGACCCCTTGGGCATCAGCGCTGCCTGTCTGCACTTAGGCCCCCCACGAACATCAGGATGCCCCCATTGCCCAGTGGTAAAGTGCCCCCTTCCCTTGCCCCACGCCTCCCCAGGCTCCCTGCTGCCTCCTCTCCCCACTTACCCTCCATGCCGCCCCCCTCTGGCTCCCCACAGGGCCAGCCTCAGCTGGGCACCCACCAGGCACAGAGATGCCACCTGCATGTGGGAGGGTGACAGCCACCCAGAGACCAGCCTCAGACTTGCGTTCCCAGCTCCCCTGCGCTGCGCCCCAACCCGCACTGCTGGGTCTCCTGCAGACCCCAGCCTGTTCTTGGGGCTCTTGGGGGGCGTGCCCAGGGGGCTCTCTGCCCTTGGAGCCAGGATGCTGAGCCCTGGGACATGGGCCAGTCAAGGGACAGCTGCTACTCCAAGGCGTGGGGACCCTGCAGGGGTGACAGCTTGGGGGGGAACGGTGAGTGGGAGTTGGCAGGGAGGACGAGGAGGCCCTTCATGATCCAGCCTTACACCCAAGGCCAGCTCCCCGCCACCACCACCCCCAGATGTATGGAGGCCCCTAGGGCAGGGCCTGGGGCAGGGAGCTGTTGCTGACCAGGGATGCCAGGGGGGTGCTGGGTGTGGCAGCAAATGAGTGTGGCTCCAGCCCATGGAGCTCCCCTCTCTGGGCTGGAGGGGCAGGGGGCTGGGGGCCCTTCCCAGGAGGGCACACACGTCACGTGAAGACTGGGTGTCTCAAAGGAGCATGAAAACATCTGACTGTGCTGGGTGGCGTTGTGGGGAAGCTGCAGAAGTGGGGCCCAGTGCCTGGCACCCCACTGCCCACGGGAGACAAGGACTGACACGGTCCCTGCTGTGGGCGGAGTCCAGAGGCTTTGACCCAGGACCATGGAGCAGCACATGAATCTCAGACGCCGGGGTGGGTGGTGTGTGGGTGAGTCTTTCATCGTCATGGGCAGGGCTGCGGCCACATGAGCTTCTGGGTGTGCTGTTCACATGTGGGCCCTCCCTCCCTGAGCAGGGGCATGGACTCAGTTTTTTTCTGGACAGAGCTGGGTGCTGGGGGTCGAGGATTTGCTGACCCCTGGGTGGAGGGTCCACAGTACAAGCAACAGGGATCTCCTCTAAGTGCATCTCGGCCCGTGAACTGACAGCATCCTTCAGAGAGAAGCAGAACGTTCTGGAATGGCTGTGGAAACCCCTTCGAGAAGCTGTTGGTTGAAGAGATGGGGCTGCTGGGGGCCGGCTTGCTGGGAGGGGCTGGTAACCCAAAAAGGGAAGAGGTGAGGCTTACAAGCGAAGCTGGCTGTTATGAAGGTCTCCTGTCCTTATGCTGAACCTAAGGCTGCCTGGAGCCCGCTTCCAGGAGCCATGTCCACTGTAGGCACTGGGTCCACGGCACCTGCCGGACGGTCCCACACCAGCAGGGCGGTGGGATCCCCAAACTGAACTGCGCCTTCCAAACAGGCGGCAAAACGACCCACTTTCCAAGGTAACTTATCTGTTTTCTGAAGAATCCAATAGGGTAATCGCTGGTTTAGGGTAATTGTTTTGGTTTTGCCAAATCTGAGAACCCTTTGTGCTGGGTTGGAAGGTGCAGATCTGGTGGAAAACGCTTTACAAACACAATGCTTACCCCCCGCCCCCCTTGCCCCCCACCTTGCCCTGACCAGTCCTCCAGAGCAGTGCCCTGGGTGGGTGGAGGGGGCGCACAGGCTGGCGGCTCTGGTGGAAACGGGTCTCTGTGGAGGACATGCGGCAGCTCTGGTGGGACGTCACCCCATGGTGACCCCAGTTGCCTGCGCCTTGGCTCCCTCAGGCCTGCGAGCTGGTGCAGATCTGAGGTGGGCCGGGCGCAGGGCTGGCTTGAGCCAGCCCCTTGCCCGCCCTGGTCCAGGGCTCGGGAGGCTCAGGCCCCATCCTCACCCCTGCAGGGGACCTCTGGGCCCCCTATTCTCAGGCTCCCCTCACCCCTGAGGAGAACTGGCCAGGGCCCAGCGGAGGCTGTCTGGAGAATGTCTGCCCCTCCCCCCTGCTTTATGGAGCGCACACAGAATAAACACTTGATACCCTGATGAAGCCTAACGTGCCGAGCGTGCTGTCTGGCCCAGGAGGAAAGCCCCTGTCATGGCTGCCGCCAGGGCCCCCCCACACCAGGCCTGGCCCCTGCATGGATGATCTGCAGACTTGGCCTGCCGCTGCCTTCCCCTCGGCAAACGAGGGGGACTCACCGGCCCGCCCGCTCCCAGGAGCTGTTCGGTGTGGCCCTGACGGGACGCCCTCCCACCTCTGCCTCATCTTCTACTTGTTCTGCTTTGCTTTTTATTTTTCTTGTGGTAAAACACGCATAACAGAAATTAGCATCTCAACCACTTCTAAGTGGAAAGCGCAGGGGCACCGAGCACATTCAAGCTGCTGTGCAGCCATCCCCACCGTCCCTTTCCAGAATGTTCTGTCTCCCCACACCGAGACTGTTCTTGTTACACACGGACCCCCACCTGCTCCCCTAGACCCGGCCCCACCATCTACTCTGAGTCTGACGAATGGGACCTCGTGTGAGGGGGTCCCAGTGCGAGTCCTCCTGCATCTGGCTTGCGTCACTCACCGTGGTGTCTGCAGGGTCCACCCATGTTGGAGCAGGTGCCAGAATTTCCTTCTGCTTAAGGTTGAATAATATTTCATGGGTGGATGGAGCACATCGTGTTTGTCTGTTCACCCACGATGGACATTCCAGGTCTGGGGTCCTGGTTCTTGCTGGCTGCACGTCCAATGAGCTCAGCCTCCAGCCTGCATGGCCTTAGCCTCTGCACACGTCCATCAAGGGTCCCCAGACCTGGGTCAGGAGGGGGCAGATGGTCCCACGGCCGCAGCGCCCCTGCATCGTGGTGGTGAGGGAAGGAGCCCCGGGGGCTGGCAGGCGGCTCTCGGCCCCGAGCCAGAAGCTCTCACGGCTGTGGGGCCAGCTTCCAGGGCCTCTGGGACGCCCACCCTCAGGGAAGACACACGGGGGGCCGAGTCTGTTCCCAGGGCAGGGGTCCTGGTTCACGGCCACCTAACGTCTTAGAGCCCCTCTGGCCCTGTGCCCCCCACCTGCCACCAGGCTGGGCAGTACCTGTCAGGGACATTCCTGCTGGATAAGCACTCATGTAACTAGACAGCTCTGTGGGGGCACCGGCAGGGGAACTGTGGCCAGGGGCCAGTCGGGAGCTGGTCCCCATTTCTCACTGCGGGAGGTCAACAGAAACACCTGCCTGAACCACATTTCCGGGACAGGAGTCCCAGGGAAGTGGCTGAGGAAGTCCTCAGAGGGTGGGGCAGGGTGATGGCCTTGGGTGCCGACACGCCCGTAAGTCCAGTTCCTCCAGTGCCCATGCTCGATGGAACATTCCAGATGGTCTCCAGGGTGGACGTGGGGAACTTCGGTGAGAACAGACGTTAAGGTGACAACGAACCGTTTTACCACTTTCCTTCCACGGTGCTTTGCTGGGAGCTCTGCCCTGTGAGGCTCTGTCTCTGCTCCCCTGATGACCTCGAACGTGTCTGACACCTGCACACGCTGTGGGGCCACGGTCCCCGAAGGCGCCCAGAGCCCGCCCAGCCCCGCCCCCCCGCTCTGTCACCCCAGGTGGGCTAACTCGCCGTTTCCAGAATGTGGACCAACAGCGTGCCCTGGTGTCCGAGGTCCCCCCAGTGCAGCACTGTGCCTGTATCGGCGTCCCCTCCCTCTACTTCTGAGCACTGTTCCCTTCGGTGTCCTGTGCCCCTGCTGAAGCACGTGTGGGCTGTTTCTAGCTCGGGGGTGTCGACTGGAAAATAGTAGCCACAGTCAGGCTTCCTGGCCCAGTGGCCCCATGCAGGCCTTGGTGAGTCAGAGACTTACAGGCCGACCTTCAGCACGTACGGCCCCCTCCCCATGCTGTGGCCTGGCCCTGGGCTCACACTCTCCCACGTCACTGCCCCTGGGGCCTCAGCAGTGCTATCTCTGACAGACACCCCCAGCAAGTGAGGCTGGTCCCACACCAAGTTATGCCTATCGACAGTTGAGTCCAAATGGCATGTGTGTGTCACCTCGCTCTGGCAGGGGACCATGCAGAAGACAGTACTTCATACTCTGGAAGGAGCCCTTAGGGCAGAAAGAGCCTTCTCCCATCTGGTATTGGGGAGCGTTTGTGCTCAAGTGAGGGGAATGACCTGATCTCCCAACCTTTTCCATTAATAGACAATGAGGACTTGGGACCCATCACATTTCCCTTTTCAACCTGGCTGCTAGGAAGCCCAGAGCTATGGTTCTTTTTTTAATTTTTTTTTTTAATGTTTTATTTATTTCTAGGAGAGAGAGAGAGAGACAGCGTGAGCAGGGGAGGGTCAGAGAGAGAGGGAGACACAGACTCTGAAACAGGCTCCAGGCTCTGAGCTGGCAGTCAGCACAGAGCCCGACGCGGGGCCCGACCCCACGAACCGCGAGATCATGACCTAAGAGAAAGTCGGACGCTTAACCGACTAAGCCACCCAGGTGCCCCTAGAGCTATGGTTCTTGATCAACCAACCTGATTCCTTAAAAAGAAAATCTGCCCTTTCTTTCTATCTTACTGATCTTCCTTTGTATGTCTACTTCTCAGTGTATTTTTTAATGTTTATTTATTTTTGAGACAGAGAGAGCATGAGCAGGAGGGGTAGAAAGAGAGGGAGACACAGAATCCAAAGCAGGTTCCAGGCTCTGAGCTGTCAGCACAGAGTCCGACGCGGGGCTCAAACCCACGAACTGTGAGATCATGACCTGAGCCAAAGTTGGATGCTGAACCGACTGAGCCACCCAGGCGCCCCTCAATGTATCTCATAAGATGCCTGGAAGCTTAGGCACTGTGAGGCTGGCACACTGAATGCTCGATGCCCCCAGGTTATCTGTGGAGCCCTGATGTTAGCACACTGGTTTGCTGATGTACCCACAGACCTGCGCTGACTTGGGGTTCCAAAGTGCTTCCTGTTTAAGATCTCGCCAGTACCTCAGGGCCAGAACTCCTCTGGCTCTACAAACCACCTGGGCCAGAGACAGGGCTGGGCCAGTCGTTCTCACCCAGATGTGGGCATGTGCATGGGTGATGGGGATTTCAGCTGCCCCAGTCAGGGGGAGGGCAGAGCATCACCCCTTTCCATGGGGTATGAAGGACACACGGTGTTGGGTGCGAGGTCAGGCTGTGTGGCCCTCAGAACCCAGGGGTTTGGGTTACAGGTGAGAAGGGGAGGGTCCCACGGACCAGCCCAGGCCTGTTTGGACAGCTGGGTCCCTCCTGGGCCCTGGGCACCCTCACCTTGAGGCCCGACCCCGTCACAGAGAAGCGTCCCTCAGCACAGGTGGTTCACAGTACCTGAAGCCCAAGTGACAGCAGACACTGAGTCTGGGGACACCGCTGGGAGGGAACACCTCTGGGGAACACGGCTGTTAAGACCTGGCCGGAGCAAGGCCCCAGGCCTTCTTCTGGAATAAGGGGTCTACACACAGGCCAGGAGCCCAGGACTCACCGTTAGCACTATGACAGCGATATAAGCAGCTTCATGCAGTCCTGGTTGTCTACTGCATGCACCCCAGCAATAGGGTTGGCAAACCCGCATTGTGAGCAGGGCTCGGTGGGGATAGCTCACCTCTGTTGACATCACCCAGGTGGGTCCCCGTGCGACCATGCGACGGGCTTCCCACATCATAGCCACCAAGCCAAGAGGGGAGGCACCCCGAGTGTGCCAGCTGCCTGTTCGTTCTGTCCTGGCCTCAGGGGTCACGTGGCCCCACTTCTGCCTCATCCCACGCCAGAAGCCGATGCACGTCCCCGGGGGCAGAGCGCCAAAGCCTGAGTGGGTGAGTTTTAAAACTGCATCTCCGCACCCCGCGATCCTCTATGTCCAGTCCCGTGAGGTGCAGGCCTTCCGTAGGTGATCAAGGCAGCAGCCGCCCGCTGAGGGGGCCTGCTGAAGGGACGTGGGCCACGGTGCCTCCTGGGGAGTTCAACACACATGCTCCTCTGGGCACAGGGCGAGCGTGCCCCGGGTCTGTGCAGGCCGCAGGCCTGCAGAGCAAGGGCAGAAGTGGGCCATGGCCACGACCTGACGCACACTCATGGTCAGGAAAAGCTCTTCACAATCGACGTGTAAATGAGAAAGAATCACATGGAACGAGAGTCACACCCGACATAGGCTGGTTTTATTGCAAATACGAATGGAAACGGTCAGTGAACGCGGGCAGGTGACCAGGCAGTGCGTGGCTGGGACCGGACAGACCACCATCAGCCCCCACGGTGGACGGACCATGGCTGGAGGGAAGGGCAGGCTCTGATGGCTAAGACGTTCCCAGTAGAAAAACAGGCCTTCCCCTCGATGAGCAGCCTCCCTGTGGACCCCAGGGCCCCAGAGAGACCAGGACAGCGTCTCCCGTTCCTCCATGAGGGCGCGAAAACCCGTCATCATGCAGTCTGTCCTCCCGTGGGTCAGGAGCCCAGCACCTGGAAGTCCCCCAGCCTGCTGGCCACTGCCCTCGCCGGGACCCCGCCGCTGGGAAGACGCAGCCAGCTGCACCGAGAGGCCGGGGACTGCTTGGGGCCGCGGCAGTGACCTGGCAGCTGGGCACCCTAGGACAGCAGTTGCAGCACCTGCCGAATGCGCTGGGTCGTCCCCAGGGGAAGGGCGTCTGCGCCGCCGGCCTCGTCCGACTCCTGCATCAGGGCCTCGGCCTTCTGCACCGTCAGCTCCCGGGCCCGGCCCCTGAGGCCCTCCAGGTAGGCCAGCAGGGTGGAGAAAAGCTCATCGGGAACCTGGGCGGGGAGAGGAAAGGAGCGTCAGGGGCCAGGCCGGGTGACACGGGAGTGCAGACACCGAGGAGCCCTGGGCAGGGCTCCCGGCCATGACACTCTGTTGGTGCAAGAGGCCTCCTCCTCCAGGCTGCAGAGCTCGGCACCATCTCAGCCTTGGGCTTGCCGACCGTGTGGGGCCCCGTGTGCTGCACTCCTGCTCCCACCTGCTGTTGCCGCAGGACCACAGGCCTGGGAGAGGTGGGAGGGCAGGCCCGTCTCCTGGTCCTCTTCCAGGGCTTCAGGCTCCACACCCATCGCATCCCCTCCCAAAATGCCACCTGGTCAGCAGTTAGCAGGTGTGTTTGTGAGGACAGAAATCTTGTGGGATGCAGAATGGGGGTCTCGGGAGATGCAGCTCGAGTCCTGCTCCATCACCCCGGCCCCCGACCCCGGGCCCAGCTGGTCCCGTCCAGAGAGAGCGGAGGGCTGGCCGGGTCGGCTCAGAAAGCAGTTAGTGACTCACACACCCTGGGGCCAAAGCTTGGGCAGTGAAGGCAGAGACAGACACACGGGGCAAGGGGACAGAGCGCGGCCCAGGCAGGGACCCCTCTACCCACCGTCAGCTGGCTCTTGACAAGGGCGCCCAGATCATTCGATAGAGGAAGAGCCCCCCACATCGCTCCCACCTCCCTCTACACGCTGACCCTCCCCCACCCCTCGCTGCCCCTCTCGCCTCTGCATAAGGGCTTCGCCGGGGTTGGCCGCCAAGCCTGTGTCCTGCAGCAAGACAGGAAGATTCTACCGCGAAACCTGAGGACACCGCAGAGGAGACCCTGACCCTAGCCCAGCCCGTCAGCCCAGACAGGGCCCTGGGGTGCATGCAGCCCTGGCCAGATTTTCAGGCCCCTCCTGCCCTCACGGGGCACCACGTCGGAAGGAAGTCTCTGATTTCAGTCAGAGGCCGAGTAAATGAAGCAAAAGCGATCTGGACAAAATAAAGGTTGTGCAGAGAGAAGGGACTTCAGAATGTGTCACGACACCCTTGAGAATAAGGATACATGATCTACTTAGGACATGACAGCAGCAGTGTCCTCAGCGACACGGGTCACAGTCTGTCTTTGGTCACAGCACCACCCTGCTCTGACCTTACCCCCCTCAATGCCCATGACACTGAGCTCCTCTGCATGTGCTCACTGGCTGCCTGCATCGTCTGCTCTAGACAAAGGTTGACGCACACCCTCTGTCCACTTTAGAGTCGGGCTGTCCTTCTATCAACATAGACGAGCTCACGTGTCATACACAAGCTGTGAGATCGGGGTCTGTGCCCACCTCCTCCCTTCTGTGGCCGGGTGGCCACTCACTGCCCGCCAGTCCATGCCTGTGGTCACTGTGCTGGGGTGGCTGTGCTCAAAGCGCCTGTGCCTGACCTGAGGTCACGGCAGGTGCTCCCACATTCATTTCGAGGAGCTCAAGTTTCAGCCCTGACATCGGGGCCTTGATTCACTGTGAGCTGACCTTTGACAGAGGTCAGCTGGGGTCACCTTCATTCTGTGATGTGTGCAAATCCAGATGGCCCAGCTCCACCAGTAGCGGAGACTATTCTTTCCCCATCGTATGGTCGTGGCTCCCTCCACCTCCGGGGACCCTGAGCACGAGCGTTTGCTTCTGGGTTATTCGGCTCCCTTGTCGGTCCTGCCCCCACAGTTGGATGAGGCTTCTGGATCTGTCTCATCCTGTGAAACTAAATCTTATACCCTACTCCTGAAAGGAGGCACTCCTGAGCACACTGGGGCATACACATGTGTGCACAGCCAGGCACACGCACCCACACGTGCACACCCGCATGCATGCACACGCACCCACACGTGCACACCTACATACCCACATGTGTACACCCACATGCAGGCACATGTGCCCACATGTGCACACCCGCATGTATACACATGCACCCACACCCACACACCTGCGCGCTACACAGGCAGGTGGCTGCCATGAGGGGAGGCCTCTGACTTTGGCTCAGGGGCTCAAGGTGAGGCTCCCAGGTGGGTGGAGGGCAGACCCAGCATGGTTTCAGGCAGGCACGTTAGGAAGATGGCACAGGTGGGACCACGGAGCAGGCATGGCACTGCAGGGACCCCACCGCCGCAGTCCAGCCAGGGAGTGCCGGGCGCTCTGGTGTGGGGTACATGGGCGGGACAGGAAGGGGCCCGCTCAGGGAAGCATGGCTTGGCATGGCCAGGAGGCACCACTGTAGAGAGTGTGGGGGCCGGAGCAGCAAGGACCCCCGGCTTTGGCCCAGGGTCTCCTCCTGTGCCTGCTGCCAGCCTGCAGAGTCATGTGGGCCTGGGAGTGTCTGCGGAACCAAGGGCTGGGCGTCGTTATCAGGACACACTGTTCCCGGGGGCCCTTCCCCCTTCTTGGCCTCAGCAGCTGCCCTCCTACCCCCAACCCTGGGCACCCCGGCCGGAGCACCCAGGGCTTTCATCTATCCTGTCGCCTGGGCTGGACTTCAAATGAGCCCTGAGCCTGACCTCAGGGGGTCACCGGTGACCAATCGACCCATCGGTCCATCCGTCCCCCCAGCACATGCCCATTTCCAGGGGAGCCCAGGCAGCTTGGAAAGGTCAGGCGCAGACATGTGGGGTCAGTGAAAGCCTACGACCCATGTTGTCCTGGGGTTCACATCCCAGCGGGGCAGACAGATGAGTCAAAGGATGCTGGGAAGTCTGTCCACCAGAGGCGCAGTCTATTTACGGAAACCTGACACCACACACAGGGTTCACCCTGAAGAAGTCAAAGGCCTAAACATAAGAGCAGAGACTACAAACCCTCACAAGGAAATACAGGTCATTTCTCAACCTTGGCTGAGACCATGATCTCTTAGTTATGGCAGAAAACACACAAGTGACAGAAGGAAAAACAGAAAAATCAGGCCATGTCACGATTACGTGTCCCTAGCCCACCTCCCGGCCCTGCGGGACCACGTGGTCTCCAGGGGCATCAGGAAGCAGGGCCTGGGTTCCCGAGGTGCCTGGGGCCTGCTGGGGTGCAGCGAGCCCACCAAGGCTGGGAGTGGCCGGCATGCTGCCGACACATGCCAGCACCTCGAGTGCCCAGGCGGTCGGGGGACAGCGTGGTCGGGACACAGGTCTCTGCACACAGCTGCCCACTGGCTCCATGTGTATGACGCCTGCTCCGGAGAGTTCTGGGGATGGCGTGTCCCCTGGGCCTGGGCTTCTGGGCACAGAAGTCTGGTGACAGGCTGGGGGGAGGGGGTGTGTGCCCTGAGTTGTGGCAAGTGGGGATCGGCCATGGGACTGCGAAGGACAGGGGGCTCATGGGAAGGAAGCGTGGGGTGTCACTCCCCAGTGCAGGCTCCTCGATGGGTCACACTGCCGGCCTGTGGCTCCTGCAGCGGCATAGGCTAGCCCAGCCCTGGTGCCTGTGTGGAAAGCTGTCCCCCACCCCCGCAGCCTGTCACACCCACAGCCTAATTTCAGGGTCGGGCTTTCAGGTGTGTCCTTCCCCAGTCACATGCACACAGGTACCCTGACTTTCCTGCGGTGGGGCCACCATGCTTGTGACGAAAACTATACTTGTCAGAACAACTGGTGAGATAGCAAAGGGTGCCAGCCTGAGAGGGGATCCACGAAGATGTGGCTCCGGGGGGGGCGGGTGGTGGCTTGGGAGGAGATCCACGCAGATGTGGCCCTGTGGCTTGGGGAGGGGGGGGATGGGGCTGCCAGGCTCTGCAAGGGCAGAAAGCCAGCCAATAAGCGCAATGAGCAATAAGCGCAGATGAGGACGGACACCAAGGAGTGCCATGTGGCAAGCACCAGGGTGACCAGTGACCTGGATGAGAATTGCCGGTGGTGTGGTGAGAATCCTGAAGCGGGTCCATAGACATGGACAATTACTGCAGGAGCGAACCCAGCAGGTGCCACCTGAATCATGTGACTGGGGGAGGTCAGTATCATCTCCCTGTGCCGGGTACGCAGGGAGGGTGTTGACGTGCCCCATCTGTGTCTGATAACCGGCCTCTCCCGGCACATCGCACATCGCACATCGAGGTCATGAAAGTCAGATAAGATGAGGAAAGTTCCAGACTAAGGGAAATGACAGGAACAGACAAGCATTTGTGACTGTAGCTGGGACCCTCGCCCATGTGAGGCCGGGCTCATCTGCAGGAAGAAGGACCGCAGTGTTTTGGGGGTGATACGGTGTCTCCTACACCCTCCACACCCTCCACCCCCAGGATCAAGAGGTGGGAAGGGCCAGGACCCCTGAGTACCTGGGAAGACGACATTCCCGTAACGTCAGCAGCTTCCCTGGGGAAGCCCCGGCACGAAGCAGGCAGGCCTATGGCCTAGGCCCTGGGCCCCAGGCCCCCGGCCCCCAGTCCCCAGTCTCTGGCCCCGACAAGCCCCGGCAGGGGCAGAGGGGCCTGGGAAACAGGTGGCAGCAGTGCGTTTCCCTATCCCAAGCAAGTCCCTCCCTCTGGACTGTGGGCTACTGGGGCTCCTCAGGGGTTCTGGGGGGGTGCCATGGCCCTTCTTAGTCATCACCTTGGCCAGGCCTGGCTGCTGGAGGGGAGGCCCTGCCAGTGGGTCCTTCCATCCTGGTCACCGGGAGATGGGGACTCCAGCCGAACGTGCAGACTTTGTCATCTGGAAAACGCACTCCTCCCCCAACCCCGCCATGTGCACACATCTCCTCTCCTCCCCTCCAGGGACATCTCCCCCTCCCCACTCAGCCTGCAAATGACCGTCACTGTGCTGCATGTGCACGGGCTTCCCTCCCCCAGTGTGCACACAGTGGATCGCTGTTGTATGTGTGTGCACGCCTGTCCCCCAATGAACATACCTGCCCCCCCGTGCACACCTCTTCCCTAACCTCCCCCAGTATACACACCCCTGGCCCCCCACCCCATTCACACACCTGCCCTACACCCACCCCCAGCATGCACACCCCTCCCCTAACCCCCTCTAGGCACACATACCTGCCCTAACCTCTCCCCCATGCACACCCCTGCCCTAACCCCCCCTCCCGTGCATACACCTGGTCGCTGTCATACTTGTGCACACCCCTGCCCCCTCTGCATGCACACATCTGGTGGCTGTCATACATGTGCACACCCCTGCCCCATTCCCCACCCCATGCACACACCTGGTGGCTGTCATACATGTGCAGCAGCAGCCAGGTCTGCCTCGTCTTCTGAAACCTCCAGTTCTCGTGCTTCTGGGCCCAGCTGGGAAGCAAGGACAGGGTATGTCAGGTGCCAGCGGGAGCTGTAGGAAGGGTCTACGAACGGGGTGTGTGCAGCCCCCCACCTGCTGGAGGGCAGCAGACCAGGAGCAGAGCAGAAGGGGCTCAGGGGCCCATCGTCGGGAGGGCACCTCACCACTGCCCCCCTGCCTCCACACCTGCACTGGGAGGGTGCCTCACCTCTGCCCGCCCGCCTCCACACCTGTGCTGGGAGGGCGCCTCACTCCCACCTACCTGCCTCCACACCTGTGCCAGGTGGCACAGGCACTTCTGGCGTGGCAACGCCAGGGATTTACGATGGCAGCACAAACACCCACCCATGAGTTCTGAAATCAGTTGGTCCTGCGTTAGCCTTCACTGTATGCTTCGGCAGAGCCTCTCCCTTCCCAGAGCGGGGACAGCCTTCAAACCAAGAGCCGTGTGTGGAGGGGGAGGGAGAGTGAGCTGCGAGGAGCCAGGAGCCCTGACCCCGAGGGCTGTGCTGGTTTGGGTGCCCCAACGTCGTGCCCTGGCCCCACCCAACCCCCACATACCAAGGACATGACCACAAGGCTGGCCTGCAGCCTGTGGGAGGATGAGGAAGCAGGTGACCTCAGCTGTGGGCAGGTCGGAGGACCCGGGGTGATGCTCTGGCCAGGACAACAGGGCCAGGCTCTCAAGAGCTCAGAGCCCCTGCCGTGGAGGGACTCAGGGGAGCCCATGGGCCCGGGCAGGAGGGCAGGGGGTGAGCCCCCAGGTGAGTGTGACCAACCAGCTGCAGCGCCTCTACGGGGGTCAGCAGGGAGGGCCCATAGCTCTCAGGGGGTAGGGTGCAGAGGTGAAAGCACAAGACTCACTCCTGCGCAGCTTTACACACACGGTCACGGGACAGCAGAGCCTGTGCCCCACCCCACGTCTGCCTAGGGCTTCGGGAACCTTCCGTGGCAGCCACAGAGCAGGACCTGAGCCAGACGGGGCCCCTGCTCCCGTCCTGCTGGGCACGCCTGGATTCGCATCTTGGCTCTGGCCCTGGAGACTGCTGGGAGCGCCTACGAAGCAGTGTGCCTTCAGGGCATCACAACCCGGCCTCCTGCACCCGCAGGTGTGGCACTTGGCTCAGGCCCCGGGATGAGTGTGCAGGCAGAATCTGGGCTGTGGCCATGAGAGGAGGGATAATCACTGATAACCAGTGACTGCGCTGGCTTACATTGTCTATCACCCACTCTGTGGGTGGAGGGGAGTCTTCAAAAACTGCCTTGTTTGCCATATGGCACAACAAGTAGAAGGAGCCACAGAGATGTAAACACAGGAGAGTGAAGGCTCTTTCGTCCCCATCCCAGAGAGCGACCCCAGGAGTTGATGGTCCATGAAGCCCTGGCCAGGCCTCCGAGAGCAGCCTTCCCAGCATATCCTGTGGTCACTGCTGCTGCGACTTCTCCCTGGAGAGTGGGCTCTGGGCTCATCCCTCCTTGGGGAGCGGCTGGCCCCGATCTGCTCCTCCTGGGCCTTGAGTGTCCGACTTACCAGCACTGCAAGCCCTTGGCTGTGCTCACTCAGTCTTTACAATGAATTCTCCCTGCTCAAATTACAAATGACCCTGTGGGCCCATGGAGCGCCTGCACGTGGGTCAAGTCCCCTGCCCTGCAAGATGGCACATGATGGCACCCCAGGGTCTGCCGGGTCCATCCCAGGCAGATGGAGGCTGTGGTGGTGCCGAGCTCCATCGCCTGGGACTTGGGGCTCCACCACCCGGCTGCCGTTGCCACAGCATCGCCAACATGGACGGGCTGTGTGCCCGACCCCGGGGCTCTGGTCTAGCTTAGGCTCAACCGCCCTCGTGGTCGCCTGAGCCCCCAGGCGGTGCTGCGGTGGCTTCAGACCTGCCATGTGAGCCCACAGGAAGCAAGGGCACTGGCCAGGAGCCCTAAGCAGGCCCACGACAGGCAGACAGGAGGCCCCAGACCAGGATGATGACACAGGAGTGAGGTGGGGACGGTGGGTGTGGACAAGCCAGCCCGCCTCTTCAGGTTCCTGTCCCACCCTGGAGACCCCTCCCAGAGAGGCAGGGCCCGTGGGATAGAGAATCTGAGACACCGGAGTCCACAGCGAGGGAGTGGGTACCCTGCGCCTGCGTGGGTTCCCTGGTGGTGACGGCGGAGCCCCACCCTCTCAAGGGGGTGCTGAGCCTCAGTGCTCCTAGAGAATGAGGCTCTTGGCGCCATGAGGTCTCGGGTGAAGGACGCTTCAGCACCAGACATGCAGAAGCAGGCGAGGTTGCTGCACAGCCCCCAGCCCACAGTCACCCAGGGATACGTGTGTCCCATGGGCCCAGCCGGAGCCCCAGCGTCAGGCAGACTCTGGAGCCCCTGAGCTGGTGAATGTGTCTCTATCTCCACCAACCCGTCCCCAAGGCACCAAGGCCCAACCCTAAGAACCTGTCCCCAGGCCCCACACGTGCCAACCCCCACGTTTCGGCCCAGTAGTGCCAACATGGCCTGGAGCAGCCATGTGCTCCTGCGGCATTCAGCAAGCACGCTGATTTCGTCCAGCCCGGTCTGCAAGGCAGAGATCTCTCGGCTCACAGAAAGGTGGAATCGCTGCCTGGCCTAGGCCCTGGGCAGAAACGAGGGACAAAGGTCCTCCGGTGCGATGGGGTGTGGTGGTCTCTTGCCCCTGGAAGGCAGGCCCTAAGCTGCTGTGGCCACGTGTCCCCTCTCCCCACCACCCCCGGTTACGAAGTGCCGCCCACTCATGGGCCTGCATCCCACTCAGCACCTGACCCAGTCCTGGTGGGGGCACCCAGCAGGACAGGGCACCCTGTGAGGGAGGGGCTGCTGTGTCTGGCTTGCTCGGTGGGAGGGGCCACCAGCCCGTTTCAGGTGTGCTCAGGGCCCTTGGTTCCCTCCGCCCCAGGGCCTGGCAGCAGTGAGACCCGTGCCTGTCACACAGCAGCCACAGGACATGCCATTGCAATGTGGTGACCACAATGGACGCCACGCAGCTGCACACGTGGCACAGAGCCTGTGTCTGCGTTTCAGCTCCCCAGCCTCCAGCTGGGGTCTTGCCTATGATGTGGGGCAGTGACACATCCCACTTCAGTGAGAGCAGGGTCCCCTGGAGGAGACTCCCACCAGCCTCAGCGGCACAGCCGGGCTCGAATCGGGACCTCAGCTGGCCTGGAGGGAGCCTCACTTCCCACGGTCACCCCATGTGGGAAGCAGCAGAGCTGTAGGCACTTACAGTGGGGACAGTCCCGTCAGCCTGGCAGGCAGGTGGGCCCCCCGTGGAGGAGAAAAGACACCAGCATGGTCTCCCAGCCCTGTGCCCTGAGAGGGGCTGTGGCTCCCGCTCCGGCTGCTAGGTGTGGGGTCTCAGGAGAGCAGGCCGTCTGCCTCGGCCACGGGTGGGAGATCCCACAGGCGACCGGGCTGCCCTCAGGGCTCCTGTGTAGTGCAGAGGCCACCGCAGCCATTCCACGCGCACACACATGGTGCAGCTCCCGCCACGCAGGACCGACAGATGCCAGGCTCGGGGCGGCCGGGGAGCCTGTGTGGGCTGGAGGTGAGGCCGGAAGCGAGGACCAGACTGCAGAGGGCAGGCTGAGGTAATGGGGGCAGTCTGGACAGGACAGTCCCCCTGTGGGTGACCGCCAGGGGGTGCTCTACACCGCAGAGGGGGCCTGGTCCAGTCTGGGGTCCACTCTGTGGCTGGCCTGTCCCCCTGTGCTCTGTCCAGCCCAGACCTCGAGGCCTCCTCTGTGTCTAGCTGTGACTCTCGCGAGAAGCTGTGAGTGCTCACAGAAACGCACCTGGGCTCTCGGACTAGGAAGTGACGCCACAGAGGACGATTCCCTCACTCGAGGACCCATAATGACAAGCAGGAGGCTGGCTCCTGCCCAGGCCCTCCCATCCCCAAGGTGGTGCCCCATGCTGTGGGCATGTGTCACTGAGCCAGGGACTCCACGCCTGCACATCAGTGGAGGGAGCAGCAGGCATCTGCCCTCAAGATCTGGGGGGCCCCACCCATGTGCCCCTGCCCTCTCTGGCCACCAACCAGGGATGGCCTTCAGATCTGACCTCAGAGGACCTGGCGGCATGGATGGTGCTGAGCCCCTGCACCAGGCCATCCTCAGCGTTCTCACGCCGCCGCTGGGGTCCCTGCAGAGCGCACCTTCCAGACCCACGACACACACCAGGGACACCCAGCCTCTTCCAGGGCCATGGGGGCCACAGGGGACGGGGATGTTCCCGCACCCCAGAGTTTAGGGAGTTTAGGGAGAGTTTAGGGAGGGGGCTGGAGGGCTGAGCCAGAGGCCTGCTCCCAGCACATGCGCGCCCGACCCCGGTCCTTGCTCTCTCCTCGCTAGGACACATGGGATGCGTGTGCCCAGGTGGCACCGACCCTGGGGCCGGACTCCCTGGGGCGTGCTGGCTCAGGTGCAGTCTACTGTGCCCAGCAGCCAGGAGTGCAGAGACCCCAGCCCACAGCGCGCAGAATTACCCGTCCTTAAGGCTTGTGGTTGGGGCCAGCAGACAGGGCCCTTCTGACCCCGGGCTGGGCTGCGGGGCCCTCAGCTCTCTGGCCAGCTGCTCCTGGGGGGCCAGCCGGCAGGTGGGCTTCCAGAGGGAGGACTGACTCCCACCCCCAGCACAGCCACGCCCAGGCCTTCCAGGCCAGCACAGGCCAGCACAGGCCAGCAGGCAGAGCTCAGGGAGCTGGGTCCCGGAGGCACTCTGCCCTCCCCACTGAGTCCTTCCGGGGACCCCTCCATGGAGGAGCCAAGAGGGGGCAGCTCAGGGACCCCTGGGTCATGGGGACCTGTGGTGTCATACATACAGGACACAAGTGAGGAGCTAGTGAGAGCCCGCCCCACAGGCCAGGACATGCAGAGGTCGAGGCCCTTGCTGGTGGGGCGGTCGCGTGGTGCAGCCATTGTGGGAAAGTGTGGCTCCTCCAACAATGGAGTCCTGGGAACCCCGCTCTGAGGCTGTGCCCGAGACCGAGGAAAACACATCCACACAAAGTCCCGTACGCGGCCTCATCTGGCCCAGAAGGGAAAGGGGGTTCTGACTCTGCTACGACACGAGTGAACCTCACGTGCCTCAGCGGGTGACGGGAGCACTTCACAGGAGGCCTCGTAGGCCGTGACTCCACGGGCAGGGGACCAGCATGCCTGGGGACACGGGATTGAGCTGGCGGGGCTGTCTGGGGGGGGGGGGGTCCCAAAGGGCAGAAGCTGTTTTTGGAGGGATCAGGTGGTCAGAAGCGGCCAGAGCAGTGCGCGAACACCGCTCTGCGCAGTCAGCGCACAGGGTGCACTCACGCACTGGGTCTTCTCAGGGAAGGCCGACTTGATGTCGGCCGCTGACGCTGCTGGCCTGAAGCATGCGGGTGGGCTGGGAGAAGTGTGACCCCGCTTCCTGGAGGAGGAAGGCCAACGGGGGGCATCCATGACTCTCCTTCCTGACAAGCTCCTTTGCAAACAGAGGCCAGGGATTTCACGGGGCCTCACTCTTCCAGGAGCTTCTAGAGAGTCTCACACAAAGCTTCAGGCAAGTGCCAGGCTCTGTGTGCCGCGGTGACAGGGTGAGCCAGGGTCCGCCGGGTGCTCTGAGGGCTCGAGTGGGCACTGGTGGCGGTGGTTCTGTGGTGGCGCCCACTGGGGGGATCTCAGGCCACGGGGACACCTGAGGCCCTCGGGGACACTAGCCAGGCCCTGGGTGAGGGGATCGTCTTACCCTCGGAGGTAGTCCAGGGCGAGCTGGGCCCCGGAGGGCTTGGCCGGCATGCTCAGGGCTGTCCCTTTCTCCCGGAGCTGCTTCCTCTCCTCTTTCCTCCGCTCCTTCTTCAGCTTCCTCTCCAGAACCCTCTTCTCCTCTGGGCTCAGCTCGGGCAGCTCGAGGGCCATGTCCTGTCCGGTTCCCCCGACAGCTCCTCCCTGAAAGTCAAGGGAAAACCAGCCTGCGAGTGTGCCCCTCAGCTTCCTGGAGCCCCTCCCTCGCCCCCAGTAACTGGGGCTGCTCAAAGTCTTGTCCTCCTAGGGGCCCAGGAGACCCAGCGCCTGGTGAGAGAGAAGTCCTGCGTCCCGTGGGGAAGGGCCAGGCCTGACTGTCTCACCACTACACATGTCAAAGTTGACTGACCTCGGACCTCTCTCCTGACCCTGAACCTGCGCTCATGCACTGGGGACAAAGATTTCTAGGTGGAGAGGAAAGCCCCATCCCCCCCCAGCCCTGCAGGAGACCTGCCTCTCCTCCTCTCCCCTCTCTACCCCCCCAGCCCTGCCCCATCTGCTGGCTCCCCCCCAGGGCGCCCCCTGGCTGCCTGCACACCCAGTGCAGAGGCTGGGCTGAGAGCACACTGCTCACAGGGAGGGGGGTTCTGCTTGGGAACTCCTCCCAAGGAGGGCCTGGGTGCCACGAGGCCTCCCCCGAGGCTGAGCAAGGCTGAGCGGGATGTGGTGGGGGTGGGGGGGAGATGCAGGCTGCTGGCCTTTTGCTCTCCCGGCAAGGCCATGGCCTCCTGACACCCCTATTTTCCCAGATGCCTCACACCTAGAAAGTACAGCCTCCAAACCGCTCCCCATATCAAATGAAACCAGACCCTCAGTGGGGTGGGGGACTGTGACCCCAGCAGCTACATACTCGTCCTCTTTCCCAGAAAACCTGGAACATGAGCACTGGTCACTGACTCTGGCCAGGGACTAGGCCACCACCCCTCGGCCTCCAGGAAGGGCGAAGTCTGCCCCAGGCTCGTCCAGCATTTGCAGACCTCCCTCCCTCCCTCTTCCCCTCCCCCACACTTCCCACCTCCCCAGAGAGAGGTGGCCTCATTAAGTGCCAATGTCTTCACAACCTTTGTGTTCCCACTCAGCACCAGATCTTTCCGGAAACTTCTAAAACAAAAGAGGAGCTCTCTCTCCAGCTCCTCCCTCTGACTCCTTTAAAACCAGCTGAATTTACCAGCGGGGGCCTCCAGGCTGCCCTGGGGAGGTTCCAGCAGCCTGGATATCGGCACGGGTGTGCGTGTGCGTGTGCGTGCACAGGCACACACACACACAGCCCCCCTCACACAGGGCTCACGGGCCACCAGCTCATGGGGTGCTTCCAGAAGGGGGAGACATGGCCCCGGGGCTGCACATGTCCCCGCTGCCCACAAGCCCAGGAGCCCAGAACCCCCCCTGCCCCACTCTCCCACCTCTGCTGCCTGAGGCCATCTGGCTTTCTGAAGGTTTCCCGGAGGTGCAGGGGGAAGAGTAAGGGACAGGACGCTGACGCACACCTGGGAGGCTCCTCCACATGGCTACCTGCTCACTGGGTCCTAGGCCCACGCCGCCAGAACTGTGGCCCCGGGAGAAGCAGACAAGTGTCCCGGGCAGGCTGGCCTCTGCCCCTCTGTGGCCACGTGGACAGATGGGCCACCCAGGGCCAAGCTCCTGCCGGAAGGTCGGGGCTGGAGCGGTGGTGGGCTGAGGACGTGTGACACCAGCTCCAAGAGGTCTGAGAGGAAGGTAGGGCGGGCAGCATGTGCCCCATGGCAACAGGACGCCTGGCAAGCCTCCGTACATCCTCCAAACCCCAGCCTGGTCTCAGCCGCTTGCTCCCCGGGCCCATGGGGTCGGACCCTGTCACGTGAGAGGGGAGCTGCGTCTAGCCCTGAGAACCCCCGGGGCTCCTTACGGGCCCAGGGATGGCGTGGAAGTGGTCCCTACGGAAGGGCCTAGACGCGGTGCCGCCTGCATGGGCCTGTGTCTTGCATCAGGCACCTAAACCTGCCAAGTACACAAACCAGTCTCATTCTGGCCTCTGGTCACCCTGACGCGGCCGTGGCTGGAGCCCATGCTCTGTGTCTCTCTGGAGCTGTTCAGAGGGCCACAAGGCCTACCCTCAACCGTGCCAGCAGCCAGCCAGGACGCTGAGGGGGTCCAGGCAAATGGGACGTTCATGCTCTGGCCACAGCCCGAGTGCAAAGGCCTCTCAAGAGAAGCTAGAAATGCAGATTTATGGATGAAATCGGAATTTTACGTGCAGGCAATTTCAGTTAAACAACACATAGTACATGGGCAAAACAAACCTGGTGTGAACCAGGGGAGGAGCCTGTGACCTCAGACCTCTGATCCTGGGGAGGCCTTCCTCTCCCTAAACTCAGCTGTGGTCATCCCACTTGGCCTCTTCCTTTTTTTTTTTTTCCAAGGAAAGTAACCAGCCCGCCCCTCTCCCCGCCGACTAATGCCGGGTAGGGGGACGGAGTGATGGACCATCGCCCTGCCCAGATCTGTGGGCCCCAGCACTGCTTGAAGACAAAGCAGCGGGTCGCAGGCGTGCAGGGCTGAGACCTGGCGGGGCAGTGGCAACAGGCCTGCCGCCTGCTAGGTGCCCACTGCCACATGGGCCCCACTTGGTCTCTCTGTTCTGGGCGCCCCGACATCTCTGGCCCGGCCCAGGTGACACCCCCACTGCTGCTATCATGACACGGGCCACGTCAGCTATGCTGGGGTGGTGCCGCGGGGGCAGAAGGCTGGGTTGGCTCATGGCAGAGCGGGGCTGGGGTGGGGACTGCAGGGCCTACCCGGGACCTTCATACTTTCTTCGTTCCACAGCATCGCCCATGCAGTCGGAGGCCAGCAGGACACACCGGGAAGCAAGTTTTTTTTTATTAAAAACATTTTTTAAATGTTTATTTTAGAGAAAGAAAGAGTGTGAGCAGGGGAGGGGCAGAGAGAGAGGGAGACATAGAATCTGAAGCAGGCTCCTGGCTCTGGGATGTAGCACAGAGCCCGACGCAAGGCTCGAACTCACAGACTGTGGGTTTATGACCTGAGCCGAAGTCGGACGCTTAACTGACTGAGCCACTCAGGTGCCCCCCTCCCCCCCCCCCCGCAAAAGTTTCTACAACACAGCAGCCACCAGGTGCTTCCCGGGGGTCAGGGACACCACCGTCCTGGAGATGGCGCTTCATACGATTTCCCTTGTGATTGAGAATGAACCTTCTCCAATTATCACGGATCCAAGAACCCTCCACAGAACAAGGTTTTAATTAGCAAATGATGGTGCTGACGCACCTGCCACACACCCCTCCCAGGTTATACGGACTTTGCCCAAGGGCTCGTGAATGGCCCAGGCAAACCCAAAAGCACCTTCAAGGGAACACGGGTCCAAACCCAAAGCCCATCCAGGCCCTTGTGGGGATGAAACTTCCAGGGGAAGGAGGGGCCTCAGAGGGCGACACAGGGCGGGAAGGGCTGCTGTGGGCACACTCCCAGCAGAGGTCTGGGGCAGACAGATCAGCTGTGGACACAATCCTTTCCTGAAATACAGATGCAGTTGCGTGGAAGGAAGCTGCCACCACCCACGTCCACTGCCTGTTTGCTTGTCACAAATGTTGGCATTGACAGCTTGTGGCCTTGGCACAAACAAACTGTGGTGGCCGTGCCGTAGCGCAGGGGCTCTGACCCGGTGAAACATGAAATCTCTGCTTTGTCGAGTCAGGCTGACTGCAACACACTCTCTTACGCAGGCACAGGTCCCTCGCGTCGCATTTCCAAGGGCGTGAAAACAATCCAAAGCGGGAGGGAGACTTCAGGCAGAAGGGACCCAGAGCCTCGTCTACTACGAAGTTGTCAGACTTTGTTCCAACACAAATGTTTTCACACATCTTGGTAGATGAGGTAACTCTTGTGTGATCAGAGTTGTGTTTAAAAATTACATCCTTACCTGCTTCCAGGGCAATGAAAAGACTGACTACGTTCGGTAAACATATAGAAAATAAACAAAACCCAAAGCCGCGGAGGCTAGAGAGAGCGGTCCGTCGGGCAAGGGGAGTCCGGGGGTGCTTACGAGAGACACGCCAACACCGTTGCAGGGAAGGAGGCACTGGAAGACATGACATCACTTGGGCAGAAAGGTTTCCACAGACTCAGCGCAGCAGCAAGGCCTCAGACCAGGCCGACAGGGAGCAGGTGGTGCAGAGAACTGGCTGGGAGCCAGGGAAGGGGCCTCTCCGGGCAGCGGACTCACAGAGTGGGGCCCCAGCACAGGCCCACCGCGCGTGGTGGCCCTCATCACACCCAAACCCGCATAACGGAACGCTGCTGACAACACCGGGAGGGCGGCCAGAGGGTGCTGGCGGAGGATGGGGTGGGCGTCCGGGGTGATTTCCATTCTCACAAAGGGAGGGTCATGCCTACTGTTCACAGTGGGTTAACCTCCAGGAATGCAGCTGCGCAGACACAAAGGGGACCCCCACTGCGGCCCTGCACCCTGCTCACTGCTGCACCTGCGGGGTGGGAGGGTGCTCGCAGAGGCTCACCCCACAGCACCCGGTGCCCTGCTGCGGGACCATGCCTCCTGGTCAGTGCCTGCCGCTCCGCGTTTCACCTGGACGGGAAAGAGCAGCTGCCGCGCCTGCTCTCCGGGGTCCTGCAGCCTTGAACCCAGGCTGCACGGAACCGCTTGCACCTCAGGGGACCCACCCCCCCCCAGCTCCTCAGAACCCTGATCTGTCCCCGGCTAGCCCCTCCCTGCACCCAGTACTGTAGCCCAGCTATGCAGTGGGGTCCTGGGGTCCTGGGGCCCGGGGAGCAGGCGGCCTTTGGGGTGGGGGGCTACTAGGGGACTTGGGAAAGGCTCTCCCACACAAATGGCCTGGCCAGAGCCCTTGTCCAAGGCTGCCCTGGTCTCATACGGGGCAGGGAAGTGAACTCTGTGTCCTCAGGCCCACCAAGCCTTGGAAGAGGGACAGAGAGGGCCACTGCCGGCATGCCCTGTCCCTGTAGGTGTGACAGCGGGGACACCATGTCTGGGGCACACTCAGCTGCAGGATTTAGGGACCGACGCCAGAGGCCCAGTTCTAGGACCAGGAGTTTGGGGCCATCAGGAGACCTAGGCGGCCGTCTGCAAACATCCTGACGGCCAGCCTCTGCAGTGCCGAGCCATGAGGGGCCCCGTCCCCACTGCGGTGGGGGCCTTCCAGGTCATGGACGGGCCTCTCCTGCAGCTGACTCTCCTCCTCTCCAGGCCCCGGGAGCAGAGTCTTCATCTAAGAAAGGAAGCAGACCTGGCAGGCCAGGGAGGACCCCATTTAGACTCGAGGGACAGGGGCCTTGACCCCCTGTCTGGGAGGACGCCCTCCAGCCAGTCACCCATCATTCTGGAGGCCTGACTGCACCTCCGCCAGGCAGGAGCACGCCCTAAGCACACAGGCATGGTCTAAGCTGGCATCTGGGCCCCGGGCAGGGTGGTGAAGGGGGCAGAGCAGAGGCTCGCCCAGCCCTGCCTGCACAGCCACACTGGGTCAGTCGCTCTGGACACCTGTTCCCTGTGGCAGACTAGGGCTGGTCCAGGGCCCGGCGGGGACAGGGCTAAGCGCCGCCCCCAGCACTGTGTGGGCCTTCAGGGGCAGCCCTGCAGGTACGTACTGGGTAAGGTGTCCCAGAAGGCCATGGCCTTCCTGTAGAAGGGGCTCCACAGGCACATATGGGCACATGGGGGCCGGTCTCCTCAGATCAGACGGCCAGAGGCAGGTGGGCTTCTTGGCCTCACCTGCTGCTCCGGGGCCATGGTGCTGGGGCAGGGCCACAAGGGCGTACCTACCGGTAACTTAAGACCTAAGACGTGAGGTGACCCCCTGCCATGTTTACCGTTCTACCGAGAGACACCAAAGGCCTGTCTCCAGTAGCGGCTCAACTTAACCTTGGACCCCCAGCCACCCTGGTCTCCCTAGCTTGCTGCCGGGGGCCATCTGGACGTGCTGACGCACGGCATCTGCCTTGCTGTCACCGCTCCGTGGTGCCTGGGGCCTGCGTGGGCACACGTGCTGGCTGACGTTGGTTGGGGGGAGTCTGGAGTCACAGAGCATGTGGCCCTGCAGTGGGCATTCGCAGGAGCCAAACTCGTGGGGCTCATTTTGGTAAAACCACAGCAGGAAAAGTAGGAGCTGACAGGGCACGAGGCCCACAGGAGTCTACCAGATTCTTCACTTTCCCGTTTCTGGGGTGCTTCTGGGGTGCCCTGCACACCCTGCCGTGGTGGCAGGCCTTGGAGGTAGGCTTTCCCATGGTTCTGTGTGGATTTGTGAGCAGACACCCCCTGTGGACCCCTGTCCCAGTCGGTGTGGCGGGGGACAGCCGAGGACCGGCCCCAACAGGCTCCAGACCAGGCAGACCACAGACACTGAGCCGTACGGTCCCACACTCAGGTCTGCAGCCCTGCCCCCGGGGCTGGGCCAAGTGGCCTCATGTGCTGCGGTGCAGATGGCAGGCCTGACGTCCCCCCCTGGGTGTCATCTACTGCCCCTTCTCCAGAAACCTGTGTCCTCCAGGGGCCGTATCGGGGGGATCGGCCCATCCAGATGAAATGCGGCCCAGTGTCTGGATTTGAGCCAGGCTGCCCGGTTTGGGCGCTCTGCCAGAGGAGACATTACACACGTTTAACCAGGGGAGGGGTCTGGCCCTGCCCACTGTCAGGGTGTACACAGCGCCCGCCAGAGTGACCCAGGCTGTGGCCGGGGCGCTGTGCACGCACCACTGTGTGCTTGTTGCTCACACCTGCTCCTGGGAGGCTCTGAGCACCCCAGTCTTGAGGCCCCAGGGGTGCGGCCGGCCGCAGCTCAGGCCCCATGAGGGTTGGCTCCTGTCTCCGGGTCCCTGAGGAAGGGTTCCCAGCACACCCAGGAGTGAGGCTCCAGTGTTCCCCTTTACACAGGGGCTGGGAGGGGAAGGGGGCCGCATTTACGTGGGCGGAGGAGTGGCCTGCAGAGGCCACGGCACAGCGGTGGTCAGAGCCCAGGATGGGCTGAGAGCCGCTGGGGCCAGATGAAACGCTCCACACCGGTCAGCACTGACCGTCATGGGCTGCAGAGGACAGCAAGGACAGGCAGGGACCCCCCGGGTTTTCCCACCTGGAAAACAGGAACTGCTCGACTCAACGCTTACGAAGTTTTGTAATGAAAGGGAAACTTCTTTCCTTGTGGAGAACAGCAGTGGAAACCCAATTTCAATTCATGCTGGAGCAACTCTGTGGGGAGGGGATGAGGGATGCTCCCTGGGCCCTGGAACCTTCTCTCCGCCTGTCTACATGCTGGAGCAAAGCCTCCTTACAGCTGCTGGCCACGTTTATTTTTCAAAATGTGGTAAAAGGAAAGCTAAGTCCAGCAGGAGAAAGAGATCTAGATTCTAAGCCATAATTTCGATACAGGACTGCCCCCGCCCCATGGGCTGTCCTGGGTGGTCCCCCAGCCCAGACTCCGTGCTGCGGGGTGCTCTCTCCCCTCAGACCACAGCTCCCCAGGGCCAGGCTCAGGGCCCTGGGGTTTGTGGCCGGGGGCCACCCAGGTCCAACAGTGCAAGCTCAGGCCAGGAGCCTCAGTTCACCGCAGAAGCAATACAGAAGTTGTAATGAACTTTTGCACTTCTTTTCCCACACTAAGTCTTTGCAGTTGGTGTTGCACGCTTAGAGCACATCTGTTTAGACTGGCCACGCCACCAGGTTGGGTGGCCACTGCACCTTATTTACAATCACAGCTGAGCCACCTGATGTCACCCGTGTTTCCCCCCCCCCCGTCCCCGAATCCCGTGCCTTGTGCCGCAACCCCCCCCCACCCCAGCTGGAGCCCCAGGCTGGTCAGAGATTTCTCCCACTCAATCTGCAAACAAAAGTGACACCACGATGGGGGCACCCGGCTGGCTCAGTTGGAAGAGCATGCAACTCTTGAGTTCGAGCCCCACATTAGGTGAAGAGATTACTAAAAAAATGAACCTAAAAAAAAAACAAAACGGGACACCACGATGGGAGGCAAGCGGGAGGACCTGGGGCTCCGCTGGGGGCTCCTCCTTTATTGCACCCCAACCGAAGGCGTGGCTGCAGGGCTGGCCCAGAGAGGTCATGACTGCAATAAACCCAGTTTCTCGACACTTCTGTACAGCCTGAGCTCCAAGCAGGATGGGCTCGAGCAAGACACCCTCCCCATCCGTCTCATCCTGGGCTCCAGGGGGCCTGCTGGAGGCCTCTAAGGGAAGCGGGGTGTGGACTGGTGCACGTGGGCCCTGCCCTTCCAGGGGATGGGGGACAGAGGCCAGAATGCCCAGGAGCTCTCAGAGAAAGTCAAGACACTTGCAGGGTCTGGATGCCCGTCCCGATGCTGGCAGAGCTGGGACCAGGGTCAGGAGGGACAGCATGTGAGAAGTGGCATGGGATAAGACCTTTACACCCCCAGGAGCCGGTTCATTGTAGCAGCAGAACCAAACTACTGGAAATGGTTTTAAGAAGCATCAAGCGAAGTGTCAGGAGATGGTCTGTGGTCCAGTTATCTGTTCATCTAGAAAGTGCTATCGGGGGGCTGCAGGGTGCTGCTGTGGCAAAGGGCCCAGGGCTGTGTGGTCAGGGTACCTCAGACGACAAAACCCCAACTGGAACTTGTGCTGGGGCACCTGCTGACACACTCTGAGCGTCCGGACGGAGCCTGCCTGCAGGCCTGGCAGACAGGGGAGGCAGTCTCTGCTCAGTCCTCAGTTCACAGACGTGGACAGAGCCCTGCCCGAGCAGTACCTGTGTGGCCCGGGGCAGAGGATCCTTAGCCAGCTGTCTGTTCAGAACAGTTCTAACCAGTGCCTGCTTCGTGGCAGAGCTCAGGGGACAGAAGGGACTCTGGAGGCGGGTTCAGAAAACAGCAGCAGATCTCGGCTCCCTGGCCTCCCCACCACAAGGGCCCCTCTTTCTTCTGGTTCTAAACCCAGGATTTGGTGGGCAGGAAGTCCACGCCTCCATCTGTGGTACCTTCAGAAATTTTGTCCTGGTTCAAAAACAACCTGAAGCCGACTTATTACCCCAATTATTAAAATTCAGAAGGGTAAGTTAGGGTAGCAAAATTTTCCTTTCAAAAAACAGTGAAAAACAAAAAAAACCTGTGTCCTACAAATTTTTAATGAGATGTTTTATTCTGAAACAAGCAGGCACACGTGCACTTCTCAGGGGCCATGCAGGCTCCCTGATGGCATCACCTGCAGACAGACCTAGAACCCGTCCAATGATTGGAAGCCCACAGCAACAGCAGCAGATCCCAGTGACAGTCAAGGGTACAAAACGTGAGATCCTTCAAAGGCGGATCTCCCCAAGCCCCTCTCGCCACCCCAAACCCCTGGGTAAATGACCACGTGAGTGGCGGGCACCCCCTCGCTGCCACATCTTGCTTGCAGTATCTGTGTTAGAACAATTTCAGAAAAGGCAGCATGCGGATAATTCCGAAAGCTGCTACGGGAACAGCCGCATCTCCACGAGGCGTGTGAGGTGGTGGCATGATGCCCTCCGGGGGTCTTGGCCAGTGCTGAGTGGAGGCAGACGCGGGCTCTGGCCTCGAGGAGCTCACGGCCAGATGTAAGTGAGCTCCTGGAGGACAGGGAGAGCGGCTGCCAGAGTGGCGGGGGCTCCCAGGCGCATCCTGGGTGCGGGGCCCCACACAGCGCGGCGGTGGGGGCTCCTGGGCACATCCTGGGTGCGGGGTCCCGCAGTGTGGCGGTGAGGGCTCCTGGGGTACAGCTCCTGGATGTGGGGTCCCGCACAGCGCAGCGGTGGGGCCCAGGCACCCCTCATAAGACTTTTAAATGCAGGGAACAGAATACACATGACACGCGGGGCACAAGCAGAAACGGTCATCAGAAGAACACCCACGCTGCACAAACGCATCTGTGCAGGTCTGTGGTGTAACGGGGCATGGGAGCAGAGTATAGCTGATGCTGGGAGATGTCTCCACCCCTCACACGCCAGGAAGGTACCTGTGCCCTCCTCACGTGTTGCCAATGCCACCGCGGTCTGCCAACGCTCACAGTGGAAACATCAAATGTCAGTAGAGACCATGAAAATAGTGTTTCATTAATCCAGGTTCCAAATCCCCGGGTCTGTGAGCCGTGGTTAAGAACATAACCACAACCTGAGCTTGACTGCCCAGCCTGCAGGTCCCCCCACGCCCTGGGAGTGCCAACCTCCTTCCCCACCCATCTCTTGCCACCTAACCCACATGGCCTCGGAAGGTAATGATAGAAACACACACCCAGAGGCGCCTGGGGGGCTCAGATGGTTAAGTGTCTGACTTCAGCTCAGGTCATGATCTCATGGTTCGTTGGCTCAAGCCCTGCATTGGGCTCTGTGCTGACCACTCAGGCCTGGAGCCTGTTTCAGATTCTGTGTCTCCTTCTCTCTCTGCCTCTCCCCTGCTCACACTGTCTCTCTCTCTCTCAGAAATAAATTACAAAAAAGAAAAACACACCCAGGGACGCACATTAAAGAACAGACTCCAGGATCCCAAGGGAGCTGACCTCCTGGTTTTCAGAAATGAGGAATTTGAGAGGTGAAGTCTTGTCCACAGTCACTGGTGGGAGGCGGGCAGGGACAGTGGCCCTTGGAGGACAGGCCAGTGCTCCGGGGAGGGTCTCCCACACAGACGTTCTTCAAAGCCATGGCTGGGCTGTGAGTGGGACCTGCCTCCCACTCCAGGGTTCCGGTCCCCGGCGCCACCCCAGAGCCAGGCGGCCAGCAGGGGTGAGGGGCACTGGGTGGCCAGCCTGAGTTTCAGAAGCACTAGACTTGATTTTCACTCTGGCTACTCCTTTTTTATGTTTATTTTGAGAAAGAGAGAGAGACACACACAGAATCCAAAGCAGGCTCCAGGCTCTGAGCTGTCAGCACAGAGACCGAGGGGGGGCTCGAACTCGTGAACCATGAGGTCATGACCTGAGGTGAAGTTGGACTCTTAACCGACTGAGCCACCCGGCCCCCCAGGTGATTCTACGAACCCCAGGACAGAAACTGAGTTTGTAGTACGGGCGGAGTGTGAAGCTTGATGGAAAGCCCAAAGATACACAGGTACAGGGTCGGGGGCTGGAGGGAGGGAGAGGACGAGCCCCACAAAACCTCATTTCGTCCCTCAGAGCTTCAGCCTAGACGGCGTCAGGACAGCACAACTTTCTCAAGGCTGTGCCAGGACCAACCTCCTCTGGAAACAGGGTGGTCCCGAGCCAGCGAGGAGCGCCCCTGCCCGGGCCCCCTGCACTGTCAAGGCTGGGGTGAGCAACACGATCCAGCCTGCTGTCTGCAGTTTGACACTGGGTGTCACATGGTGCTTGGCTGGTCCCCCTGCCTGGGGATGGGGGAACCCCCAACCTGAGACAGGATCTTTACAGGATCAGATTAGGTTTCTGGAGGCAAAGTCCTCTGACACTCAAGTCTCTCTTTTATTTAGGACACATTCACCCTTTCACAGTTGGCCTGTCCGGCCACCCAAAGTTGGCACGTCCAGCATGACCTTGGAAGGCCTGCTCTCGAGTGGAGGGAGACACATGGACGGACAGAAAGAGCAGAAGGCTAGGCTTTTAGTGGAGGGGGGAAGTGGAGAAACCTCCCAGGTTCCTGTCCACGAGGGAAGGAAGTGTGCAGGTGGTGCCCATGGGCTGGGTGACCGATGAGGACAGTCACCTGGCAGACACCGGTGACCCCTTCACCCCGCAGCAGGCAGTGGTGCCCAGCACGTGTGGTGGGAGGCTCGGTGTGGAACCCGGTCAGGTTCAGCACCGGCTCCACCCGGGCACCACCTGGGACTGTCATCCAGGGCAAAGCGCAGGTGCCTCAGGGGACACAAAGAGCAACCCTGCTCTCAAGGTGCTGGGGGGTGGAGGGGACAGGGGACGACATGTGAACAGGCTGAGCTTTGGCTGCAGCCCTGCCTGAGCGCACAGGCAGCACGACAGGAAAGGTGCAGGAAGGCTGAGCTGACTCGAGCCATGGGAGAAGGGGACGGGGACCAGGGGGACACTGACTCCAGAGGCAGGCGGGGCAGGCTAGGGGAGGAGGGAGGGGACTGGGCTTGGGCACAATTCATAGGACACGCACTGAGAGGTCAACCGTGGGTGTCCGCACAGGCCAGGAGAGGCTCAGGGACAGTGTCCAGTGTCCATGATAGGACGCATGGAAGAAGAGGGCGCAGGGACAGGAAGATCATCACGTCCATGGGGAACAGAGCTGGTAAGAGCCCCCCCATCCCAGCACCCTAGTTTCTGTTTCTGGGGACTCCCTGCTGAGCCGAGGGTCCCCGCCTGGTCCAGCACACAGGGTCTTAGGGCCTTCTGAGAGAGGCAGGGTTGCCAGAGAGGCTGTGAGGGCCCCTCCTTTCGAGGCCTCCCTCTGGCCTGACACAAGACCTGGCACTGGGCTAGGCAGACCACCCAGCACGTCACAGCCACACACAGAAGGCTTGGCCTCCACCACTGTAAGAGGAAACGGTTAACTGATCACCAAAGGTAGGGACCTGACCAGGTCTCCTGACTCCAAAGTGGGTCTTCCTGGACTGCAGACCCCAAGGGCCACCCCTGCTGCCAGTCCTCGCTGCCTGGGCTGACTCTGCCTGCACGGGACGGGGGGCGGGGAAGAAGGAAATGACACAGAGGCACAGGCCCTGGCTTGCTCACCCTCCACGGGCTGGGTCATCTCCGAGGCCTGCCCAACAGATGGGGTTCTAACATCGTTTCCTCTGTTATTAGTAGGCCAGCACAGGTGTGGGGCCCCGCTGCACGGTGCATGGTCCACAGCCTAACTCCACAGCCTAACTCGGAATGTCAGTTACGGCTTCCAGGCCTGAGATTGGAAGGCAAAGGTCACATGCTCAGTCACACCCGGGTTCACAGCAGGCTGCTGAGCCCGTCGCCCCAGCCACACCCACCCCCTTCCTAGTAAACTCCACATCTATTTGCCTTCCTCCCATTTCCGGAAACGTGTGACCAGCCAGAAATGGAAGGCTGCACTTGCAATGTAATCTGGAAATGCCACTTTGGCAGGCTGATGGCCAGCACGCAGAGCCAGGTGGGGCACGAAGCACAGGAGCTGTGAATGAGTCTAAAAATAACGTTTAATACAAAAAACGTGGTTCTCAACAACTTCCAAAAAGTCAGCTGACCTGGGTTCCTAACTGGGCAGTGCTCACCAGGTAACCAGGCTGAAGCTCCTACCCCTACAGCCCCGGGGAATGCTCAACGTCTCCCCCCCTCAGGGGAGGAGCCAGAGCACCCGAGGGACAGAGGGGAACACAGGCTCAGGGGCTGCTCTCTGAGGGACAGGGCCCCGCCCAAGCCTTGCTGGATGGTGCCTTTGGAAAGCACTCTTCCTCAGGCGCTTTTGTGCCTGAGGAAGGGGAAATGCCCTTGCCTTTGGGTATAGAGTGAACACAACTAAATCCTCAGCTAGGGGTCCCTCACCTTCCTGCCGGGTGGGCTGGGCAGGACCTGCAAATGCTGAGAGACAGGAAAAACCGACACTGCCTGACTGGCTCCAAGATGAACCAGCAAAATCAAAACAATCGCTCATGGGATGGATACAGTGGATAATTAAGTCAACTCCATCAATTGTTCAATATAACTTTCAAAATGATTCCATAGCATTTGGAAACCATGCGTAGTTTTTCTCACCTTGCCAGAATTCCTGAGCGTGCAGTCAAAATTCAGTTTGCCAGATAATGAGTCACAGCAGATAACTTCACAAGCAAAATGGTGACACCCTGGCAGATCCGCCCCCCCAACAATGACATGTGCTACCCGTGGGTGGGATTTGCTAAGGTAACACCTATTTGGGCTACACAAGCCTGGAGCATCTGCACCAAGCAAAGGACAACACCCGCCCCAGGAAAAGAAAGAGTAACGACAGGCCGGTCCCGTGGTGCACAGCAGGGACTTGGTTTACACACCCCCTGGTTTCGCTGAGAAACACGCTGGGAGGCAGGGAACTCGCATGGCGTAACACGGCCCGGGGATCCGGCTAGAACCTGGGGTTCTGAACCAGTAAATGGAGGGTCTGCGAGCCCCGGGGGCCTTCCCCAGGGAAGTGTTAAGAGCACAGCTCAGAGACCCCTCACGCCCTCCTCCCCAGTGCAGGACGCAGTTCGGAGCCCCTCCCCTCTGGTGCAAGTCACAGCTCGGGGCCCCTCCCCTCTGGTGCAAGTCACAGCTCGGGGCCCCTCCTCTCTGGTGCAGGACTCCGATTGGAGCCCCCCACGAGCTCCCCCTGGTGCGGGACTCAGCTCGGAAGCCCCCATAACCTCCCCTCCCGGTGCAGGACACAGCAGAGTCCTCCACGACCTCCTTCCGCTGCAGGACATAGCTCGGATCCCGACCCCCACGACCCACTCCCCAGTGCAGGACACAACTCGGGCCCCCAGCCTCAGGACGCTGATGCTGGGGAGCAGGGCGCTCCAGGGCCCCCTGGGCGATGCGACTGCGGCAGCAGCAAGGGCCCACCCGCGCCCGACCCCGTGGGGGAAGGGCGCCCCGTCTTAACGGGCTCGGGGTCTCCCTGGCCCCGGACCCCGCGGCACCCCCACCGGGACACGCCCTGCCCCCTGCATGCTCGTGCAGGGCGAGCTCACCCCATATTCCCTCCCCGAGCCCCGTTCCCGGGCTCGGCGCACTGACCTCCGCGTCCCGGGCCGTCAGTGTGCCCGGGGCCGCCCGGCCGCAGCACCCGTGCACTGCGCATGTCAGGCCGGCCCGGCTCGGCTGGAACCGGATCCAGCCGGCCGGGCGGTGACGCAAGCGCGGGGGCTCTTGGCTTGTGGGCGGGGCTCGAGGGCCGGCCGCTGCACGTGGGCGGGGACCCCATCCCTGGTCCAAGTCAGGGAAGTAGGCTGGGGAGGCTAGACCCGGGAGGCGAGGCGAGGCCCGCGCAGGCTCCCGGGTGGACGAGGTTGTCGCCAGGAGGAATGGAGACTCGGGACAACTTCTCCGTGCGCACGGCACCACCAGGTGGCAGACACAGGGCCCAGGCCCGGAGGCCTGCCCGGTAACAGGTCCTGCCCCGCTCCCCGCCCGTACCCCCCCCCCGACAGTGGGGGCAGGAAAAGCACAGCTGAGGCGCACCGGGGCCTCCCGGCTTCTCTGTCCGTCACACGGACGCACGTCCGGCTGGCAGACTCGGGGCCCGCGTACTGGCCTCATTCCCACCCTTGGGCTCTGTGAACCAGGCCTGCTGTCTCCTCCCTAGGTCCTTTGCATACACTCTTCCCTTTGCCTGGAGCCTCTTGACTAGCTCCCCCATCATCCTCAGAGTCAGGAAAACCTGTGCTTGACCTATTGAGCACCTGCTGAGCTGTTGGGAGGGTCCCCACAGCACATGAGCTCCACGATGGTGGGTTGTGTCTGCTCACACCACACGATACTGCCCAGCAACACGCCAGTGTTCAACCAAGGCTCGCTAGCTAAACAAATGTGTCACAAAGTCTTCCCCTCACCACATGAACACCCTACATCTCTTCTCAAGCTTGCTTCCCTCCAGTGAGACTGCAAGCGAATCTTCTGGTACAAGAGGAAACCACACGTGGGCCTGTCAGAGGCTCTGTGGCAGGGGCTGTTGGGGGAGGGGAGGGATTCTCACTGACCTATCTGGCAAAGGTCGGAGGCCAGGGGTCCCAGGACACTCTGTACTCTGGCCTCTGACTCTTCACTTCCCCACCCCACTGCATGCTGGCTGGCGGGCGTGGACGTCCTAGCCGCCCAGCCCCATAGGGATCCCCAGGGACCTGGAGCCAAGTTGGAATCTCTCTGGGCTTTCCCTCTGGGTCATTTCGCTGCGACCACGGCTGCTCCACACAGAGGCTTGCTCAACAGCAGCAATGGGGCGGGCGCCCGGGCAAAGCAGGGGCCTGCGCGGCAGCTCTATGCTGCCTGTGACCTCGGCCTCTGTGCTAGGTGTTTTTCCACCTTGGCTGTCTTACTTCATCCCTGGGATGCAGGCATCAGCATTCCCACTTTACAGGTAAGGAAACTGAGAAGTGGAAATGGTTTTTTAAAAGTTTCTGAGATTGCCGGTTTCCTGGAATGGACCCCACTGTGGGACCTGAGTCCTAGAGGCCCCACGTGCTGTTTTCTGGTGCATTCCAGTGTCACTACACAGTCTTCAGGGCCCTCTGACGGATGGCTTTCCTCACATGAGTCTGCTTCTGGTGACTCAAGAGCAGCCCTGGAGACTGGGGTGGGAAGGGGCGGGGCCGGTCTGGCAATAGGGACAGTGGCCCCAGCCCAGCTCACCCACCACTGCCCTGTGCCCACACTTCATGGCTGAGGAACCTGGTCTCAGTGGGGACGTGAAACATGCCAGGGCTGCGCACCCGCGACAGCATCCCTTCCAGGCCTGCATGGTGCGCTCTGTCCCCCCAGGGGCACACACACAGGCCTGGGCACTGGGCCTGTGGGGCTCTACCCCAAGCAGGTGCTGCCAAGCCTCACCCCAGCTGTCTGGCCCTGGGCTCACCCAAGGTCAGCAGGCACGTGGCCACTGTCTGCGTGCCTGGGTTCCCGTGGGCCCTTGTATGCCAGAGGACTCCTGCGGACAAGGTCCAGCTGTTGGAGGGAGCAGGAGCCCCCCTGCCGTGTGGGCCTGGCACCAGCTCCTCCACCCTGAGGGACCCTGGCACAACTTGGCTCCTGGTTAGGAGGAGGGTTCGTGAGGCAACGTCCTCATGCTAAATCCTCCTCTGACTGCTAACTGTGCTGTGGGTACAAAACAGACACAAATGCCTGCAGCCACAGACCAAATGTCTGTTTCCCCCCAATCTCGTATGTTTGAACCTTAACCCCTGGTGCGATGGTAGTTGGAGGTGGGGCCCTGGGGAGGTGCACAAGGGAGGGGACCAGTGCTTTACAAAAGAGATGCCGAGAGCTCCCTCACCCCTTCCACTGCAGGGACACGGCCAGGACATGGCCCCCAAGACCGAGGAGGCGGTCTTCGCCAGAACCGGACCCGAAGGTGAGAGCATAGCCCTCTGGACATCTGGGACAGCCTCCCAGAGTTGGTCTGGGCAGGGGTGCAGTGAGCACACCAGTCCCGGGGAGGGGCCAGAGGTCTCCACGAGGCACAGGAGAAGCTGGCGGGCTTGGGGCACAGGGGGAGTGGAATGCAGAGCAGCCCCACCCAGCTGGGGTTCTAGAAATGAGTTCTCCCCAAACCTTCCCCCAGAGACAATGGGAATGAGCCTTCAAAACTGGGGTGCTAGGCCCGCCAAGACCATGTCGATGATCGTGAGTCCCTGAGGAGAGAATAAACATGTCCACCATAGACATTACTAACCAGCGGGCTCTGTGGATCAGCAGGCCCAGTGTCCCAGGCATGGCGCCTCCTAGAGAGCTAATCCTTAGAGAAAACCCCAGGAAGTGCTCACGAGGCTTGAACACCATCCCCCCACCCCCAGATCCAGGCTGGCACCTGCCCCCACTGAACCTCCAAGGGCAGGCCCAGCACGGACACTGTGTCTGGTGGGCAGAAACCGTGTGGCAGGGCGGGGAGGGGTAGGTCCCAGGTGAAGAGGGTCTGCTGTCAGCCACAAGCCAGAGGAAGCTAAGCCAAGTACCGCCCAGGGCCTTCTGGGGAGCTCCTCCCTTCCTTCCCCTCCCCGGCAGGGGGCAGGGCTGTGGCAGCTGAGGGCCTTGTGAAGTGGCCCCCTCCCCCCAGGTCTCCCGCTGCAGAGCCCCATGTCCAGGCCCCAGTGGTGTTTCGGTGGAATTCCATTAACTGCTGGACCATACCACCTCCACGCACAGGAGAGGAGGGGTCACTACCCAAGGTGACCATGAAGCCAGTACTGCCCTGACACCAAAACCAGGCAAAAACAGCACAGACCAAAATCCTTCATAAATACATGTGCAAAGATTCTAATCAACAACACAGGAAATGAATCACAACCGAGTGCGGCTTCTTCAGTAAGGGACGTGAGGCCGATTGAACATTCAAGAACCAATCCACAGAACCCATGCTATCCACAAGCTAGGGCGAAACGTCACACGAGCTTACTGAGTGACCCAGGAGAAGCGTCTGACAAAATTCAAATGGCATTTGTGATCTAAATCCTCAGAAAACTACTCATAGCGGGGAGTTCTGTCCACTTGATAAATAACATCCACATCCCTCGCCTTCCCCATCGGACCAGGACCAAGGCGCAGAGACGCACTGCCCGCCGCTAGATCCAGCCAGCACGACAGAGCAGGAAAAGGGAATCAAAGGCAAGCAGATTGGAAAAGAAGACACAACTGACTGTATCTGTAGATGGCATGGTGGTTGACTCATAAGATCCCAAGGAGCCTACAGGATAATTGCAAGAACTCCTGAATTCCGCAAGATTGCGGGACATGAGAGCAACATGCAGAAGTCACCATGCTTCCATGGCTTAGCAACAAATGCACAGACTCAAACTTAAAATGCAATACTACTTACCAGGCTTCCAAATAACACACTCGGTTGCAAACCCAATAAAACGTGTACAGGTCTGTGTGCCGGAAACCAAAAAGGAAATAAGAGAAGATCTAAATAAATGGAGACACGCTGTGTTCACAGACTGGACACGGCGCAGTAAAGAAGTCTGTTCTTCACGAGATGAGACCCTGCTTCCGTGCAAAACCCAGCAAGACTTTTCATGCAGATACACAAAATTATTCAAGAATTTATATGGAAAAGAGAAGGAATATTTAGAAAAGGCATATTTAGAACAATTTTGGAAAAGGAAAATAAAGTAGGAGAGTCGCTCTATTCAATTTCCACAATTATCATACGGTTGCTGTCATTACGACAGTGCAGTGCTGACAGAGGGACAGACAGACGAGTGAAAAGGAAAGACTACAGAACCCTAGTCTATCTCGTCTGCACTCTGAATTTTGATGAAGCTGTAAAGGTGATTCATTGGGGGAAAGAGAGTCTTTTCAACAAATGGTAGCGGATGTTCATAGACAAAAAATCAGCCTTGAACCATGGAAGATGAGCAGATGGCGAATGCCTCACATTGCATTTCACATGCGCCTGTCAGGAGGGTCCACTGCACAGCCCACAACACTGTTGCAGCCAGACCCCGGGAGGATGCGGAGCAGCGAGAACCTTGGGCCCAAAGCCGGGCAGCCACTTTGCAGGACAGCTTGGCAGTTTGTTACAATATGCACATATTCTCACCCTACGAACTGGTAATCGTGCTCCTTGGTTTTTACCCAAAGGGACTGCAAAGTTGTGTGCACACCAGACCCTGCACCCAGATGTTTCCGGCAGCTGTATTCACAACTGCCAAGTCTGGAAACAACATGCTCCTCAGTAGGTGAGGGTGTCAGCGGACTACTGGGGACCGTCCAGGCAGAGGAGGGCCACACGGCATTGGAAACCAGCAAGCTGTCAGGCACGAAGAGACACAGCTGGACCTTCAATGTGCGTTACTATGTAGAGGAAGCCAGTCTGAAAAGGCTTCGTACGGAATGACTCCAACTCTATGATGTTCTGGAAAAGGGGAAATTATGAAGACAGGAAAGGACGGGTAGGTGCTGCAGGTCACATGGGTGGAGAAGAGGGGTGAACAGGCAGACCACGCAGAATTTTCTAGCAGTGAGACCACTGTGCAGGGTGCTGTCATGATGGAAATCTGTCCTCGACGTAAGCAAATAACCCAATTAGAAAAAGGGAAAGAGACTCGGAGACTTGTCACCAAAGGGATACGGACGGCAAAGCACAGGAAGTGATACGTGGTGTCACCGGGCTTCGGGGCAAAGCGTCAGAGCACGGGGAGGGTACTCCACCCCCACGACGGTGCTCGAACTGCCAGCAACAAGGCCCAGTGTGGACCTTGCACACAGCTGGTGGGAACGCAGAGCTGCTACAGTCACCCTGGAGACCAGTTTGATTGGTCCTTTTTTTTTTTCCCTAATTAAAAGAAACTTTTTTAAATGTTTATTTATTTTTGATAGAGGCAGAGAAAGTGAGAGCAAGGTAGGGGCAGAGAGAGAGGGAGACACAGGCTCTAGGCCCCAAGCTGTCAGGACAGAGCCTGACGCAGGGCTCGAACCCACAAATGGTGAGATTGTGACCTGAGCTCAAGTCAGATGGTTGACCCAAAGAGCCACCCAGGCGCCCCTTGGCTGGTTCTTAAACTGCACGAGTGTGAACTGTACAGCCCACCAATCGAGATACAAAAAGCCATGTCCACAAACCACGTCACAACTGCTCAGCAGCTTTACCTGGAATAGCGCCAAACTGGCCTCTGAACGCACGGCCAAGCACAGGCTGGCACCTCCACACCGTGGACTGGACTGCCACTCGGAAGTAAAAAGGACAGTCCCTTGATGGACAGTGACGACTCGAATGTCAGGATGTTAGGATTGGTGAAAAGAGCCAGTCCCCCAGGGACACACGCCGTGTGGCTCCATCTACGTAACATCCTCAGAGCAGATGCGAGGTTGCCAGGAGGAGGGAGGTGGTGTGGCTGTCAGGGGCAGCGGGGGGGTTGGAGGGGGGGCGTTTGGTGTCTGGATCAGGTGGTGGACGTGGGACACACAATGTTTTGTGCAGTTGTGTGGAAGGTAACTATCAGGGCAAAGTAGGTGAAAGGCGCCAGGGACTGCTCCCTGCTATTTTTGCAACTTCCTGGGAATCTATAATTGTTTGAAAAGCTAAAAGAGAGAGAGAGAGAACACTCCAGAACAGAAACAGAACCTAAAAAAGCCACTTCTGTGCCTCCGGTCTGGAGGGACTGGGTGTGGCTTGGCCAAGCAGTCCCCACAGGAGCGCGTTATCTGCCAGAACAGAAGGAGCGAGGGGACCCCGCCTTGCTCAGGGCCCACCTGGCTCCAGGCCTGGGCGAGAGCCCCCCAGCCCCCCACGTGCACAGGCTTTTCTGTTACAAGGGGACCAAACAGGCTTGGATGGACTGCACTGTGGGGAGCAAGCAGGACAGTCACCCAGCCTTTTCGGAAGCCCCAGGCCTGGTGGTGGCGGGGGGCGGGGGGGGCGGCGGGGTGCTGGGGTGCTTTGCTCTTGTGCAAACGGCAGCCCTCTGGCTTCGGTGCTCCCGGCTTTTTGGGCAGAAGACAGCAGGCGGAGCCCCAGGGGCAGGTGGGTGCACTCCTAGGTGGGAGGGGGTGCATGGAGCTGACACCCAGTGCGTGCTGTTCAAAGTGTGCCCACGCCTGTTCTGTGCAGGAAGCGCTTCCGTACGCACTATTTTTAACGCTGATGAAAGGCTTGTAAGGACAGAAAGCAAACAGCCAGCCTCAAGACTGCTCGGTGCCCACTGACTCCCACAGGGGCTCAGCACCGCGGCCTGCACACCCCCTGGGGCCCTTCCGGGCCGAGGCTGGGCCGTGGGTGGCAGGGCGCCATTCGAGGTCTGGGGTCCCAGCAAGACCCACAGGGACCTACGAGCCCAAGGAGCTGCGCCCAGGCTGGGGAGCAGTGGCGCGTCGTTCTCTTTCTCCGCCCCCCCCCCCACTTTTGGAAATTCTACCGGAGATTCAAACACACACAGAGGTTCGTATGTTGAGTCCTCACACCTCCCCCTCCTGCCCTCGGCTCGGGTGACCATGAGGCAAAGCCCGGGCATTCCATCCAGCCCTGGCAAGGACCGCTGACCCGTAAGCACAGAGCCCCATCGCGCCCCGGGGCAAATGAGCGAGGAGCCTCCAGAATTCCCACTTTGGCCTCCTCCAGGGGACTCCTGTCCTGAGCAGTCCCCCCTACCCCCTTCTTTCTATTCTCACACCTGCTTGGGGTCACCACGGTTTGCCTCTGCTAACTGCAGTTCCTCTGCCGTTCTGGAATACAGAGCGGACTATATTTCTGGTATGGTAACTGCCATTTTGTTTTTGTGGCTAACGTTACGCACGTGTGCGCGTGCGTGTGTTCAGTGTCAAATACAGACACAAAATTATAGAACTTAAACACAGAACAGCTTTTTCTGAGAAGCAGGGTGTCTTTACTAATTCCGTTATGTGGAAGCTGGATTGTGAGCTCCTGTGGCTAAATTTGTGGCAGAAAAGTTTGATCAGAGGAGTCTGACGAAATGCCAAGTTGTCCTCTGACTTTGGGGACGCGTGAGCCTGTGGTGAGGACACACCAACCACCACCTCAGGCTCTGCGCCTGCCGCACACTTCCTGCCTACCACACTGGCTTCTCCAGGCTGGGGCTTCCTCGCCGAGCCCTCCATACCCCTCAGCACAGCCTGCCACAACTGGGGGGAGCCCTGAAGAACAGTAACTTGTATCAAGAGAGCCCCAAAGAAGTCCAGATATAGAACCTTTCTCTACACCAGACTCATGAGAATGAACAAGTTAACCGTGCATATGCCTTGTCCCTGATCAACACATCACCCAGGGTCAGATCACAGGCGCAGGCACGTGATTACTGAGGGGAGGGGCACCTCGGAAAGGAAGCTGACGCTGCCTTCGCAGCCAGGGAGGCTGTAACCCTCCACTTCGCTGTCCCCAGCACGCAAACAAGCTCTGGGTAGCAGAGTCCCCTCGGTGTGGAATGCAGCCCGGCCCAGCTTGTTGACTGCCACTGGAGTCGCCGGGAAGACTCTCCAAGCCTCCAGAACGTGGTGAGCAGGGGCCATTGTGAGATTTTCATAATCCATGGAGAGGCGGCTCGGTGACCTCAGCAGAACACTGGGCTGCAGAGCGCAGTGCACAGTTAGGGCACCGGCTGTCTGACCGCAGGGACAGTGGCTACAGAGGCGCGGCCCTGGGGCACATGACCCCTGCTCCTCAGGAACCCTCATCCGCAATCAGGGGGAGGCCACCTCCATGCAGGTTTTCAAAAATTGACCCCGGAGCGTGATACGGTCAGAAACCCAGGAATCAGGGCATGCAACAACTCTGCCTACCCAAGACCGTGGTGCTGTCCCCACAGGTGTGTGGCGCTTGCACAGGAACCGGTCAGAACAGTCGGGGAGTAGCAGGCAGCAAGGCACAGAGCTGTAGCTTCTTAAGCATATTCACGTTACCCAGCTCTAAAGTGCTGACCGTGGCTCAGCTGCAGGGTGAGTCTCCAGGGCACACAGACGGTGCCGTTCTTCCTGACCCCATTTGCCTGCTTGGCAGACCAAGGCTTTCTTTGCAGAGAAAGCAGTGTGGGAGACCTGAGCGCTAAGTGGCTTCGGTGACGCTGAATGCCAGCTCTCCCCAGTTGCAAGCAGCCACGGAACATCCTGTGGGCAGACTGCCTTACACTCTGGGGACTCTGACCAGGGGAACTCTGACCAGGAGCTCTGCTGAGGCCACTCATACAAAGGTGGTAACTTCTACTCGGGGTGTTGGTAAGAGAACCCATCTGGGGTCACATCCTGACCCCACCATGGGCTGTGTGACCTTGGGCAAGTTGCTTAAGTTTTCTGAGCCTCTGTGTAACTTAAAATGGAAATCTTGTATTTCACTGCTAAGACACATTTTCTCTCTCCTTTCAACATCTTTAAAAACAGGATGCTTCTTACAACTGGCACCATCAGAACTTGATCATGGCAAGTTATTTTTTTTTTTTTTAGTGGTTCATAAAACTGTGATGCGCGTAGCATTTTACTGACGTCTTAGTTGATAAGATGCGGCATAAACACCTTCCAAGGCTGCCATGAGGCAGAGGGCAGGGGCAGTCTCAGGCGTCTCCCCAGCTGTGGCAGCAGCGTGTGGGGCGCCCGGGGCTGGTCTGGGTATTGGTGCCCACGTGGCCTGCACTCAGGCGCTCCATGCTACAAACCCACTTCTGGTGTTGGGCGGAGAAAGTGAGTCAAGGTGATGACGACAGGGCCAAGTGGGTGGTGGGGACCCAAGTGACCTAGAGTCTGCTCTGCCCTTCTACCACAGGGAGTCTGGTCCCCCAGCTGACCCCCAATTTCTCTAATCCGTGGTCAGGAAGCTGACCTGTCAGGCGGGTGGGCCTGAGGTGGAGCCCTGAGCATGCGGGCAGCACAGGGCTGCTAACTTCATCTACTGCCCTTCCTTCCGTTCAACTCTTGGTCACACGTGAATCTGTATTCAATCCTGCAAGCCGCATACGTTCCTCTTCAGAAATAAGTGTTCTTCGATCTCGAGCCAGAAGGCGCTGCTAAGGTACCAATTATAGCAAGTAAATCACCTTGTTCTTTAAACTTTCCCAATGTTTAATTGTAACAACAGCTATGAAGTACACCGTGTCTTCCCGTGGTTTTCCTGCGGCCAGCTCCGCTGACAAAGTAATTCCCACAACCAGGAAGTAACTGGTGAATTTGGAAACAGCAGGCGGCTTGGGGGAATACAAGCAGGTGCACCTGCAAGGACCAGATTACAGCCTTCCGAGGGTGGAAGGGGGGCTGTCGCTGCAGATTAGATCGCGCTCTGATTTGGCAGTACAACCAGCACCAGCGCTTTGGGGGACCCAACTGTTCGCCCAGGGTTCGCGTTCTGCACGCGGCTGACCTCGGATCACAGCACGCGCGCCGCCCCGCCCCGCGCGGCGGGAGTGCGGCCCGAGCCCGGGGGCGGGGGCGGGGCCGGCCGGGGGGCGGGGCGGGCGGCGGTCACGTGTGTACACAGGCCCGCGCGGCGTGCGCGCCGTGAACCCCGCCGCCTTGGAGCCCGGAGCTGGCCGCCCCGCGGCGACTGCGCGGCCCGCGGCCCAGCGAGCCGGTGAGTGGGTGCCGAACGCAGGGTTGGGCGGCGGGCACGCTCGGGGGCTCGGGCCGCGCGGACAGCGAGCCCGGCTGCAGCGGCCCCGCAAGGCCAGTGCTCCGCTGGGACGTTCGGGTGCCTCGGCCCCGCCCTGGCGCTGTCCGCTTGGGGGGGGGGGGGCTGTCCCCTTGCGGGGTGGACGCGTTGTTCCCCAGAGGTGTGGGGGCACTGTCCACTTGCGGGGTGGGTGCGCTGTCCCCAGCCTCCCGCCGCCCTCCCGTTGAGCTGACCTGGCCGCCGCCCTGCGGTCATTAACCTGTGGTGGGGTAAGCGCGGGGCCACACGGGCGGGTTCCTCCTGCGTCCTGCGGGGAGGGGTAAGGGGGAGAGGGAAAGGAGGCCGACCGTGTTTTCCTGGATCAGCGCGCCTATAGCTTCCCTCCTCTTTGTGATTACACAGTTTTTAGTAAGTTCTGGAACTACGCCTAAGTGTAGTTATAAGGTCTGCTGTCAACACTTTTGGACACTTGCTAAAAACGTAACTCCCCGGGGTACGGAAAGGCTCCCGGAAACCTTACAGGAAGGCAGTGGCCCCCAGCCTTTGAACGCCCACCTACCTGCTCTGGTAGCAACAAGTCCTGCCATAAACACCTCAGCTCGGGTCTTGGGACCATCTCTGGGGAGTCCAAGGGAGACTGCACATTTAATGTTCACCCCCCCACCCCAGATGCCCTCCTCTGAGATCTCCCTTTTAGCTTTGAGCTGGGCAGTCTGTCTCCGGCATCCAGGAGGGCAGAAGGCTAGGAGCTGGCCGCACAGACCTCTGTGAACACAAGAGTAGGACTAAAATGGCTCTGACCCTGTTCCCAGGCTGCTCATGCATAATGGGGACTAGATCCTCTACTGTCTTGGCCGGGTCTAGCTGGGGCACCCGCTGGGAGCGAACAGCCACCGTTCGTGGCCCACTGCACAGCTCCTTAAGGAACCGCCGTGGGGCCAGCTCTCCAGAGCACAGGCTCTGCTATCTCCCTGAACGAAGCAGGCCCCTCAAAAAGTAGCTTGTAAAAAGCGGAGTTTGTACTTGGGGAGTGCTTGCCAGGCCCCTCACACACGGGGAGCTGGGCTGGAGCAGTAAGCCCATGGCCCATGGCCCCACACAGCTCCTGCCTCCCTAGTGGGCATGGAAACACTCAGAGGAGAGAGGAGGACAGCTTTGGGCCAACTCGTAACTGCCAGGGTTGATCCGGTGTGCCTGTAACTGAGTGCACAGCAGGTGGATGAGGCAAGATGCACCCACCCGATGTGGGTCCTATGGGCCGTGTTGGCCTGTGAAGATTGGCTGTACCTGTTACATAACGAGAAAGGGACATACTTGCAGAGATCACTGTTGGGAAATCCACCTGTGTGCTTTACAGGTGGGGAGAGGCTGTGCCGCCTCCTGGGGCTGGGGGATGAGGAGCCCCCCGTGGCATCCGTCCACGGCCCTATGATGTCATTTGGAATCCTGAAAAAATAGGTGCCACCTGGCCTTTAACGGCCCCAGCACACAGCAGGGCCATGTCATGGGGCAGCAGGGGGTGGGGGCTGAGTCCTCTGCGTTAGTGCGCGTGACAGAACCATGTTCCTTCTTCCTTAAACAGCGTTTCCTGGTTATTTCCCCTTGCTCGCTGCTGGCTCAGAGCCTAAAGCCACTTGTATAACTGGGCAGCATCAGGCTGCATCTGCCCACAGAGATCTCAGGCCTGGGAGATACCACCTGGACATCAAGGAGCAGAAAGGCCCTCAGTCTAGATAAGAAGTTGTTCCCAGCGCTGCTGGGAGCAGAATCCAGTGCCCTGGGGGCCCAGTGCAAGCATAACACCCCTGAGGAGCTGGACAGGGTGAAATGGGCCAGGCGTCCCATGTGTCCCCTAGCAGGCCTGTCCTGGGTCCCCTTCCTCCCATACATGCCTGTGGGGGTGCGCCCAATGGCTTCCCAGTTTTAATCAGAACCCAGCACACCAGCAAGCAACTCAGAGTACAAAGAGCCAATTGGTTCCTCCCTTGGAAAGAACCAGATCGGGGGCTTAGAGCAGCCTCCCTCCCCCGGCCCCCCAGGTTAAGAGCTCACCTAGTTAACAGCTGAGGGTGATTGGGGAGCCCAGATGGGGTGCCAGTCCTGCCCAGAGTCTGAAATGGAAATGGGAGCCCTGATCTGTTTTCAGGCCTTTGAATTTCTGAGGGAGTCTCTCTTTGTTTCTGCTTTGCCCTGGCCTGGTGTACCTGGAAGGAGCATGAGCCGCACACCAAGTCAGTCAGGAACAAAAAAGCCCAAGTAAGTAGTGTGCCCACAGACGCAAGAGCGTGCGTCCCATCTCCTTCCAGGGAAGGGAAGCCGGGGGCCTGGCACAGGCGCCCCGCTGGCCGGGACCCGGCTGCCCAGTGGCCGTCCCCCACAGCCCTTCCTGAGCCGGCAGACACGCCTGCTCTCTTCCAGGGAGAGAGGGAGGCCGCTCTTTGTTTATGCATCTCCGCCAGGTTGCCTGGCTCACTTGCTGCTCTGCAACCAACAACAGTAAGACGCAAACAACTATAAAGATCCAAACAACCCACCCGTCTAAGGAGTGGTTTCTCATCGTCCCCCCGCGCCCCCCCAGAAGGTGCGCGGTTGTGGCAGGAATCAGTGTGCGCAGGCCCTCTACACTGAAAACCTGTGACAACGCCTGCCTTCCTGAGTGCCTGGCTCCTGCCAGCTGGACGTTAACTGTAGCTAAAGCCTCTGCCCATTATTACAAAAGGAAATAAACATTCAGGAGTCATTTGCAAAGCATTCTGATGTTCTAGAACATTCATCTGAAGTTGAGTCTCACGGTGCACAGCAAGTTTACATCAAATAGAAACAGTCCCAGGACCATCAGCCAGGCTGGGCTGTCTGCCCGCGCAGGGTGCGCTGCCTGGGCCTCGCTGCCCCATGCCTGCCTCCAGACCTCTGGAGACAGGAGGCCCTCCCGCTCTCTGCTGCCCCTTCTACTGCGTGGGGTTCTGGTGCTCCCCTTGGGGAAGCTGTGACCTGATGATCCTCCCTAGCCAGCCAGCCAGGCTTCCAGCACAAATCTCCCTCCTGCCTGCCATTCAGAGAGCTCTGGGCAGGACTGGCTTGGGGGTAACGGCAGTCAGGGAGGGCTCTGCAGGGCAGTGATGCCAAAATACAACTTCAGGGGTGAGTTAGCACTTCCCAAGTGAACAGGGAACCGAGGAAAGGCCGTCTTCACCCCCACCCGGCCCTGGCAGGGGTGGGGGCAGCTGCCCAGCACCGGTGGGCCCCATGCCAGGGAACAGGATTTCCTGGTAATGGAGCAAGGAAGCCAGTGAGGTTTTAGTGAGACCAACTCAGCTAGCTTTCAACAGGCTGACCCCTCTGCTGGGTCTTCCTTGCAGCCGGGTCTGTGTGCATGCAGGCAGGGCTCCCAGCAGATGTGACCCCTGCCCGTCCCCGCGGCCACCACCCCCTTCCCACCTAAGGCTGCTGCTCTGACCCACTCACTGCTGGCGTCTGTCTCCATGGAGATCACGATGTCCCTCAGCCCCAGAGTGGAGCAAAGCAAATCGCCGTTGCTTACAGACACGCAGTTCTGATGGCCCGGTTTTCACCATCTTGGACTCTTCTTTGAAAAGGCACAGAAAGAAAACCAAAGTCCTGCCTCCAGATGCTTCTAACAGGCAGCCTAACTGGCGGGTGGGCCGTGCCAGCAGTGAAGAGGAGGCTGGAAACGAACGGACTGGAGCTGCCCCGCATCCCAGCTCGTCTGCACGCTGTGAGCACAGGCGAGGGAAGACGTGTTTATGCCCCAGTTTGACACTAGTGTCTGTGTAGTCCCCAAAGCCCTGTCCCGGAGCGCAGAGCCTGTGAGCTCGCTCCTATCCCCAGCGGCCTGTGCCGGGTCTGTGACTGGTGCTCACATGCACACCTCCCTCCCGGCGGGTCTCCTCTCCCCGGGTCTCAGGTGATCGACTTGGGAGTGCAGCTTCATGCACCAGCTTTCTGGGCACCCGGAGTGCCTGGGGAGGGGGGTGTGGGCTTGCACCAGGTCCCATGATCTCCTAAGCTGGGGAAACTGAGGCAGCGTAGAATCTGCTTAACCAGCACCACACGGCGGGCAAGTAGAGCCTCGCCCTGCAGGTCCCACAGGGCTGTCCCGAGAACTCGCTGAGCCAGGTCATGGGCACTGACTGCGCCCCCACTGCAAGGTGCCAGTCTCTGCGTAAGCCGCCTCCTTTCCTGTGGAGGTCCCACTGCACAGTCCCCCGTGTCGGGCAGGAGTTGGGCCAGGGCGGTACCTGAAAGGAGAGGCGTCGAGGACCGGTGCCTCCTGCCTCGCAGATCCTTCCTGCAGCCCCGCTGTGCTGTCCCCGCCTGTCACCCTCCATCACCCAGGCCTGGCCACCACCCTGCTGCTCTGGACACTAGGCCACCGCTGCCATGGGGACTGTGCCACCCAGGCTCGCACCTGCTCTCGCAGCAGGGCCTGGCGGCCATCTGAGGAGCGACCCCTACGGAGGTGGCAGGCTCAGGGCCCAGAGCAGAGGGTGCTCTCAGGGGCCTCCAGGCCTGCGAGCCGCCTGGCCATTTCCACCTGCTCGTGCCCCGGGCTGGGGGCAGACAGCCCTGTGACGCTCCTGGGCTATGCTGCCAGCCCTGCCGGAGTGCTTCCTGGCCCCTCACCGGGGGAGCCCTCAGCCTGAGCTACTGAGGCTTGGAAATGGCAAGTCCAGGAAAGCATCTTCGTGCAAAATAATGAAGTCCAGAGGCTGTCTTGAAGTAAACGGCTTTTCTTCTACGCCTGAGAGCACGTGCAGGGAACGACTGTCACCCAGCTGAGGACACGCTCTGGAAACGAAGTCCCTAGAAACGGGGATGGGGCCTCCCAGTGGACACTCAGATAAAACGGCCGCCCGCACGTCCACTGGCCTCTTGTTCCATCCTTGACAAGCACTCACCTCCGCTGCCCTGCCAGGGGTGGCTACGGGTATCACAGTGGCCCCTGAGAGGCTGGCCCCAGGTTCCCCCGTGAGCCCGCAGGGAGGCTCGGATAGCAAAGCCGTGGCACCAAGTCCATAAATGGAATGCCGGTGTCGAACAGGAAACCCTGCCCTTGGGGCCTCGGCCCAGCTCTCCTCTCCAGGCCCCAGAGGTGACTGTCCACACAAGAACGCGGAGCACAGCTCTGTTCCCTCCGAAGGCTTCCTGCTGCTGGGCCGGCCTCGCTCAGGTGTGCCCCTTGGCCTTCGGGCCCTTGCGTGGTTTCCTGGATGAACAGGTCATTTGTGATTTCTAGCCCGCATGGGGGCCTGCCCTTGGACGCGCACTCAGCCAAGCTGGCCCAGCCGCTGAAGGGTTCGTGGTGAAGGCCGGAGTTTGCTGAGGGCTCACGCCGGGCAGGGGGGAGGCTCGGTGCAGCCGCCTCCCAGGCCAGCCCCGCCGCACGCTCCAGCGCCTGCTTCTACCAGGCTGGCCTCCCCCCTTGCAGTCACCTGCTGGCCCCACAGGCCTGGATCCTTGCTGGGGAGTGGGCACTTGAAAGGCTGGCTAGGCCCTTATGGTGTGGAGGCTTTCTTCTGAGTGTAATTAGAAAACAAAACAAACAGAAACATCTCGGAGAGAAAGAGGGCATGTGAGTCACCTCTACAGGAAAGCGAGGATGAAATCCTAACCAGGATTGTCCTGGACAGCCACCAGCAGGTGTGCGGTCACCGGCCTGGAGAGCGCCTCCCTTTCCTTGCCCGGCCCAGATACCGGCCGCAGGGCACTCCTGTGGCCCCCGTGCACTGGCCTGTCACCACTTCTGGCCGAGCAGAGGGCGGGGGCCCAGCAGTCCTGCTGCCACCATTCCCGGGAACGTGCCGGGGACGTTCTGTGGACCCTGCTCTGTGGACCCAGGCCAGCTGGCAGTCTGGGCTCACCGTGCTGCAGAGAAGCGAGTGCAGACCCATCTCAGACCCAGACCTCTGTGCTCCTCGGCCCCAGTGGAGCAAGGTCAGGAAGGGGCCCCAACCTGCAACACCCACCCCGGGAGGAGGGGAGAGGTTTGGGGACAGAAACCAGCATTCAGCTGCTGGGACAGTGGGCTGGCAGGAGCAGGAGTTCACGGGGGGCTCCTGGCGCAGGCCTGTGGGCACAGCTATCGCTGTGGGCATGGACACAGGACCTGGGTGGACTAGTGGGGTGTCAGTCCTGAAGGAATCTGAAGGTGGCTTTGGGAGGGTGGAAGCAGGCCCAGGAGAGGCAGAGTGGCACCGAGGGAGTGGGAGTGGGAAGGGCAGAGCAGGCCAGGCATCTCTGCCAACAGACCCTTCTTGAAAGGGCTCCAGGGCATGTGGAATAGGAGGGCAGGCCCAGGGGCCAGGGAGGAAGCAGGGAGCTCCGGCAAGGAGGGGCCCGGGGTTCCTAGCAGGGAGGTGTGGTGACAGGACCGGCCTGTTTGTAGAGCCAGCCTGGACGAGAGGCCCACCGGGGTCCTCTCTGGCCCTGACCCCATCAGCTGAGAGGGGATGTGGCAGGTGACTGGGCCTAGAAAGTTGGGATTATCGATCCTGCCATTTGGGGAGAATGTGGCAGATTTCCAAATGAAAGTGGGTGGAGAGCAAGCACTGGGGGCCACTGAGCACTGGCCTGCGCACCCCTAGAGAGGCCGCCTCCCTGATGTGTCCCAAGTTCCTCTTTCCCCGAAGGAAGTGAACTGAGAGCTGGCAAGCTGGAAAGGTGGTCTGAGGCCTGTGCAGGAGGGCAGGAGCCAGACCATTGTTCCCAGGTTGGCCTGCTTCCCGGACAGCCTGAGGGGAAGTTCTGTTCCCGGGCTCCTGGACTTGCAAAACCAGGGTGCACAAAAGGGAAGTGGAGTCACTGCAAGGCGCTGAGGATGAGAGAAGGGCGGGCCAGGAAGGGGGCGGGCTTGGAGGTGTGGAGGGATCTGCTGGGCTCCCAGGTACAGAGTTGACAGGCTGCACCTCTGCCCACGGTCTCCGGACTATCCATGTTGATTGTGATGAGCACCACCGGCTGCAAGACCTGAGCACACTTTTCTTACTGGTCTCTCCTGCTCGCTCTCACCACCCATGAAACGCAACAGTTCTGGCCTCCTGTGCATGTCCACCATGCCACGTGCCCATGCCCTGGGACCCATGTTCTGTCTGTACGGGGTGCAGGTGAGCCCGTCTTGAGGCAGGCGCCCAGCCCTCCGGGAGCCTCAGTGACGGGGGCACCGTCCCCCTGTGCCTGGGCCCCCACCCTCCCACAGACTGGGATAAGCTTCAGCAGATGCCAGACGGCTGCGCCTGTGGGGCGCCCTGAAGGTAGCCAGAGCAAAAGGACGAGGCCTGACGTCTGCATCTGGACCACGGCCGCCCGTGTACTTGACGTGTGTGGGAACCACAAACGACTCTTGCTCGCGAAACAAAGTTGCCGGATTCGGTATGGATAGGCTGTTGGCGAGCAGAAGCTTGGGACTGTTTTCAGGCTGGACCCAGTGCTGACGCTCACCCCCTGGCCACGCATCAGGCCGGCTCACACGCACACACAGTCTGGACAAGTGAGCCAGGGCCACACAAGCACGTGAACAAGGAAGGAAATTCTAAACAGACTGTCTTCCATGTGATGCTTTCCCAGGAACGGAGCTGTTCTCAGCCCAGCGCGGCCGCTCGCCAGCAGCCCTTCCCGCGGTCCCACAGGGCAGCCGGCCCCTGGGCCCTGTGTTCCACAGCGACACTGGGAAGACCCCCCACTCTCTTCCTGCCAGTCCTGAGCCTGCCCCTCAGCCACTGCTGCCCCTTCAAAGAGCCGTCGGCCATACCCCAGGGCAGGCAGCCACGGCCGCTCTCCATGGTCACTCTCACTCTCGGCGAGACCCATGTCCTGTCCTCGGTGGCCACCTAGCTTCCTTGCTCCAGAGGAAAAACGAACTTGTCAGTGCAGAAGCCCAGCAACCTGAGTGTCTGGAACGGCCACATGGGCTCCAGATGAGCCTTGTTGCACTGGCCCCGCCACTCAGTACAGGCTGGCGGTGCAGGGAGGAAGGAAGCGGCGCTCCCTGAACTGGAGCGACAGGGCAGGAGCCTGATCCAACGGTGCCGGTCGGCCCTTCCAGGCACAACCCTTGTTCTGTGAAACTGGCTGTAAACAGAGATAGGGAGGGGCCACCGTGCCTGCCAAGGGAGGCAAAAACCAAGTGATTTACTGGAGGAAAACAAGCGTGTGCGTCCACACTGGGCACCAAGTGCGCACACGCACCCGCGCAGGAAGCCAGCGCTGCAGGGCTGTGGCTGATAAGCTCCCGGGAGTTGGGGGGGTACGGGTGCAGACGAACACAGGATCCGCTCCGCCGTCCTTGGCTGCTCGCTGACGGGGTCTGCGGCCCAGGCACACAGAAACATGGGGCTCGGAATAAAGGTAAGCAGCCTGAGGCTGGGTGCGCTGATGGCTCCGCTATGGCTGTACTGGGGACAGGCGGCCGGGAGGGGCCGGGCCAGTGGGGACACCCTGGGTGGCGAGTGCCAAGTACCCCGTGCCAGACTCGCCCTGGGAGGGAAGACTGCTCCCTGACGCCAGGAGTGCGAACCCTGGGGTCCTGCCCGGGCGCCTAGAGTGAGCAAATACCCCACGTGAGGTCAACTCCTGTCTTAAAGATGGCGGAAGGCCCTTCCTTTTCTGCGGCTGCGGTTCCCCATCTCGGTCTCCTTATGAGGAGGGAGAACCTTGGACAAATCAGGCAGACCTGACGGGCCCCTGGACCTGTGGGCTGACCACGGCAGGGACGGATACTCTAGGATGGAAAATGTCCACAGTGGCCACAAGAATGCAAGTATTTCCTGGGAACCCAAGGCCCATGAAGTCTGATGGACAAGCTCCCTGCAGCCACGGGCTCCTGCTCACTATCCTGTTATGGCTGGAGCCGTGGTCCCTTGTGCAGGAGCCCAGGTCGAGAGGAGATGGCACTTAAACTTCCACAGCCAGTTCCGGATGCGCTCAGGAAGGAGAGTGGAAACCAGCTGTGTCATCAGCTAACAGATGACATAAGAGCCCCCCCTCCCCCGCCAGCTCTCTGGGGACCCGAAGCTTCCTGCAGGAGCCACAGGTGTTCCAGGAGCATGCCATCAGCCCATGCCCCCGCTGCCTCCCCTCAGGACCCGGCTCCTGGGGTGCAGAGCCCCCACCTGGGCCAGAAGCTGGGGAGCACGATCTAGATTTAAGGACCTAACCCCTGCCATGGATAACAGTGGACACTTCTAAAAGAGATGTAACCAGCACGTGTGGGCAGAATCTGGCCAGACCAAGCATCACTACCGTCTGACAGGCTGTTGGGAGGCATTCATGAGAATTACAAAACGTCCCCACGGACCTGATGTCCCTGAATAGGAGCTCATGTACCGCCTGTCCGCCCATCACAGCCGATGCAGACATTCCTATTGTGGGGAACCCCAACCTCCCTTTGGTTCCTGGTTAACCCCCGATGCCCCACTGGCTCACTGCTGTGACCCAGCACCTGGCACGGTGGTCAGGCCAGATCAGTAGGTAAACATCTGTGTTCACCACCTGATCCCCCCACCTGATCCCATCCCCACCAGATCACCTCATCCCCATACCTGACCCCCATCCTCCCCAATCCCCTTCATCCCCACGCCAGGCTCTGGCCTGCAGCACAGCAGCAGGTGTGGGCAGGGCTTGGGCCCTGAACCCCTTCATGGGCTGAGGTCCACCACCAACAGTAGCAGGGCTGGCTGAACCCTCGACCCCCAAACCCAGGAAATGAACGCTTGCTTTGCATATGTTCGTCCAACAGGAATTATTAATCCGAGAGCAGGAGATTGGGATGGGCTGAGCTATGTTTCGAGTATAAGGTTTTCCTCCAAAGAACTGTAACGTATGAAGAGTGCTCTTTCCTCGCGTGTGGGTCCTCCCAGCCCGCTGCACACCCACGCCTCCCAAGCGCTTGAACACAGGCCACTGGGTTGCACTCCGGCTGAGGGGGGCACACCTCTCCGAGGGAACCCCGGGCTCCGTAAGGGGTCTCCCCACACGGCTCATGGAGGCCCCGTGGTGCCCAGTGGAAACCAAGGCACGAGCACCTTGGCCCAGGGTAGCCACCCCTACTCTTCCTTGGTGGGGCTCCCACTGCCCGGCTTGGCGCCGCCAGCTCTCCCGGCTCCGTTCAAGGCGCACCTGTCACACGCCAGCTGTGTGCCGACACCACTCCCCAGGATGCAGGTGCAGTGTGCTGCTGCAGCCCAGGTGGCAGGAGACAGGACAGGTCTCTGGCCACCAGACAGCAGACGCAGGTGTGGAGGCTGTGGAGGGCCACCCTGTGGTAGGAAGGCCCATATGCACCATAGCCCCACGTGCTGCCCACAAGCTGCCCTGGCCAACCCCTCAGCCGCCCCCATGGGCACCTGATTTTCTAAAACCCCATTCAGGAAGGAGGCTGAAGAGGCAGTGGCCACGCAACTTGCTCAGAGCTGCCGGGTGGCGGGGACAGGACTGGAACCCGGGACACGGGGTGGGGGAGCCCCGCAGTGTTCCAACGGTGGAGAGGAGCCGGACAGGAGGTGGTGCAAAGCCTACCGGAAACAGCTTCCCCGGCGGGTTTGCGGGCAGACTGGCCATTGCCCAGCTCTCTCTCCAACATAGGCTAAGGGAGGCTTGCCACAGCCGTCAGGGTCAAGGCAGCCCTGCATCCTCACTGACCCAGCTTGGGGCTCACGGCAGCCCCAGGGACAGCAACTTCCCTCAGAACACACACACTCAGCATGGAGGTTTCCAGAAAGACCCATGGTCCCTAGCTGCTGCCCCTCTAGGTTAAGGTGCCACCTCAGCATCTCTGAGGAGCTTGCGGGCCCGGGATTCAGCTCGAGGACCCCGTCTAACCTCCCGCTGCTTTCTCCTGCAGCTCGCCGCCATGTGGAGCTGCGGCCCGCTCAACGGCACGGGCAGCACAGAGGACCAGCTCCTCTGCCAGCACTTCCACCTGGTCCTGTCTGTCTTCTCCCTGCTCTACCTGGTGGTTGGCGTCCCCATTGGCCTAGGCTACAACGCCCTGCTCATCCTGGTCAACCTTTACGACCAGAGCAGCATGACCATGCCCGATGTCTACTTTGTCAACATGGCTGTGGCGGGACTGGTGCTCGGCGCCCTAGCGCCTGTGCACCTGCTGGGCCCCACCGCCTCTGGGTGGGCCCTGTGGGGTTTCAGCAGCGAGGCCCACGTGACACTGCTGGTGCTGTTCAATGTCTCCTCACTCGTGACCACGTACTCCACAGCGCTGCTCAGCCTCGACTGCTACATTGAGCGGGCGCTGCCACGCACCTACATGTCCAGCGTCTACAACACCAGGCACGTGTGTGGCTTTGTGTGGGGTGGCGCTCTGCTCACCAGCTTCTCCTCCCTGCTGTTCTACATCTGCAGCCACGTGGCCGCCAGCGTTGTTGAGTGCTCCCAGATGCAGCACACGGAGGCCGCCGATGCTATCATGGTGCTCGTCGGCTACGTGGTCCCTGGCCTGGCTATGCTCTACGCGCTTGCGCTCATCTCGAGGATCCGGAAGGAGGACACGCCACTCGACCGGGACGTGGGGAGGCTGGACCCCTCAGTGCACAGGCTTCTGGTGGCCACAGTGTGCACGCAGTTTGGGCTCTGGACGCCTCACTACCTGACCCTCCTGGGCCACACGTTGCTGGCCTTGCAGGGGAGGCCCATCGACGGGCGCCACCTGGCGGTCCTGCTCTTTGCTAAGCACCTCTCGAGGTTCCTGGCCTTCTCTAGCAGCTGCGTGACGCCGCTCCTTTACCGCCACATCAGCAGAAACTTCCCCGGCAAACTCCGGCGGCTGGTAAAGAAAATGCACTGTGGGCGCCAGAGCTGCACCCCAGACCAGGCAGGGGTGCAGCAGGTGGTGGCATAGAGCCAGCTGCTCATTCACAGCCGCTCTCTGGGCCGGGGTCCCAGGGCTGCCGCCGGTGCCCCCCCCACCCCCCGCCGGTCATTGGACTGGCAGTCAACAGTGTACGCCCTGGAGGCACAGCCTGGGCCCCCTCCTGGGAGACCGGTGACTGACACTTAAACTGGACGCATAGCATTTTGTCACTGTCGCTCTGTCACACTCTTCCCCAGGATGTCACTGAGGCCAGGACGCAGAACGGCACGAGGCGTGTTCTCTCTAAGTTTTCCTCTGTTCCTTACAGACCACTCTCAGGCCAAGGCCGTGCCTTCCATGGCAGGAGGGGCCGGGCATGAAGAATAGCTGCCTCAGCCCGAGGGGGGTGCACTGCTCCATCTTCCGGGGCCACGCCTGCAGTTGCATCCTCAGCTGAGCCTCCGCCACCCTAGGTTTCTGAATGAAGTCATGAGAATCCAAATCCAGTATTTATACTCTGTGCCATTAAAATACTCGATTTTCTCTCTTTATTTTTGTTTAGAAAGAGAGATTAGTAGAAGTCACAAAAGTATGAAAATGAAGGAAACAACACAAAAGGGCACCCCCTGAGGAGGGGTGAAGAGAGGCGTGTGCTGTGCCACACGCACAGGCGATGTGCACATGTTCCAAAGGACAAAGGACGGGGCCGGCAGTGCAGCGGGCCTTAGACGGAGAGCCCTTAAGGAGCCCTCCCTGCCTGCCAGACACACCCAGCACCCCTGCTGCACTCACGGGTGACACCCGCTGACTGTTTTTGGTAGAAGGCAATTCCCCAAATGTGCACCAAACCCCACAATATAAATAAACCGAACAAAGGAAAACACGGTGAGGATTTCTAACCAGAAGCTGGAAGGGACCACGCAGGCGGGAGCCAGGCCTACAAGACGGAGCCGGTCTGGCACCCGGGGCAGCCTGCTTCGCCAGACGCAGGGGGGGCCTGGGTCCTTCTGTGCCGCGTCCTGTCAACACCTGCTCGGGAACTGTGGCAGCAGAAGCCCCTTGCCTCCTCGACACCATCCGCTCACCCGCACGCCGACATCACGGGCCTGCAGCCCCCAACTCCAACTGTGAAGCCCACAAAGCTCTGAAAACAGGAAGATTAGTTTCTCAGGTTTGCAGCAAATCCACTCAGTAGCAACCTTGGCCTTGACCTGAAGCGGGTTGGGGGCAGTTTTCTGGGGAAAGACGAACTTGACTGTGACTATGGGGCCCTGCCCCAGCCCCACGGTGCCCTGTGACACGTGGCACGCTAACTGTGCACACGTGTGCACTGCAGAGAAGAGGCAAACTAGGTTGTCTGCTGAAAGAAGCTGGAAGTAGCTACATCCCTTAAAGTACAGCTTGCACGCCACCCCGAGCCTTCTTGTGGGGCTATGGTCATGAAGTGAATGGCTGGGGCTGGTAGTTTGGTAGCTTGCCTGCTTTCAGGTTTGTGCGTCCAGAAAAGAAGTATTGTCGCTGTTGTGTTGTCGTTGCTCGGCAGGACCCTGTATTTATTTATTTATTTGTTTTTACCTCTGACTCCCACCTATTTCTCCCCCCTGCCCCTGGCAGCCACCAATCTGTTCTGTCTCTGTGACCTTGGATGCTTGTTCTCACGGATCCCAGAGACATTAGGTCACACTGGACTCCTCTTCTCTGATTTATCCCACTTAGCGCAGTGTTCCCCAGACCCATCCGTGCTATCGCTCACACCGCGATTCATGGCTAGTATCCTACGGTATGCACGTGCACACCCCATCTTCTTCATCCGCTTGTTTATGCTCAGCTGCTCTGTGTCTGGTCTGCTGTGAATCATGCCACAGTGAATGTGGCTGCAGATGCCGTTCTGAATTAGGTTTTTGTTTCCTTTGGGCAAATACCCAGAAGTGCGATCATTAGATCACAGGCAGATCTGCTTTTAGCGTCTGAGGCACATACACCCAGACGGTCTCCTAGACCGGCTGCACCAGCCTGCCTTCCCATCAGGGTCATGAGGGCCCTTTCCTGCACACCCCCGCCAGCTCTGTCCTCTCGATGACGGCAGCCTACCAGGCGTGAGGGGTTCCACTGTGGTTCCCATGTGCGTTTCTCTGATGAGTGATGCCGACCACCTCCTCACATCCATGTGGGCCATCTGTGTGTGTTCTTTGGGGAAATGTCTATTCCAATCTTCTGTAATCAGATTTTATTTTGCTACTGACTTGTGGGAGTTCTTTATATATTTTGGAGACTAGTCCTTTATCAGAGATATTAACACACTAACTTTTGACAACCTGAAAACTTAATTCTGACACATGTGGTCTGAGGAAAGCAGAATGTGGCTCGATGTTCTGCCACAACCCACTTGGGGAAGTCGCCCCATTTGGTCCTGATCTCTTGGGAGATTCAGCCCATGACTCAGTCGCCATCATGTTTCTATCTGCAGAACATACCCCCTCCAGGATGATGTGACTGCCTGTGCAGAAACAGGAAAATACACTGGACACCAGGGCACAGGTTCTACCTGCCCCTGGTAGCTGTGAAATTCTGGACAGGTGGGGCCACATCTACTTCCTGGCCAGTAAATCGGGGGGCAGAAGTAGAGAAGTTTCTGGGTTGCTACTGTCTGTGGACATGCTATTTCTACTGAGGGACGCAGTGCCCTCTGCTGCCAGTCTTCAGGTGCTCCAGGGTGTCCCCAAGTCCTGCAAGTCTCAGGCCCGATGCTGTCCCCCCCCACTCCTCAAGCTGGAGGCTGCATGATGGCAGGCGGTCCCGGGCTGTGGCTCCACTTGGGAAGCCTGGGGTTGGCTGAGCGAGTGGCCGGTGCAGTCAGAGTCTCCCGCACTGCAGCTATGGGGCCTCTGACCTCAAACATGCCTACCACCGCGAAGTCTGTCCTCTCACGGTGGGTGGGGGGGCAGGGGCCAGGGTCAGGCCAAGGTCCACCATGCCCTGCCGGGCTCTTGGGTCAGGAAACCAGCACAGTTCTTAGTGGACATGGGACCCAGTGGGGGGGCTGGTTTGTGGCAGCAGTGCTGTTTAAAATAAAAAGACCCTTTCCTTGTTCATCTGTTCTGCTCTTTGCTCTAGAAAGAGCTCCTAGGAGAGAGGGAGATCCCAAGAGCACAGAGCCAGGAGGCTGTCTCTACCCATGGCCTGGGTCCCTCACCTCCATGGGGCTCCCCCAAACGGAAGAGGGGCTGAAAATCACAGTCTTGTTTTCACTTTCTCAGTGGCTTTGGCTGCAACCTGGCATGTTTCCGGGTCCTGAGTGGGTCCCACTGCCGGTGACGGGGACCCCCAGGGACAAGTGGCAGGCTGGGTCTCTGGTGCAGCCCCTTGCCTCTCATGGAGACCCCTCTGCTGCTGTCTTGGCCTCCAAGCTCTGCTCCCTAGGGGGCACCTCTGCCATCAGCCCCATGTGCCACAGAACCTGCTCTCCACGTGGCACTGGTCCATCCGCACTCACCTGGGGTGGCCCCGGGGGACAAAGCCTGCCTCCCTGGTAGCGCTGCCTCGAGCCTCTGCCCGCGTGTCCCAGGACGCGGAAGGAGTTCTAAGCCGAGAGGAGAAAGCTGGCAGCCTGGGAGTGCAGCCCTGCATGTCCCACATGCTGCGCAATCCTGATCTCTCCCCGTGCAAGGCTAGGTTATGAGGTCATTGATTTTGTTATCAATCCTTATTACATTTTTCAAATTAATCTTATTTGTGCTAATCACAAAAACTCATCTACCTTGTCATGCTTCTTTAAGATTCTAGAAGGTGAATTTAATTTTAGGTTTGTTTCACAAAGATTATAAAATTTATCGTGGGAAACCAGGTCTCCTGTTAGTTGTGGCAAACGGATCAGTAAGTCAGACATCGGCTCTTTTATAGGAGGCACGTGATAAACGATAAACCTGGGATAAATTATTAAGAAGCTAAATTACAAGTCAAGTCCTTGGGTTTAAAATCAGCTGGAAATTTGAGGGCTTTCTCCCTTCTCCTCTGTCATGTCTATTCTGGCACTTGTACTGTCTGCCTCGAGTTTGCGTGATCCAGGGAGAACCACGTGCACTTTTGAAGATGAAGGTCACCAGATGTCAAGTGTCCCATTTCGAAACCCTCAGGATGTGTGTGTTCAGGGTGTGTGACATGTCTCAGAAAAGGGCACAGGACTCAGCCTAAGGTGGGCATGTCCCCCAGTGACACGGGTCCTGCCATGTTTAGTCCCCAGTTATGGGGACACCCACCAGCCCGTGCACCCGCACACTCCCTCAGCCGCTGCAGTGGGCACCCTGTGAGCCGTCCCCGCCTCGAACCCCGCCATGAAGACAGCCCCACCAGTCTTGCAAACATTCTTCTTCCCTGAGAACAGATGTGGGAGAGGCGCAGAGCACCTCCTCAGGGCAGACACAGAAGCGAGGGGCCCCAGCAGCGCTGTGGTGGTTGTCCCCCCTCCCCCGCAAGAGGTGAGAGTGCGTTGCACACAGCAAGCTCTTGGTCCATGTGAGTGATGAACAAGTGAGTCTAGGAATGAAATAATTTGAACATACCCATTCTGTATTAATAAACAACGTGCAGCTTAAAGAGTTTTTATGATTTGCCTCGTTCTGTACGTGCGTGCGTGAGGCAGAAGTCCTGAGCACAAAGCAGTTGCTGTGCGCCTATTATATTCTCAATTCTCCTGCCAATACTTTAAAACCACTTACCAAGAGGCTCTTTCACACCCCTGTGCCTTTCATGTTATGCGAACCGAGGAAATAAGATGCTCACGTAACAAAAGGCGAAAGGTGGTGAAACAGGACCGCGTGTGGGGACCAGAGCTGGCCTGTGGCCCGGGAGCGCGGGCGTGACTGTGGGGCTCCATCCAGTGGCCATCAGCGGATGTTCACTCCGCAGGGCGGCCGAGTGCCAGCCACAGACCCTTGACCGTGCGTCAACAGGGTGCTTCCCACAGGGTTTACAGCTGACGCGGTCAGGGTCGGTGGGTCATGTCCAGTGACTTATGACTTGGAGGCTTTCACCCCTAAACCAGCTGCTGAAGAGCAGACACCCCGCCACGCGCTCCCCAACAACCGGACAAGGCAAACCGTCCCTGTGGACGCCTTCCCAGAAGCCACGTGGCTCTGGGAACCCACAGCAGATTGTGCCTTTACAAACACACGTCCTCAGCAGCAGCGGAGAGGGACACTCAGTCCACCAGGCGCTGCCCTGCACGCACATGCGTGTGCACATACGTGCACACACACACTGGACCCAGCCAAGTCTGGCCTGTGACGCGACGCTGGACTTGTGCGTGATTACGGCTAGGTATGCTCTGTTAACAGGGAGAGCAGTGTTTTTCTTGAGAAACAGAACACGAGCAGGGGAGGGGCAGAGAAAGAGGGAGACACAGAATCTGAAGCAGCTCCAGGCTCCGAGCTGTCAGGACAGAGCCCGATGTGGGGCTCAAACTCACTGACCACAAGATTATGACCTGAGCTGAAGTCGGACACTTAACTGAGCCCCCCGGGCGCCCCAGTTCTTACACGGGAATTTCTGATGTCCAACTGAGGCCTTATCAGGAAGCACAAGTAAGAGACGGTTTTAAGATTATATACGCTTTTAAAAAAAATGTTGGAGGGGTGCCTGGCGGCTCAGTAAAGCGTCCAACTCTAGACTTTGGCTCAGGTCACAATCTCACGGTGTACGGATAGTGTGGAGCCTACTTGGGACCCTCTCCCTCTGCCCTTCCCCCACTCACATGTGTGCACTAATAAGCAAATAAAAAGAAATGCTGGAAAAGCTCTGTATCTAAGGGGGCAGTGGTGAGCGGTGAGGACCTGGCAGGGGAAGTGCTCCGGCCCAAGGCCTCTGGGCCTACTCGTGAACGGCTGGCTGGAGGCCCCACAAGCCCAGCCTCTACTCTGGGCCTGCCCCTCCCCATGTGCCCCTGTGAAGGGACAGGGCTCCCCAGAGGGCAGCCTGGGGCACCTTGCACTAGGAAGTAAGGAGAGCTGAAATGACCACACCCATGCCAGCGGTAACACAGGACCCAGGTCCTGGCTGCAAGTGGCTCCTCTTGGCTACGTTTGGGACAATGTGAGCAAACAAAAAGTGAAGAATTAATATTAAGGGAAAAAAGTCCAGAGAGACACTCAAAAAGACAGGGAGCTGAGGGGAAAAGGGAGCTGAGGGGAAATCTAGCGCATCACTGACTCCGGAAGGAAGGACCAGAACGACACTGGGGGCTGTGGGCCAAGATGGCAGGAGTGTCCTATGGTCCGTGGCAGCACCCACACGGCCAGCTCCTCGGTGAAGGGGGCCTGCCGCCCCGCCAGAAGCACACGCCTACCTCCACCTGGGGCAGGAGGGGCCTTGGCGCCCGAGAAGGGCCACGGGGTCAGCCTGTATGGCCATGGCTAATGCCCAAAAGGCAAGGCCTGGCCTGCGGGCAGACAAAGGACAGGCTGGCCTGTGTCCTGTGGCGGCCAGGACACCTCACCCAGGGAGCAACCAACCCAAGACAGAGAAGTGAGTAGTAGAGGCAGAACCCAAAAGACAGGCAAGAGGCAGCGGGGGTGGGGAGTGGGGAGGTCCCGTGGGGATCAGAGATGAGTGAGCTGCTGGGCAGAGGTGTGCTGGAGACACGGGCCGGGCCGGGTCCCCACAAAGAGGGCTGAACAAGAAGCCCACAGATTCCTGGGGCAACCAGCCATCCAGGGCCTGGGTCCCAATGGTCTTCTGATCCCCGAACTGTGTCCCAGACTCCACAACCGTTCCCTAGGCCGCTGTCCCTGGAGTCCAGGTCAGGCGCTCCCACATTCCTGGGCACTGTATTTCCACAGGTGTCCCTGCAGGCACCAGACTGCCCTCGTCTGAGGACTGCAGCCCCTCCGCGGCCCCCACAGCTCCACGTGCAGAGCTCGGGCCACCTGGAAGTCCCTGCGATTCTCCTGCCAGGTCACGTGTGGCTCAATACCCCTCGCACTCTTGAGGAGCCAGACCTGTGGGCCAGGAAGGAAAAGGCCCTGGCGGCAAATCCCTACCCCGGCATGCGGTCAGGACGGTGGAAGGACCCCTGTCCCCACAGTGGCACACACAGGCAGGGCCTGCCCCTGCGAGTCCCTCCACGCACTGAAGGGGTCAAGGAGAGGCTTCTGTGATGCCTCATGATTCCACATGGTGCGAACAATGCCGTTGCAAAGTGCCTGCTCCCACAGGGGCCCCCTGCACGCTGCACCCCACACCCCTCCCGGCCCCAGCCGACACCTTTTGCCTCCCCACCTGCAGCGCCTCATCTGCAAGTGGAGAGCTGGGCAAACATGGCTGGGTGGGCCGGGCCCTGCAGCAGGAAGTCGTGTTGGAGCCACAAGGAGCCCAGACACGGTTTTCCTCAGAGAGAGAGGTGTCCATAAAGCCCAGATCCCCTGTGAAAAGGCCCTGTTACTTAGGGCTGTGGGTCCACCATGTGATTCCGTGGGTGATGGAGGCCCTGTGAACCCGGGGACAAACCAGAAAGGAGACAGCAGGACAGCAGCCTCAGGGTCTAGTCCCAGGAGTGCCCATGGTGGGGGGGCATCAGCACGCAAGCCCGACACCAGCCCACACAACCGCAGGGTGTGCACTGAGGCTGTGGCCTGGGCTGCAACAGAGGCCAGCAGTCCATAATCGGCCCACCCTCTCCTCCGCCTGCGGGATGGCGGCAGTGGGACAGGGGCAGCAGGATGGGGGCAGAGCCCGGGGAACGGGGATGGAGGAAGCCTGTCTGGTGGCTGCCGCACAGCCCCGTGACATCTGCTCACAACAGCGGAGTTCTGTGGTGTTTACCTCAAATAAGTCCATTCTTAAACCCGAGGAGATGCCTTAGTGACAAGAGCTGAGACAAAAGGGTTGTGAGTACTGGTCTTAAAGGAAATGACTGAAGAGGCCACTCCAGGGACCTGCAGGCTCCTCTTGCTGAGCACCACGTCTGTTAGTCTCCCTGACCTGGAGAAGGTACCAGAATGCCAGTCCTTATGGTCAAATAACAACACCCCCATGTGGACACACATTCTGTTGATCCGGTCCTCTATCCATACACACGGGGCTGCTCCGCATCTGGCCACTGTCAGGGGCTCCGTGAACACGGGTGGGACAGTTCTGCACGGAAGAAGGCCACCTGTGGAGGCCACGCGGGACAGCGCGGTGACATCCCCAGCGTCTGCCATGGGTAAAGCCAAGGGCAGATGCTCTTCCTGAAGAGAACACGGAGCCTGACTGTCCCTGCTCACACACAAGGGCAAGGCCCAGCAGTGCGTCCTGGGGGAGGGGAGGGGAGGGGAGGGGAGGGGAGGGTCACTATTCCCTGAAAGAGCTGTCGCCTTCTCAACTCAGGGCCAGCAACAGGCACTGGAGAAGCACGGCCAGGGAGGCTGGGGTGTAGCCTACACTGTGAGTTCCTGCTCCAGTGGGAAAACCCCACTCACTGGCAGGCTGGTCCCCTGGGCAGGGGAGGGCCGGGGAGGGTGTGGGGTCAAGGGCATCCCCTCCTTCATGCTTTCACCCATTTCCAGGATCTGGGTGCACTTCGTGTGTGCAGAGCTTCTACAAGCTTCTACCCCCCTCCCCCTCCAGTGTCTGCAAACAAGTCCTTCACCTGGTCCTGCACGTGGCAATGAGGGCACATGGGCCAGGAATGAGGCGGCCCAGCACACCGTCCTGGGGGGGGCTGTCTTCCTGCACCCCAACCCTGATTCAGAACACATGGCCTCGGGGCATGGTCAGCCCATGCAGGGGGCGGGGGGTCAGGTCCACAGACACAGGAAGCCAGGATGTGACAAGAAGGCAGGCTGGGAGGAGGGCGCTGAGGTGCCCAATGGTAGATGGACAGCAGGCTGGACGGGGATCCCAGCACTTCGGATGTACGTGGGGTCTGGTCTTTGTGAGGGTCACATCGTGTGGCAGAAACCTGGGTCTGCTGGCCGTCCCGCGCACCCGACATCCAGGTGTGCCAGCTCGTTTAGTCCTCAGAGAACCCCGAGGAGCACCGCTATAATTACTGCCACTTTACAGGAGGGGACGGAGTCCTGAGGGCTAAGCAGCCAGCCGGACAACCCCAGCTCCAGGCGTCAGGCTGTCCCCTCCGCTTGGGACCAGAGGGTCAGGACACGAGCCTCAGTGGTTCTTGTAGCAGCTATGCTTGTACCAGAGTTTCTCCACCCTCCCTTGGCTGGCTCAGCTGAAGCAGGGCAGGGAAGGGGCTGGGGCGGCGGGGGGGAAGGTGCCTGGAGAGCGGAGGAGGCGCTGGGCAGGCCGGCAGCCCACACGGGCTGGAGAGGCGGCTGCTTGCCTGTCTGCCAGCAGGGGCCACGGCACAGAGCAAGTGCACTGCTGCCGACAGGAGCCAAGCCACCCACCAGCCCTCTGTCTCCCTGCCTCCTGTCTCCCCACAGCCCCGCGGATGGCACTCGGCCGCTAGCTGGGTGAGGGACGGGCCATTTCACAGCTGAGCGGCGTTTCACTCTGGAAACTAAGGCTTCTTTACGGTATAGATTGACCCCAGTAAAAAGAAAAACGGAGTTTATTTTTCAAGCATTTCGGCCTAGAAGTGACTGAACAGACTGCTCAGGCCTCCGTTGTTAAGGAAAGATTATCAACGGCTCTAGTTCCGCGTCCTGGAAACACAGCCAGAAAGGCCTGCCCACGGGCAGCACACACATCAGATACAGAGCGGAGCCGCCATAAGGTTACTGGTGTAGGGGTACAAACACAGACAAGGTTCGGTCCGGCAGAGTTCAGTACATGTCTCCCCCTAGCCACATCTGCAACGTACGTTTCGTGGGGCACGAATCAGGGGGCTCTTTCTGTGACTGTGGCCGGGTGGAGCTGGGAGCCCAAACACAGAGGCGTTTCCACCCAGAGGCTGGAGCCTGGGAAGGAAGGTTCGAGTTTCCAGAGCAAGCAGGGGCGGCCAGGCTCTGTACAGGTGGGCTTTGTTTTCAGGTTGATACTCACTGTGTTTGAAAGGGACGGGTCCCCCCCGACCGCCTGAATCCTCTGTAAGTGGGGAGGAGCCGAATGTCTACCCCAGCACCACCTCATCTGATAAAATCTTCACAAAGACTGATTAACTTGTCCAAGATGACAGAACCACATAGTGAGAAGCTGGGGCTCCCATCTCACAGGGTGGCAGTGTTGCCCACCACTGGGGCGGGGCAACGACGGAAGCCCACGGGCCGAACCTTCCACCTCCTGGGACAGGGCTGGGCCCTGCCTGTGACCCTGCTGAGCCTCCCCGTCAGGCTCAGCTGGGGACCTGAGGAGGGTGAGGGCAGCAGAGGGCCGGGGCGGACATGAAAGGTGGTGGCGGCAGAGACTGCCAGGGGAGAGGCCACAGCACCCCATCACCAGGAGGCTGGCTACGAGGTGCTGAGGGCCCCACACTGCTGTCCAGGGCATGGGACACTGCGGGGGCCATGTGCGGGAGACAGAAATAGGGTGCGGTGGCTGGTCTGGCCCTATCGGTGCCACACACCACACTGAGCGCCAGCATCAGATGTGGCCCCAGGACCTCACGAAGTGGACAGGAGGCCGTGGAACACTCCCTGTCTGGTCGAAAAGGGCGCCCCTGCCCCTCACCAGTGAGGCCACAGCCACCCTCCAGATCACCAACCCAACTCCAGACCCCATGGCAGGCCACCCGGTGCCCCCTGCTGTGACACTCCATGGAGCACATGGTCTCACTCACCATGCAGCCAGCCCTGTCCATCCAACCAGGTGCCAGCTACAGGGTCTCTTGAGCTACGGCACAGACGTACCACGAGGATGTGGCCGGGATGGCCAACAGCCCGGGCTGAGCTCCTAACGAGTGCTTGGTGAGCACACAGAGGCAGGTGGGTGGGCAGATGGAGGAGGCGTCGTGGAGCCACAGGTGGGTTTGCAAAACCTGCAGTCTCAGGCACGGCTTTGGGGGGAGAGGCTGCCCTGGGCATGCTGGAAGGTGCCGGCAAACACGGACCATGGGGCTTACAGTGGACACAAACGAGCACCCCTAGGCTGGGATACCTCCGTCGTCTCTGCCCTCAGAACCACCCAGACAGGTGGGAAGCTTCTCATAGGAGACTGAAAGACTTTTCTAGAAAGGGGCTCTCCGCTCACCATGTCTCTGACAGCCTCCTGCTGCAAAGCCGAGGGGACCCAGGGGATACGTGCGCAGTGTCAGGAGGGATCACATGGGCGCCCAGAGCCGAGGGACTCTTAAGAGCGGCAGGCCTTTCCCCACCTACGCAGGGACACAGAAGTGCCCGCGAAAGCTGTGGGGATGGTGGCGAGGCAGGCCCCCCGCTCCAGGCAGGGACGTCCACTTGTGAGAACGGGCGCTCCGGGTGGACAGGGACGAGCTGCGTCTCCCAAGGACAGGGGAGTGTGCGGGTCTGAGTGTGTCTCCTGGAGACGGGTGTGTGCATGTGTGGGAGTGTCTTCCAGGGGCAGGTGTGTGCTTGTGTGCACGTGAGTGTGTCTCCCGGGGACAGGTGTGTGCACGTGTGCACAATGAGTGTGTCTCCCAGGGGCAGGTGTGTGCTCGTGCGCACCGAACTGTCTGGGAGACACGAAGGCCTGAGAAGACTCAAATGGAGCGTGTTAAGGAAGTTACTCCCCCGAAGCCATAGGAGACACCACGGACGGTTCAGGCAGGCGAGTGTGTGGGCCAGCGGGATGGGGCTGAGGGCGCTGCCCGGCAGCAAGGCCCCCGGCAGGGCGTGGGTAAGCAGCCGCACTGCCCGCCACATTCCCGTCCCAGCCCACAGGCCCATGAGAGCCCGTGCCCTCCATGCTGCCGCTCCTAAAGCCGGCCGGGCCGGACAGCACGGGGTCTGGCCATGTATGGGCTGCATGAGGACTCGGCAGGCCTGACAGCTCCCAGGCTGCAGGGTGCACATGACACGGGGATGGAAACACTGATGCAGCCAAGACCAGAGGCGCTAAAGAAGCCATGTGCTGCCAGAGGGAAGGCAGGAGTCAGGGAGGGAGGAGCTGGCCAAGGGGGAGGAGGGGTTGGTGACTAGGGACAGAGCAGGGAAGTTTCCTGCCGAGGGCCCCGGGCGGGACAAAAGGCAGTTTACATTCCGTGTGCTCCGTCCTGTAACTCGGTGGCTGCCCACCTTCCTGCCACCAGACCGACGTGTAATGCGGCCACCGTACTCTCATGTGTCTGCCACGCCTGCCAGGCCACGAGCTGGTGGAGGAGGACTGGCACCTGAGACAGGGGCACCCAAGTGACAACTTCCCAAAGGTTCATGCGTGGGACCCACGGGGCTGCAGGCGTGGGGATGCCGGTGGGCCGTCTGACGACACAGCAGAACCACCGAGGACACTGCCTCCAGGAGACACACTGATGTGTGGACATGTGTGGACACTCCCCTCAGGAGACATAAATCATCTCCGTCTGACCTCAAACGCTTCTGCTTTTTCCACACAGAGAAGCACCTTGTGACCTTCAGGAATCACCTGTGATGTGAGCACAGGACTGAAAAGGACCTGGCAAAGCACAAAAACGAGAGCAAAAACCCAGAGGCCAGCTAGACGTCCACAGTGGGGTCACAGCACTGGAGCCACTGCCCATCCACTGGGACGACAGGGACCACACAGAAGCAGGGACCTGAGTACACCGAGCACAACCTCCAGGGACAGAAAACTCTGCCACTGAGCATAGGTCTGCAGCATCGTAGCCCGTGGGGCGGAGGCAGGTGCTGGGAGAAGGCCCAGGGGAGCAAAGGCTGGGGCACCAGCCAGAGCCCTGCTTCCGGGAGGGTGAGAGCCCTGCCCGCTGACCCTCCTCCCATTCTGGAAGACTGTCCAAGGAGCTGCAGTGACGAGCTGCTGTAGCGAACACAAAATTCTCAATGCTCTGGCCTTGGCCAGCTCCCAGGGGACGCCAGAGCTGGACCCTGGCAGCCTTTTGTCCTGGCTCAGAAAGGGCCCCGAAGCCCTGATCCCTGGCCTGAAACTGGGACCAGAACAAGGCCCGGGGAAGTCTCAGAGTCAGCTCGTCTGCTCTGCCACGGACTCTGGAGCCTCCAGTAAGAGGCCCTGGCATGGTTGGGGGGGGGGGGCAGGAAGCGCGGGTGCTGGTGGAGGGGGAAGGGGAAGCGTGGGTGCTGGCACAGGGGAGGGGGGAGAGCATGCGGGTGCCCGCACAGGGGGGAGGGGGGGGAGTACGAGCAGAGACACAGAACAGCCCAGCCTCATGGACAGACACCAGCGGCTTCACATCAAGTTAAAAACAGCCCAAGTGCATCAACGGGCATGCAGCAGGAAGATGCAGCGTTCGCACACAGTAGGACAGCATCCAACCGTGACATGGACCAGCACACGGACCTGCTGTGCAGCACGCTCAGTGACACACATCAGGACGGGCCCCACGACTCACACACACATGGAATCTAAAGAAGTTAAACCTGTTGTAAAATAACAGTCGGTGGGGCATCTGAGCGTTGCTTTTGGCTCAGGTCATGGTCTCAGGGTTCGGGACAGAGCCCGGAGTCAGGCAGAGCTTGCTTGGGATTCTATCTCCCTCTCTCCGCCCCTCCCCTGCTCACATGCTCCATCTTTCAAAATGAACTTTAAGAAACCCCAATGAGATGGTGGTTCTGGAGGGACGGATGACATGTCAGGACACAGACAGGAATGGGAGGTGACAGCAGCACGGAGACCCAGCGTACGGCTGACAATGGCACATGGACGGTGGGATGAGCACGTGGCCTCGCCGGCGCCACCATAGCTTGACCCGCTCACAGCAGCACAGCACACACCTCACCTGTATAGCACAGAACATCACCTTCGTCAAATAAAGAATTTAATAGCAACCGAGAGACCCTGGCGTTCCTGCTAGTGACCTCCACCGGAGAGCAAAAAATACACTTCCTGTGAAAACGTACATTCGTGTGTGAAAACAGACACGTGAACATGTGAAACAGCTGCGATGGCCAGAACCCGGGAATGACACAGATGCCACCAGCATGGCGAGTGCACAAACTGTCTCTCTCTGAATTGGGGGGCGGGGCGGGGGGGGGTGCTGCTCTAACCCGTGCGTCACACTGAGGGACAAAGTGCCTGATGCACAGGATTCTGGAAAAGTCCACATGACAGGAGCGGACCACAGAGCAATGGCTGCCGCGGCTCAGTGTAGGAAAGGGTGAACTGCCAAATGGCACAAAGGGATTTAGGGGCTGAAGGAACCTTTCGGACCCTGCGTGTGGTGGAGTCCGTGTGACTAGATGCACCCACAGTATACACCCAAAGGAGTAATTATTACTGAACATAAATTGTGAAAACATACAGGTTCTTGGGCCAAAGTGTCCAGGGTCAAGCCTTGAGGCCATCTGTAACTAGCTGGGTGACAGAACAAATGACCCCATTGCCCCGTGGCCTAGTCACCTCCGCTGCACACTGGGACTTTAAGTGTCCCGACCTCCTGTGGGAAACGGTAAGATTCGAGGAGCGTATGTGGCAGGCGGTGAGACCTGAGTCCTAACAGCATGGGCAACAGCGTGGACTCCGGGGAGCCCACCTCCGCGTCTGCTCTGGACTCTGCCCCCCACCCCTTCGGGGGTGAGCAGGAGGGGCTGGGGGGTGGGGAGGGAGGACTGTCAGGGCCAAAGAGAAGCCATAAAAAAGAGACACAAGAGAGCCAGGGATGTGAGGGAGAGATCACGGGGAGAGCAGGAGTCATGGACATTTCGTGAGAAAAGGTCTTCCATGTTTTGTTATCTTTCTGAACATAGCCCAGCGTAGTGGTAAGGAGAGAGGTGAGCAGCTCGGCCCCTGGTGTCAGCTTTGGCCCTGACGAAGGCTCAGCAGAGAGAGATGGCGGGTGGGCTGGGTGGGGCCCAGGCAGAGAGAGCCCACCAGCCCTTCCCAGGCTGGCCTCACCAAGACCCGTGACTTGTACCTGCTGGGATACCTCACCCTGGGCCCAATTCTGAAGGCACCAAAAGGTGCCAGAATCCTCTTTGCCCACACAACCCTAGGCAGGAGGACCAAAGCCAGCAAACTTCAGTTAAATGCAGGAGATGGAACTCACTGCAGATGCGGGGGGGTGGGGTGGGGGTGGGGAGCACCCTGCTTTCTTTGCTGGTAGAATACACTGGGGCCCTCCTTTCCTTGAATGTTCCCCTGCCTGGGAGGGGGTGGTCCTGGAGCCTGGAGAGCAGGGGTCGATGCCAGCACACTGACTCACCAGACGGATGACGCGGTGAGGTTGGAGGCCCCCAGGCCCCCAGGAATGGCCCCAGCCTCTAGAGAAAAGCACAGGACAAGGGGAGAAGCAGTCAACAGGCTGACGAGTCTGGGACCTGCTCTCAAGGGCAGGTTTGGGGACACATAGCCTTTGTCCACCAGGCTAGGTGACCCAGAGCCTGTCCACCAGATCAGGTCACAGACTTGACTGGCACAGGCCCGGTGGCCTCTGACAACAAACGCCCCTAAAACCACACGTTGGTGGGGTGAGGAGGTGGGGTGAGGAGCAGGGTGCGGAGCATTCCCCTGCTCCTCTCCTCACCTCTGTGGGCACATTGTGGGCGCACGTTCCCTGGGCGTCTGCCTGGCTTCATCCGAGAGACATGGTGAATTGTAACGTTGTCCACCTGCTGCTGCCTAAGGTGATGAGTGACCCCGGGATGCGGAGTGACTAGATAATTAAGAACCGTGGCCAGACTGAGAGGAAGTGATTCGGCATGTTAATCTTTAATTAAGGCAAATTGGAAAGCAGATCTTGTGAGCATTGACCACAGGTCAGGAAATGGCATCAGGCCTTCCCTGCGTCTATTCCCTGCAGCTGACCAGTGTTCTGGGCACTTCCTGGGGCGAATGGTGTTGTCTTTGCTGGTGGGGTGCGGAACAGGGGCGCAGAGGTGGGGTGAGGAGCAGGGGTGCGGAGGTAGGGTCAGGAGCAGGAGCATGGAGCAGGGCCAGTCCAAGGGCAGAGCTGTCCACACACCAGATCCAGCAAGCACACCGAGGTGCCCCCGGCCCCTGTACAGTGCACCTCAGGGCTGTCACACAGGCGGGGCATCTGGGGGCGGTGAAGACCTGCGCGAGCATGTCTAGTAAAGAGCGCTATTCAGACCGCCCTCGAGTGATGGCGGGAAGAGCAGCCGCTGACACGTGCCCTCTACCTCTGAAGTACATGCTGGCTGAGCGTGGCCGCACTGTGTGGTTCTCCACCTGGGCCCTTGGGCCACCGTGCAGGGAAAATGACAGCTGGTGGTGGCGCCCACCCATGAGCCTTCCATTAACATCGACTTTCCAGTTTTATTCCTTCACCTTCCTTCGAAGGACACGCAGCTACGGGGTCTCCCAGCCTCCCCTACTAGTTAGTTAAAATTTAATGGGGAGGATACACGTCCAAGGAAACAGAATTATGTCTGTGACAAAGGACCAGCCGGAAGGCTGCTGCGAGCCTGTCAGCACGGTCATTTAAAGCCCCGACTCGGGACTCCACAGCCCGGTGACAGTAAAACAGCTCCGGCCTCGAAAGCAAGAGGCCCCATGCTCTGGGGGCAGTGGCCACGGCGCACCACCTTTCTGTTTCTACAGTGGGTGCTATGAGCAGGGTCCCCTCAAGCCGGAGTCCATGAGAGTTTCTCTGGGCCCAGAAGCTGGACAAAACGGTTCAGAATCGTGCAGACTCAGGTGGCTCCCACGAGGCACAGGCCGTGCCTGAAGTGAGCGCGATACGCTGGCTGGTGGGGCTCTGGCCCGGGTCCTCCAGACGCGCTCCCCATTGCTCTGTCCCCACTGTCCAGCGTGGGGGGGGATCGAGGCCTCTGGCACGCAGGATCCAGGGGTGGGGCTTGGATGTGACCTCATCCTGAGAAGGTGGTTGGGGAGGAGGGGCCAAGGGGCCAGCTAGAAAGCAGGGTGGGTGCATCCTCGCACCCCTGCCCGGTGTCACAGGCACGCAGGCCACTGCTCCAGGGGGCCCCATATAGGGAAGGGGGCTGCCACACCAACCCCCGTACCCACTCATCTTGGTGGGGGTTCCTCCTGTGGGCACAGCCCCTGACCCCTTGGTGTGGCCTCCACGGTAACCGCCTAGCAACCCTGTAGTGCGCTTCCGCTGCAGCTCTGACGGGCTGGGAGGAGCTCCCACATGTGGATGCGGTACCTGTCATTGCCACGCAGAGCATCGTGTCCAGGTGCCTACAGGTCTACTGGCCCTGAATGTCCTGGTGAGCTTGGCGTCCAGATTACTCAACCTGACCATCTTCGTAAAGAGCCGAGGCAGGCAGGGTGGCCTGGACGCGTTCCTCAGACATCACGGTGACCAACGTGCTGGTGACGCTGCTCTCCCTCAGCGCCGCTGGATGACATGGTCCGGAGCTGCGCCGTCCTCTCCTTCCTGGCCACCGTCTGCCACCTTGACACACAGCACATGCAGCTGCCGATGCCCTTCATGCTCCTGCTGCGGGGCCCTCCGCCCTGCCTGCACACGGCCACAGGGGGCGCCCACGAGCCCGTGGCCAGCCTGGCTGCTGTAGGGGGCTGTGCCTTCTGCAGCTTTCTGGGGCTGGTGACCCTGCTGGGCACGCCTGGGAGCTCTCCAAATCTGCCCTGTGCCAGGCAGACCCACTGACTGTCCGGCCGAGTATGACATTATGAAGGTCAACCTGCGCTTCGGGCTGGCCCTCGTCCTGGAGCTGGCGTTTCTCATCCTGCTCACTGTCCAGCCGGCCTGCTGGGCAGCCCCTCCCTGGAGGGACGAAGCCTCTGCCCCCTACCCACCCCCACCGTAGTCCCAGCCACTGCCCCGGCATGTTTGCCTGTAGGCTCCTGTACAACACACCACCACACTCCTGCAGCGGCCCAGGTAAAGCTGCAGGGGGAGTGAGCTCGCCCAGCTACGAACTCATGGAGCTGGTCCTGTCTAGAGAGCTGTGTGAATTCCCTGGTCATCCTCTTCCTCCACAGGCCCTGCAGGCTGGCCCTGCTCAACCTCCCGGAGCACCTGGCCTGAGGATGCCGGGAGGGACTTGCGACAGCTTCCCCCTAAGGATAGCAGGGGTTATGCGGGTGGCAGGAAGATGGTGACAAGGGGGCTTGCCTAGAGGTTAGGGAGCAGGGATCTTCTGAAGGTGCGGAGAAGTGGCTTCTTGGCACTCAGTTCCCCTTCTGGGAACGCCCCAGAGCTTGGCTCAAACCAGGGCCTGCAGCGAGGGGAAACCCTGCGTGTCAGGTGTGCAGGAATGCAGGAGCAAGAGCCAGCTAGACTGATCTGACCGGGCTGAAATGCCACGTTCAGTGTAGCTGCACGCTGACCCAGGTCTCTACCCCTGCCCCGGCCAGAGGACGACAACGGAATTTATGATCCTAAAGGATCAATAACTGGTTACCCTTTAACATGGCCAGAAGGCCTGGCCCACATGAGTATCTCCAAGAGCAAAGAAGTCCAGTTTTATCTTTCTAAAAATGCCACCATCACTGGAGTCTGAGTGTCACCCACATGCTGACAAAGCATCACATGACACTTCCTGCCCCCTGTGGCCTGGCAGGCAGCTGGTGCCCACTGCCAGGGGTTCTGTCTGTGAAAAGCTCTGTGCCCAAAACCCCCCCCATCTGCTCTATTTGACATGACTTGCAGAAAGGCTGGTAACATACGAAACATAAAATACAAGGTTCAATAATTAATCTTAATCCAAAATTTACATTTACCATTCTTGCTGCATTTATATTAAGATGTTCCTGGTTGGGGCACCTGGGTGGCTCAGTCAGTTAAGCGTCCAACTTTGGCTCAGGTCATGATCTCATGGTTTGTGAATTTGAGCCCCGCGTTGGGCTCTGTGTTGACAGCTCAGAGCCTGGAGCCTGCCTCGGATTCTGTGTCTCCCTCTCACTCTCTCTCTCTGCTCCTCCTCCACCTGTTCTCTCCTTTCTCCCTCCCTCTCTCTCAAAAATAAAGATTAAAAAAAACCCAAAAAACAAGATTTTCTTGGTTGAACAGAGAAAGGAGATGGGCAAAGGGAAGGTGTCTATCGTTGTAGGAAACCTATGCCTTTGACAGCTTCAATTTTTCATCAAAACTTTACTGTTCAGAGCAATTTTATTTGGATTGCAACCGAACTGAGAGGAATTGAGAAATTACCCACATACCCTATGGTCACGTGTGCACAGCCTCCCCACAGTGACGTCCCCACCAGCTGGAGCATCTATCACATGGACGTGGATGGACCTTCATTGACACATCACGGTGGCCCACAGTCCAAAGCTCCCATCTGGGCTCACTCCTGGGGTGTAGACACGTGTCCTTTATTATGGCACCACAGCGAGTACCCAGTGCCCTAAAAAACCCGTGCTCTGCCTGTCCACCCCTGCCCCCCCCCCCCCCCCCCCCCCCCCCCCCCCCCCCCGCTGTGTTCTCTGCTGTCTCCCTGGTCCACCCTTTCCCGGAGCGCCACCCGGCTGGTATCACACAGTGGGCAGCTCTCCAGATGGGCTTCCTTCACACAAGAACACACATTGACGGTTCCTCGGCATCCTCCTGGCTTCGCGGCTCACATCTTTTCAGGGCCGAGTAAGACTCCTTTGTCTGGATGGCTTCCACTCTGACGGGTATCTCATGTTCCTCTGCAGACTAGTGGCCAAAGCGTGCCGTCTGCAAGTCTGTCTTCAGTGCTGATGTTACTTCTTTGCAAAAACAGGATTTGTATTATACAGTTAAGTAGCTTCTGTAACATGCCATTAAAACACTTAATGCTTAAATACCTCCTTCCCCTTCTGTTTCTGCTCCTCGGTGGGCTCGCACACCCAGGGCCTGTGCCTGCTCAGGTACGCCTGAGTCCTGAGCCCGCACACCCACACGGGCTGACAGGGTGAAGGAGGAAGCTGGGAGCACCGGGAAGTGAAGACGGCTCCCTCCCTCCAGGAGGCTTGAGCAGGACCAAGGGCATCCAGACTGATGCGTGAGGGCCGCTCCTTGGCGCAGGATATGGTAATTTTTTACTAGATTGGATGCTGGATGTTGTGAATGTCCCTTGCTGAATGTTGAACTTCTCGCTCTCCTCCTAGAAGACTGAGCTCACTCTGGAGGACACACAGGGTGCCCCTTGTAGATCTGCAGGATTCTCTGGAGAGCAGTGTCTGAGCTCTGGTAGCGGGGTCTGGAGTGGCCTAAATACTCAGGCACCCCACCCTGGAGTTCTCTCCTCTTTGTTGTAAATGCTCAAAAACTCCTCTAGTCTGACTGGTGGCATGCAGACGTGGAAATGGGCCGGCCTGTGCTCTGGGAACTGCTCAGCTTGTGGCTGTGGTTACTCCCAGCTCAGCCTCAACTGTTCGTACTGTGCACGCAGACACGGTCCACTCTCCAGGTCTTAGGGGCTCTTTCTCAGCATGGCTCCCTGCTCCCCAGCCATATCTCCGACTAATTCCAGCTCCCTCAGGCTTCCAGAAACCCAATCCCATCCCTTCAAGGCAGTGCGGTCATCTTGTGCTGCCTGGGACCCCTCCTGACCCTGGGCGGGCACACGGGCGAGAAGGGGCTCACCCCACTTGCTTCCTTCTCTCAGAGACCACGGTCCTGCCCTGTCTACTGTCCCAACGTTTCAAAACAGCTCTCTTTTATTCATTTTAGTGGTTTACAGCCAGTTCTCTTAAGTCACTTTTTCGTGGTCAGAGGTGGAAGACCTAAATCACCGTACAAATCCAGAATAACAGACACCAACAGCCTGTTAGTGTGTGAACCAAAGGAGGGTTAGGCTCACGTGCTCAGGGCTCCTCGGAGAAGCAGCTGACTGGTGCCGGGACAGTGAGCTTGGTGATCCCACTGAGTTTCTCAGTATTTGGGATAAATGGACAGTGGTTCTCAAACTTTGTCTTTTGAGCAGTAGGATCCTTTCTTTAAACAAATCGTTTAAAGAGGCCCAACATCTGAGACACCACGAGGTCCTGCTCTGCCCAGAGAGGAGGTGGGGAAGCCAGCCCTCCGGAACGTCAAGGTGCCCCAGGCCCCAGCAGGCCCTGTGGGGTTAGGGTGGCTGCCACACGTGCCACGTGGGTCTCATTCACTCACCCCTTGTCCGGGGACAGACAGGACACCGAGAGCAGGAGCCTTTCAAGGACAAAGCCAAGAGAAACGTCAAGAGCCACAGAGAAGGAAGAGAACGCGCAGACCCATGGTTTCCAGCAGTGGGGAAATGTCTTAACCCAGAAGGCTTACGCGAAACCTCGACTTCACAAAAACAAGTCAGAACTGAGTGGGGAAGGAGGGAGAGGGAGAAACCACTTCCTGCGGCTCCAAGCCTCCCCGAGGACCCAGGTCTCCAGCAAGACGTTCTAGAACATGCCACCGCTACAAAGCCCCGGGCAGAGCCAGGTGTGCGCCTTCCACCTGTGCTTGTGCAAGCCGCACGCACCGTGCTCTGGCTGCCCGTGGCACCTGGCTCTCAGAGAATTAGAGGAAACGTCCAGACGGCTCCGGGCAACGGCCGAGAGGTGCCCAGCTGTCCAAAAAGTCAACAGTGGCGAAACCATGGGGACTGCACCTTTATGTTGCCATAAAGTGCCGAGGGTGAGCAGGGAGTGAGGCCGCACCTGATGCCGGCCGGTACCTGGACACTTGATGTCCCTTCTGGTGTGGGAAAAGGCTGTGCGGCGGGTCTGCGGAGCCCCCGCCATCTTTCTCTATGACATGGCCTCAGGGCAGATGGGTTCTGCTCGGAACGTTTCGGTCTGGACACACACCTTTGCATGTGCAGAGGACTGCCACCAGGTCTCACGGACGGCTGTGCCGGCACGCAAACTCCCGCGGGCACAGGTGCTGGGCTGGGTTTGCAGAGCAGAGCTCAAATGGAAGGGGGTGCCCGGTAGGTGCTGCTCTGCTCGTCCAGAATGGCAGGTCCTGACACTGGGCCACCGCCGAGGTCCACGGACTCATTGTGGGCCTCCTGCGCTTCCTTGCAGCCCACACCTCCCTTGGCCAGCCCAGCTAGTGGCAGGCCAGGACCCTGGGCTTCCCTGAGGTGGGCGTGTGCAGCAATCCTCAGCCACACTCATGTCCCCTCTCCTCTCTAGGCCTCAGTCTTGCCTCAGGGCTGGTGTGAGGATGAGGCTCAGGAAGTGCTCAGTAAGTGTCTCAAAGAACCCTACCGACCAGGTGTGGGGAGGGGCACCCCGCGTCCCCTCAGTCAGGTCAATCAGAGAAAACACACGAAGGTGTTGCCCCGCCTGCCCCCTGCCCCCCCTTCGTGGGAAGCGCACCGGCCAGGCTGTGCTTCCCAGCCTGACGGGCTCCGAAGCTTGGGGTCCCAGCTGTGAGCCGAGTCCCACTGATTGCCCTACAAATACATCAGAGGGACACACACTCTCCCTGTGCGCGGCCAAAGGGAACGGGGGCCCAGCTGCCCAGGATGATGCAGGCGTCTGGTAGGCAGGCTGCCCGGTGAAGGAAGGGCCCGCTGGAGGACGAAGATGACAGAGACAGAGGGTGACCTGCATCACCTAGCTCCACATGCATGGTGCCCCCACGCGCCCCGGGTCAGGGGGCAGCAGACTCCCAAGGGAGAAAATGGGACCTGGCAAGTCAGAGACTGGACTTGCTCCCTCCGTGGCACCGCGCCTCACCTTAGGAGTCCCTCCTCAGGCAGGGAGCACAAGTCTTTGACAGAGAAGAACAGGGCTGGCAGGGATGGGGGGACACGGGGAAGTTCGACTGCTGCAGGTACACAGTGCTGGACCTGGAGCAGCTGGGAGTGAGGATGAGCGTTCTTGGGGTCCCCTCACCCAGGCAGGCCTCCTGGCTTTACTGTATGTCTGTGCTCTCTGCACATTACTCATTTCAGGCTGCATTTGCAAATTTAACTAAATAAAAACTGATTAGACTCGATTCCCTTTGATATTTCCCTGTCATCTTATTCTAGGGATGGACAGAAAAACCTGCAGCACGGAGACAATCTTGTTCCAGGGGACTGGCCACATGGGAAGCACTCCGTGGGCCTCAGAATCGGCGAGACCGAGGCCTGGGGCCAACATGCCTGAGCTCAGGCTTCCCATGCATGTGGCACCAGTGCTTGGCGAGGGTTACGTGGACCAGTGGATGCAATGTGCTTAGCAAACCAAGCCTGGCGTGAATGCTCAGTGAAGGGTAGACTTTAAATTCACAGGAGGGCTCCATGCATTACATCTGTGAGATGCTTCCTATCCCTGGCCATGCAAACGCCAGCTCAGGTTCAGTAGACTGAAACCCAAAAAGCATAGTCCCTTATGCTAACTAGTTGTGAGGGCTGACAGGTGACTACCTGCCTGGTGCCCGGAGGCCTGGCAGCCCAGCCTCGTCCACATCAGCAGGCCTGTCTCAGGAGCCTCCATCACACAGTGAGTTCAGCAGGAAATGTGGGGGGTTGGGGGATGCCTAGAGTCACTGGTAGGTCCTCCTCGGCCCACAGGGCCCAGTGGGGCTGCGGGCCAGCAAGCCACGGGCTGGGGCGAGTAGGCAGTGGCTATTTTTACGTGACATGTCTTGGCTATTTCAAGGCTTGGGTTTTTATTTATTTATTTATTTATAACTCAAAAGGAAGTTGTAACTTTCTCATGACTCATTTCTTTCAAAATGGTGTCCTCGGGCACTTTCAGTGTTGAAATCGCACGAGTAAGAGGCCGGCCCAAGTAGGTCTCAGCTCACACTGGCCTCCTTGTTGTCATCATTTCATTCCAAACTGTAACAAGCTAACAGAGGAGAATCACAGCTCAATTCTACGGCTGGAAAGAACACTGGATGTTAGGATTTTTCCACAAAAAACTTGACACAGTATTCTCTGTCGGGCAACGTGTATGTTTCCCAAAACATGTACCTGAAAAACGTGACACTATTATCATTGAAAATACCTTCAAGCTTGTGTGAAACAGGCTCCGTACAAAACTGAGCAGGGAGCCACCCTGACCACCACAGCGCAGGTGACCAGAGGGGCACCCAGTGCCGACAACCTTCCCACTACCAGACACCTCTGCTTCCAGCCCGAAAGCAGCCTCTCCCATCTGGGAGGAACACACGCTGGCCTCCACAGTGCCAGCTGCCGCCTTCCGCTTCGCTCACACCCAAACGTACGTAGGATCAGCCTCAATCTTCAATCTCACAACTTCAAAAACATTTAAAAAGAAAGAAGTCACCAAGAAGAAAGTATGAGATCGACGACAACCAATGTCTAATGTCTGTGACAACTGCATTAGCTGGCGCAGGCCCTGTAGGCCCTCTGACCTGACATGTACCCCTGGGGGTGGGGCAGCTCCACCAGCCTTCCTCCAGGCCGCAGGGGTACAGGGAGACAGCAGGCCCTGGGGCTGGGAATGGAGGCCACCCCCCCTACATGAGGGCCACTGTAGTTCCAGGAGGAAGGGAAGGGGATTGCTGAGAGGCAGCTCATCCCCAAAGCAGAGAAACTACTCTGATTCCTAATGTACTTGCCCCAAATACCTGCCGCTTCTTGGGATTGAATTTCTTTCTTCAAATTTCTTTCTTCAACTACCTTTGTGAAACTCCTAGGTTGAATTCTCTGTATAATTTGCACAGTGCTCTGTAGATTCAGGAAATGTACCGTTTAGTCTTAAAAGCAAGACTATTTAAGTTCTAGTAAGCGACATTGGGTCAACATCTAAAAGGTACACAAAACCTACTTAATGCTTTTAAACTTAAAAAAAAATTTGCATCCATGGGTGAAGAAAGGCAGTTAAATCTGGAAACTTCCATAAAAATGCGCAGTGGGCATAGGCTCATTGCCACAGTGTGGGCTAAAAAAAGCCAGCAAATAAATGGTTAAAGCCGGTCAGCTGAGGAGGCGGGCCAGCAGAGCACAACTGGCAGCCCTGGGAAGCCTATAAAGCCCTCTGGTGTGGAGCCTCTGAGCGCGCAGCGATGAGCCCGCAGTGATGATGATGCCGACGAAGACGGGCACTCCGGTAGGTCAGCCCCGCGCCCCAGGCGCCCCCCTCCAGGACCAGGGTTCCAGTGTTCTCCAGCGGAAGGAAGCGAGTGCAGAATCTGCACCACCAGCCAAAGGAGCGTGTCGGCCGTGCCTCCAGCCTGCTGCAAGCGCACCTGCCGCAAGTGCACCTGCCGAGGCTGGCCAGCGGGGGCCCCCAGGGACAGGAGAGGGGTGTGTGCAGAGCCGGCCTGGGCTGGGGCGGCCGGCTGAGGCCGAGGTGCAGGTGAGTCTGGGTTCCGGGCTCCCGGCTGTGCACTGGGGTCGGTGCCGGGTGGAGACGGACTGAGGTGCAGCGTGCTGCGGCTCCAGCCGGGTGCAGATGGGGGCACAAGGCTGCTCTGCTGACCGGGCACAGAGGCTGTGGGGCAGAGGCTCCACACACGAGCCCGCACCTGGCTCTAATAGTCACAGCAGGACAGGAGGGGAGGCTGTGATGCATGCCCAGCATGGTGCCCCTGGTGTGCTGTCATGGGCCGGTCAGGACAGGGAGACGCTCTGTGTGCGGGGACGTTCACCGGCCCACCAGGGGAGTGCATGCTTGCCCGGCCACATGGCCGGATGGACCGTGTTCCTTCACACGGATCCACACCCGGTGGACCTGACCAAATGTGGTTTTAGTTTTCTAGAACTGGACAGACAGTAGACACTCAAACCAAAACGAGATCGAACCGACGCTCATCTTTAGAAACCCATGGTCCACTTTCACACGGGCGCCATGTTCTGTCATTACGCCACGGTGGCAGTAAGAGTGCTGTCCAGGATGGACGGCCTCACATGCGGGGAAGAGCAGGGCAGGACTCACTTGGACACTCCCTGCGCAGCCTATTTTGACACTCCTGCCCCTGGGTGTCATGTGCTGAGGGTCCCTCCCCTGTAAGCCTGCCTCTGAAGACGGTCTGAAACGGCCTGGGTTTCCGCATCGAGAGCCTAACAAGCATGCAGAGTGCTTTTTACAAGAGAGTTACAAACCGAGGCCTTAAATGTTATGGGCAGCATCTGAGAGCAAGGACACGTGCGTAGTCAAACCGGCCCCGTGTCCTGGAGATGAAGACGACATGCCGAACACAAGCTTCCCCGCCCCAGCTGAGCACGCCTTCTGGAAAGTGTTTATACTCTCTGAGCAGAAGGCTGTGACTTGTCTTGCTCTGCATTGCTTCTCGGGGTTTCCTTTAGAGCCAGACCTGTGAGCAGGAGGTCAGGACGTGTCACGTCTGGTTTGGCAGCACTTCAAAAATGGCTGCTAACGATCTCACAGGGTAGAACCAACCCTCGAAAGAGACATTCAAGGCCATCTTCACATGCCAGGTCAGCTCCCTCAGGGTTTCTAGGCCTCTGTGGGGGTCCCACCCCGAAATGCCAGGAGCCCCCCCCAGTCGTGGTGGCCCAGACAGTGCAGCTGCTAGCAGCCCCCACACCTCCCACCCTCGGGCCAAGTGGGCGAGCCCGGTTGTGGTGGGCAGACTCGGACCTGAGAACTGGTAGCAGCGACAGAGCCTAAAGGACCCTGGCTTTTTAAAACCCAGTTTCTAGGTGACAGACATCATTACAAAGATTTGTTAGGTTTCAGAGTTATTTATCAAAACACTAACTAAATATTCTTTCCTAAATCAAGTACCATTTTTATTACACATTCCCTTTTAGTTCATATCAAAGCAAGTTTCATTTGGGGGCACTCAAGCCCAGGGCAGCGGGAAAACCCAGGCTTCTTCCATCTATCATATGGTCAGAGACTCTGCCCCAGTCCCCACAGGGCGTCCTGGGTCTGTCATCTTTAGAGAAGCTGGGTTTTTCCCTTCCCACCTTTGTTCTCTTTCCAACAGCTACGGAAATAAATTTGATTTCCTCTGCTGATAGATAGTACTTTTCCTGAGAGTTCCAGACCCAATGGCCGCGTTACTTCATAGGCCTGCTATCTATTTTTTAAAAAGGCGTCCACCGCGCATTAGCATGACTCACTGTCCAGGCTCCAGTTCGGACTGAGCTGCCCAGGAGCCCTAGGGACAGAAGACAGGGCATCTTCTACACTTAATTCTCCTTCAGCTCAGTGACAACCAAATCTCTGAGACGCTAGGACCTCAAATACCGCCCCACGTGTCCCCTGGTGGCCACCTGCCGCCGCGTCTGTCCTGCCAGAGAGCTGTAGAGCCTTGAATCACAGACTCCTCGCCCTTCTGTCTGCTTCTCTCAGGTGTGCAGGTGGTGAGCGCCAGTGGATGGGCCCGGCCACAACAGCCGCCGCCCACCAGAAGCTGGGTGAGGCGCTGCTCACGGTGTGGACATGGAGGACCGTCTCTGCCTGCCCAGCTGCGTGCGGAGAAGATCCGCGCCACCTCCAGGGCTGCCTGGGGTGAATTCTGATCTCACAAACGTCCGGCTCACTTCACCGAGCATCACCTGTCTTTCCAGAGACGGATCTAAGGTTCAGGTGGGGTTCCTGTGAGCCACGGGGCACACCCAAACGGGGGTGCACCCGGGGATATGGCCGAGACGCCCCCCACGCCTGTCCTTGGCATGGAGACGCACCCAACCGCTTACAACGGCACCCCCCCGGGGCTCAACGCATCCCACGTGCTCCCCAGCAGCGTCCTGGCAAACCAGACAGGTGAGCTCTCTGAGCAGCAGCAGTATGTGATTGGGCTCTTTCTCTCCTGCCTGTACACCATCTTCCTCTTCCCCATCGGCTTCGTGGGGAACATCCTCATACTGGTGGTGAACATCAGCTTCCGGGACAAGATGACGATCCCCGACTTGTACTTCATCAACCTGGCGGCGGCTGACCTCATCCTGGTGGCCGACTCCCTTATTGAGGTGTTCAACCTGGATGAGCAGTACTACGACATCACGGTGCTCTGCACCTTCATGTCCCTCTTCCTGCAGATCAACATGTACAGCAGCGTCTTCTTCCTCACGTGGATGAGCTTTGACCGCTACCTGGCGCTGGCCAGGGCCATGCGCTCCGGCCCATTCCGCACCAAGCAGCATGCCCGGCTGAGCTGCGGCCTCATCTGGATGGCCTCCGTGTCCGCCACGCTAGTGCCCTTCACCGCAGTGCACCTACAGCACACGGAGGAGGTCTGCTTCTGCTTCGCGGACGTCAAGGAGATACAGTGGCTCGAGGTCACCCTGGGCTTCCTCGTCCCCTTTGCCATCATCGGCCTGTGCTACTCACTCATTGTCCGGGTCCTCGTCACGGCGCACAAGCACCGAGGCCTGCGCCCGCGGCGGCAGAAGGCGCTCCGCATGATCTTGGCCGTGGTGCTCGTCTTCTTCATCTGCTGGCTGCCGGAGAACGTGTTCATCAGCGTCCACCTGCTGCAGCGCACACCGCCAGGAGCCGCTCCCTGCAGACAGTCCTTCCGCCATGCCTACCCCCTGACCGGCCACATCGTCAACCTGGCAGCTTTCTCCAACAGCTGCCTAAACCCCCTCATCTACAGCTTTCTGGGGGAGACCTTTAGGGACAAACTGAGGCTGTACATTGAGCAGAAAACCAACGTGTCAGCCCTGAACCGCTTCTGCCACGCCGCCCTGAAGGCGGTCATTCCGGACAGCACTGAACAGTCAGATGGGAAGTTCAGCAGTGCGGTGTAGTCAGCTGGGCTCAGCAGAGACCAAACGCTGTTACCCGCACGGCAAGGCGAAGGAAGGGCTGGGCCGCACCACACACTGACCCCTGATGGAATGTCCTGGACCGTCTGCGCCCCAGCTGCGGGCACACGCGGGCTCTGAGGAGCCCTCCCCGCCAGGCACCTTGACTTTGGGCCATGTGCGTGGCACTGGGGCTCCCACCCCTGCCCACTGCCGCAGGCCATGGCATTGGCGAATGGGCACGGGGACCAGCATGGGCTCACGCTCCGCTCTGCACACATGGTGTCCTGTAGCAGAAGATGCTTCACAGGCTGGCCAATGAAAGCAAAAAGGCGGGGACGCTTTGGAAGAAATACCTCAGTTCGGAGGTCAATCTGCCCATAAATCTGCCATCCTTGGGAAAAATGAAGTATGGACAGAACACACCAAGCAGATCTGACTTGGACGGTGTGGTCTGTTCTCCATGTCTGTGGCTTCCTTGTGGTACCAACACATGTGCTCAGGTGAGAGAGGAGCGGAGATGTGCTTCTCCCCGGCACCCCGCTCAGAACAGCTGCTCACCGACCCCAACTGAACGACTCCGAGCACCCATGCTGCCTGAGACGGAAGGTTCTTCTTCAACCAAGAGACCCCATGCCGTCTGAGCCGCTGGCCTACTGCCAAGTGTGGTCTTATTGGCACCCACGCCACCGTGGACTGAGACCACAAGGGTGCAGGCTGTTGGGGGGGAGGTGGCACGCGTGGTAAAATGCTGGCGTCTGAGAACAATGGTGGGGGCGAAAAGGAAGGAACTGTAAACAGTTCTCCCAAAAACGTACACGAGAAAACCTTTATCAATAAAACATAGTAACATGCTGATCCTTAGGTTGTTCCGGGGGGGGGGGGGGGGGGGGGGGGGGAGCGCCCGTCCCCGGCAGCAGAATTGGTCTTTCCTCACAAGAACATACCACCCAGCCCCGTCCACCCAGAGCCCCCTCACGATGCCAGCACCTACGTCCAGTCACCCACACACACCTGGCTTCTCTACGATGTCTGATGCTCTCCTGTACAACCTCTAGAAGCCAAAGTGAGCCCTACTGCAGAGGCACCACATGCCCTGGCTCTTCCAGAAGGTTCTGTACTATCAGCACCAGGCATGGCACCTGCAGTAGCTCAGGGTACTCAGGAGGCAGCCCTGTGGGGGGCGGTTTCCCGTCCTCTGATACAGGCCAGCCTGGGGTCCTGTGCTCAGATGCACACAAGCTGGGGTCCCCGCCTTTAAATGTGGCTGAGGCCAGACGGGCCCTGTCCGTCCATGCTGCCTGGGGAGCCCTGGCCTCCAAGTGGGCTAGCTGGGGGGGCCCCATCTTCCAATGAGGGCTGGGGATACTGGCCTCTGATGTAGACTACGACTGGGAACCGCAGGCCTCCAATGTAGGCTGAGGCTGGGGGTCCTTGGCCTCCAGTGCAGGCTGAGGTTGAGGGCCCCATCCTCCGATGCGGGCTGTGGTTGGGGGCCCCTAGCCTTCAATGTGCGCTGAGGCTAGAGGGGCCCCAGCCTCCAATGCAGGCTAAGCCGGGACCAAAGTGAACCCCACACACTCCACTCAGGGGGCCCACCTCCCCAGAAAAGTGGGGCCTCAAGGATCTTCACACAGGCAAAGGCAAGGCCTCCTGAAGAAGAAGGGAGATCATGTTCAGGTAACAGGAAAATGAGCCATCTGTAGTTTAAGTGGTTTTTATGGGTGCAAATCAGAGAGAGAGTGTCCCTCCCAAGTAAATATTTTCAGTGGCCGACTGTGACCCTGCAGAAATGCCATCTGCAGCACCCACATCCCACTTAAGTCTCGCTTTGTAAATAAACACCCCAGCTGCAGGTCAAGACTAAGTGAGCGCTGGGGACAGTTCCCATGGCTGAGCAGGTCCGGCGTGGGGAGCAGCAGCATGGGGCTCCCACGGAGCCGGCCTACGGCGCGGTCACACCACACCCGCCCAGCCGCGAGGAGGGTGAGCATGTGACTGAAATGCCGGAGTCTGTTCCAGGGAAGAGTCCTCTCTCCGACCTCCGCCCCCTTAGACCCCCCAAGGGTCACAAGTCTACAGAGGTGCAGACGGTGTGTTGAGGCACCTCGTTCCCCGAGAGCCAGGAGAGGGCCTAAGACGTTCTCCCTCAGGCATCCTCAGAGCGCCCCGTGAGCAACTCCTCGGGGTGGGCTCTGACCCCGCCCGAGCACCCGCCCACAATCCCCGCTTGTTACCAGGTCCCCTCTCTGACCCCAGTGTTGACCATTCCCAAGCGCAGGGCCAAGGTGCAGACGGGGACACAGCCTGCAGCGTCTGACAACATGCCAGGGGCTCGTCGAATACACGCTGTTCCCACCATGAAGGGGGTGAGGCCAGGGCACCTGAAAATGCACAGGGCCTGGACACCCATGCTCTTTGGGGTGCGTTGACCGACATGTTAGTAAACCCATGAGGAACACACTGTCCCCGTTACTCGGATAGAGTGCCGAACTGCTCGAAACCTTGAAGGGTAACGATGTAGCCAGGACCTGACCCCCAGCTCACGTCTCCAAAACCCACATCCATTCCTCTATGGTACCCGAGGATCAAGAGGTCAACCAAGGTCACAGGCTCAACCCTTTCCAGACGGAATGTTCTGGGCAGGAAAGAGCAGAAAGGAGACCCCTTCCCAAGATCACTGGGCAGGAGCTGTGTCTGACCGAAGCCCCAATGCATTGATCAAGGTGGGGACCCCCACGGGGGCTTCCACCCTCATGGCACACACCCCTGTGAAAGCTGGGAAGGTAGGCCCTGCGCCCACAAGTCATCTTCTGCTCCTGAGCGGCCCCTCAGCAGGTCTTTTGCAGCTGGCGCCTGACCGAGGCACGGGTCCACTAGGGTCAGACACGGCTCCCACCTGTAACCTCTTGAAGCCTGTGTCCAGACACGGAGGCTGGCACAGAACTGCTGAGGGCCCACTAGACAGTCCCAAGAAGGGCAGGTGCAAGGTGGAGGTCCTGACTTGACGAGAGGGAACCCTCACTGCGCCAGAGGCGGGACAGGCGGCCTGAGGAGCCTCTTTCGAGGCAGAGGCCCTAGATGGGCGCCCATGCCAGGGAGGCAGACGGCACGGGGACGGCAGGCCCAGGCATCTCTGGGCACCGCCCACCCGGCCCCTTTCAAATTCAGTCCCTTTCCGAAAGCATTTGCCTGAGAGCAGAGGCTGATTTAAGTACTCCATCATGAACGCCACAAGATACCATCAAGGCGACTGACTGCCTTGGTGTCTCCTGGAGACCCTGCTGTCTGGGCACCCGTGCTCTACAGACCCACCGGGAGCCCTGGCAAGCAGAGCCGTCTGTCGCAAGCACCGCATGTGACTTCCTAGTTCCCTTTGTGTTTAATCATTAACCCGTGACCATGCTGATGACACTTCCGGGACCCTGCACACTTTGCAAGGCTGGGGGCACTCAGGTCACTACAACCTCACTGGTGCGTGTCCCCTCGTCTTCCGATGCAGTATGGGCAAAGCGACCCTGAAACTTTCACACGTGTTATGGATTGAGTATGTTCGCCAACAGACCCAGAGCGGTTCTCGAGTGCACAGTGGGAGATGCGACACGTGAGGGCGAAGGGCAGAAAAGGGGCAGGGAGGATGGAGCCGTGGGCATCCAGCAAACCCCGAGGTCTCTGAACCGAGAACCTGTGCGCGCAGCCATGTCACATGTTCCCGGCTCCATCTGCTCAAAGGGACCAGAAAGGGCCCAAGCAGCCGGGGGCCCCCAACACCCAGGCCCTCCCGCTGAGGGGAAGCCAGGCTCCCCAGATAAGCAGCCGACGCAGCCAGAACAGGGAGTGAGCCTTGCCACATGGTTTCTGCCAGAAGGAAGAAAAGACTCACAACAGCAGGGTCACAGCACACGGGCACAGGGACCTACCTGAACAGTCTTCACTGGCCAGATCCAAGGCACCCTGAGCATAGACACAACCCTAAGCTACTGAAAGAAGCCATGTGTAGGCTCCGGTAACAGGTGTAAGCATGTGCGCTGTACACAAAACGAGCATGGAATGAATCCGGCACAGGCACACACGGGAGCGGGGAGTGAGCGGAGGGCGCCTGTAGTTGGGGGCCGTGCTGGCGAGGCCAAGACAGTGAGGATGTACGGCACAGGCCAAACCCAGGAGCCCAGACGGAGCAGAACACCTGGCCGCCTTCGTGTGGGGACGCAGCACACGCAGCAGAGGTGGGAGGGCCCTCACCTGAGCGCCGACAAGGAGCCTGCCGGGGCAGGGGGTCCAGACGCGGACTCTGAATAGCGGTGACATCTCCGTGTCCACATCTGGCACCATGACCTCAACGTCATCAGGAAGAAACAGAAGATCCAAAATGGGGTCACAGGGCATTCACCCAAAACATCAGGTCATTAAGACAAATAAATGCAAAGACAGTATCCCAGGTTAAGGGAGGGTAAAGAGATGAAGCCTCTACAGGACAGTAGCTAGAAGGAAGTGCAGCAGGCAGAGGGGGGTGGACTGGTGCTCCCTGCCCCGGGGCCCAGAGCTGCCCTGCTGCAGGCGGAGGGGGGTGGCCTTGTGCTCCATGCCTGGGGAGGTAAGGGAATGCTCGTCTTCCACAGGAACACACCATTCAGGACTCATGGCAGGAGGTGCACCCAGAATGACGCAGCCAGAGGACGAGCAAAAAAGTGACACGGCACACAAGTGTCAGAGCAAACAGGACACACTGTGTGCAGTGACCATCCCAGGCCTGGGTGCAGACCCACAAGACCTGCACAGGTGCTCCAACAAAACTCATGAGCATTCGCAGCAGCACTATTCCCAGAGGCTGGTCGGTAAAGACAGCTGAACGAATACACAAAACGTGGACGGGCCACAGAAGGGAGTTTATTTGGCCACAAAGGGAATGCCACGCTGACGCCTGCTACAGCATGGAGGGACCTGAGACCTGATGCTCGGAGAAGGCTGCCAGACACGAAGGGCCAAGCACCCGGTGCACCGCCACAGAGACAGGAAGCAGATGGTAGCGCTGGGGCCGCAGGTTGGGTGACCTCATCAAGGGCCTGCTTGAAGAGGGCGACTGCACTCAGCACACTGCATCTCAACCCAAGTTGTTTAAAGAAAACCACACCCGCTTGTCACCAGGTCACATTTTGTGACAGCGGGCCTTCCTGGTGCAGACGGGGGCTCCAGTCCGCAGAGCTGTTCTATAACCTCGAGGCCAGGGTCACCGTCAGACAGCACTCCCTTCCCTCCACCCACCAGGGGTGACAGCCTGCGCTCTGCGGCCACCTCGTGAGCACCACAGACCCTGCGAACGGGATTGATGGGGACGCCTGGGGTCCCAGAAGCTGCCTTCTGGTATGACTGAGTCTTCACTCTCATTCTCCGTTCCCACACACGCCTTGTCGTGGGGGGAAATGGGTTATCTGGGGTAGCTTTTGTTATGCTGGCAGGTTAAAAATAGAAGAACAGAACTTTAGTAAGAAGTAAAGCCCAATTTAGGTGCCAGGCGTCAGTGTCCAGGGCAGATTCTCAGGCCGGTGGCCATCTCTTCCACTGCGTACCGTGCTGGGGCACCTTCATGGGGCGAGGGGCTCCGGACCCCAGCCGACTGCTATTCTTACCCACGTCCACAACACGGAAGTCAGGCTGCTGACACCAACGCTCTCTCCCCTCAGGTCAGGCGACGCATCTGATTACCCAGGACCCTGCTCCCCTCTGCACTCTGTTCGTCACCTGAGTGGGGAAGGGAGGCCCGCACTTTGTCACACGATGGATCGGGGAGCACCCTCCCAGAGCCCATCACTGAGGCCCAGCTGTGAGCACTCCACCTTCCTGGCTTCTGGCTGGGGGGTGAGAGGGGGAACACCACAGACCGGAAGGCAGGTAGGGAGGAGGGTGGTCTCACAGGTTAAGGCGCCCACCAGCCCCAAGCCTTGCCCTCCCTCCCAGTGCCCACCACCCCACTGGGCCCCCCAGGACAGCCCACAACCCTGGAAGGGAAGTGTGGCCACCTCCGGTCAGCAAGCCCTCTCGAGACAGAAGAGCCCCAGGTGAGGGGCGTGGCCCTGTCTGGGACAGCAGGACAGCCTTGGGGGACCGGCCCAGGCCTCACAGACCCGCAGCAGAGCATCCACCCACCCCTGCGGCAGCACACGAGCCGGCTGTGGGGCCTCGATCTGGTTCTCGCCCTCGTCCAGGGGGTGGGGTTCTCGTGGGTGAACAAGGGTCTGAAAGGCCAAAGGAACACAAAATGAAAGTGCACCAGACCTGACTATAATTCTAGGCCTTTCTCCCAGGGTGGAATTAAGCTAAAACTTATCACAAGAAATGAGCTGTAGGGAGTCCTGGAAAGATGCCTGTTTTTCTAAGGAAAGGCACAGTCCCTGGGCTCTGCCAGGAGGTGGGGCCTGCCCGACGTGAACCCCTACGAGTTGAGGTCCCCGAAGGGATGACACAGCGACAGAAAGCACTCTGGTACTTCTCCCACCTCCTGCCCCTGCCCAGACAGCCACTGCCCCCTGGCCCCACTCCAGGCAGAGGGGGCGTGAGACCCCACAGCCCCTTCAACAGGGCCCTGCAGGGGGTGTGGCAACGTCTCAGAGGAGGGAAGGGCGGGGCGGCTCCCAAAGCCTGAGTACGGTCCGTGCTGCCTCCTGGAGCACAGAAGCCCTCGGCCCCCCAGGAGCCACAGCGAACCCTGGCGGCTGACAGGACGGGGTGCACCTCACTCGCAGGAGATACGGCCCCCCAACCACTGTCTTCAGCGGACAATGCAGACTTTTCCTTCACTGACTCAAAAATGTCAATCGCCCCAAAAGGAAGAAAACCAGTGGGCTGCTGGGAGTCCCAGCTCCTCTGAAGAGCCACAGGGCCGAAGGCTCTTGCCCTCGAGGTCACTGCACAGAACTGCCCCAGTCAACCTGCCCCTGACAACTGTGGACACAGCGAGACCTGGCAACACACGGAGCGTTCTGCACCTTAAATACGGGAAATCCGTAGGCGTGGAGGAGGCCCAGACCAGTTTCTAGAAGAGAGCGGGAAAGAGGGGAGGGGAATGATTGCAGGCAAAAGCCACCAATGTCCTGAGGGCACTTGTCACCCGCACGTCCTGCAGTGAGCCAAGGCCCCAAAAGGTTGCGCTAGTATTGCCCCACCAGACACACCGGTGACCCAAGCCCCCGTATCACTGGCACCCCGCCCTCCACGTGCACATGCATACACGTGTACAATCACACGCACACCAGTGCCCGCTATTTTGACAGCAGGCTGGCAAACAGGCACCCTGGGTATCGAGGAGCCCAACGCTCCCTGAAATGGGGATGGAGGGACCTGTCCGAGCCCGGGGGCTGGCGAGCCAGCGTCGGGCAGGCGCAGAGGTGGTGCTCGCCAACGGCACCCCAGACACCCTGCGGGGGCCAGTGATGCTTCCAGGAGGACACAGCCCTGCCAGGCATTGGAAACGCCCGTTGATGGTTTGTCAAAAGCAGTGACCAGGCGGCAGTGGGAGGCAGCCGGGAAAATATGAAACCACAGATACACCAGAGGCCCACGCTGGCGCACAGACTTCCCAGAACAGCCACGGCTGCTCCTGACGCTCCTGCTTGTCGTGTTTAAAGACACAAATGTCAAACCTGAAAATTTCTGCAGGAAACATCAATGTATAAAAGAAACAGGAAGTAGAGCAAATTCCCCAAAAGCACAAACTTCCACACCAACAAGTCACAAGGAAGAGACACTCTGAGCAACACTGCAGCTTAGTAAGGAAACTGAATCCACAGGTGTTTTTTTAATGTTTTATTTCTGAGAGAGAGAGAGAGAGAGAGAGAGAGAGAGAGCAGGGGAGGGTCAGAGAGAGAGGGAGACCCAGAATCGGAAGCAGGCTCCAGGCTCTGAGCTGTCAGCACAGAGCCTGACGTGGGGCTCGAACGCACGAACCATGAGATCATGACCTGAGACGAAGTCAGACGCCAACTGACTGAGTCACCCAGGAGCCCCTGAATCCACAGTTTAAAAGCCCCTGAAATGGAAATCTCCAGGCCCAGAAGGTTTCACTACTGAAGTTTACCAAACTTTAAAAGAACTGACATGAAATACCCTGATTCAAAATCAGGCCAAGACTGCAGGAAACACCCTACAGATCAGTGCTCCTCGCAAACCTAGATACCAAAGTTCTTAAGATGTTGGCGACAAATCCAGCCCCACATAAGCATTACTATCTACTGTGACTACAGAGGGAGGGCTCCTCCACGGGATGCAAGGCTGCTTCAACATCCAAGTGTCAGGCGATCAGAACAGCTGACACAAAAAAAAGCACTTGACAAAATCCAACATCCCTTCATGATAACAACCAGAGAAAAGTAGGAATACAGGAGAGATTCCTCAATGTGACACAGAACATCGACAGTGTGGAAGGAGGCAGAGGTGAGCGGGGCCCACAGTCTGGTCCTGAGTGCCGCCTCCATCGGAATCACCAACCAACAGTGCCATTCAGAAGAGCCCCAAGGGAGGCGGCGAGGGAGAGTGGGAAGGGTGAGGGGCCTGGGCCCAGGCAAGGCAGGGCTCAGGGTATATTCCAAAGCTGCTGGGACTCACTCACTGAAGGGCTGCGGGACAGAGCAGCACCAACAGACAAGCACAAGGACGAAGGACGCCCACTGTGGGTCCCCCGGGTGCAGACCCAGAGTCCAACTCGCAGAGACAGAGAGTAGACAAAGGGCCAGGGGATGGGTTCAGTGTGTCATGGGGACAGAGTCTTAGTGTGGGGAGACGGAACGTTCTGGAAACGGACAGTGGGGATAGCTGCACAGCTGCGTGAATGTGCTCAGGGCCCCTGAACAGCACATTGAAAGATGGCTCAGGTGGTTAGTTTTGCATGACGTGTATCACCACAGTAAGAAAGAATATACACGAGCAACGTGCCAGAGCGGCTGGCCTGCTTGGGGAAGGCCGAATGAGTAGCTCTAGGAGAGCGGGGGCTCAAGTCTCAGGTGTGTAGTCCACCGCCCAACACTCAAGCGGGACAGGAGGGTGCAGGGATGTGAAGTGCATGGGGTGTGCAGGAGCCCGCCCCAGAGCAGCACCTGCCCAGGAGGACAGCGCGGGCGGAGTGCCGAAGGCGGCCAAACAGCGGGCCGAGCCTTCCAGCAGAGGGGCACATGCTTACTGAAATGCCTCCAGTCCGGGTCCCTGCAGTCTGCACCTTTTATTCTGAGTCTTTTTTGCCTCTAAGTACAAAATCCACAAAACGTTAAAAACCTGCAGTGAGATGCTCTGCACGCCAACGGTACCACCAGGGCCTGACAGAACTCCATGCTGCCACAGAAGGGCCCATCGTGAGGGATCATCCGCTGCTGTGCGGACGTCCATGGCCCGCACTTCTGGGACGACACGGCTGCGGCAGCCTGCTCTACGGTGGTCCCCAGGGACCCCGCCTCCCATGCTGGGGGAGCTGGACCTCATGACAAGCTTCTAACCAAGAGAAGGTAACAAAAGTGAAGGGAAACCACCTCTGAGACCAGCTGCCAGAGATGATGACGTTCCCTCTCGTGCCCTCCTCTCTCTCACCTTGATGTCAAAGTGGGGCTTATTGCCATACTGTGAGCTCCCCACGGATGGGCCCACACGGCTAGGACGTGAGGCCCTCAGTGTACTCCCCAGTGAGGACGGATACTCCAATAACTGCGGAGGGAAGCTGGACGCAGATTCCCACCCCCACCTCCTTCGGGCCTTCAGGTAAGACCATACCCCACCTGCAGCCTAAGAGAGCCCCGCCCAGACCCACATCCACACACACCTGGTTATTTTAAGCCACTAAAGGTCATAGCAATTGGTCACACAGAAATAGATAATCACATAGAGGTGAGATGAAGATCCACAGATCTCAACACCTCACAACTCCACAACTAGGCCCATGGCCCGAGAACCGTGCACACACACGGGACAGGACACACTCATGAAAGAGTTCATCCCAGCACTGTCTACAATTACCCAGACCTGGAAATAATGCAAATGACCACCACTGGAACAGTGAGTAAACCGTGGTATATGCAGACGCACACGCAAACACATAGTCGAGAGCCATACATCGCTGCATGGACGATGCATACAAATAAAGTCGGCTAAAAAAGTAAAATACAAACATCAAGCTCAAATACAAGCAAAACCAAACCGCAGAATGGGCTACACACCCAAGAAACACAACTCCTGGACGAGCAAGGAGGATGCCAGTAAGGGCCTGAGGTGAGGATTTCTGGAGGTGGGTGTGATTCCTCTGAGTGTGGCTCTTTTCTATTTGCATGTTTTACAATAAAAAGGGAAGGGGGAGGAGAATAGGAGGGAAGTCCACCAGGTGGTCTGGCTGTCTGCAGGCGTAAATAAAATCCCTAGGTGCTCTGCTTAAAACCAGAGAGGCTCAGCGAGAACCTAATAACTTAATACCAGCAGTCTCACCTATTTCCCAGATTACCAGGGTCCTTCCTCAAGCAAAGGAGCATTGCACACCCCACCCCACAGTCCACGCGCCGGACCCGAAGCTCAGGCCGTGGGTCACACAAACCATGGAGCTGGAGGAAAGACGCCTCCCCTACAGGGCACACCTGACAAGGGAGAGGAGGGGGCGGATGGGGCAGGAGGACAGGCTGGGGGAGCCGGGAGGAGGGACACAGAAACACACCGCCTCTGTCGGCACCCTGAGATTACCCTGAGATTACCGCTTCCCAGCATTTCCCGGCTCCCTCCTCGGGGTCAGCTGGAACTGCTCCGACCCCGCCCCCCCAACAACCCCCAGGACACACCCGGCCACCCCATGGGGGGCGGGGGGCTTCAGCTCCTTCTCCCACAAACACCACAACACTCTGGCTTCCTGTCCACAGCACACTCCACAGGTGTCCAACTTCGCCTTAAAACCGCTTCGGAATAGGTGAGTCTGTCAGCAGCGAACACAAAAACTGAGAACAAAGTTACGACTGTATTTTCCACAAATATTCATCCCGAAGAAAGGACCTGCCCACCAGAGAGAGCTCCATTCCCCTCACCCCGGCTGGGCTCCAGGCCGGGCACACCAAGTGCCGTGACCCCAGACCCCATGCAGCTGCTGGGCTCCTGGTTTATGGCTAAGCCACCAACTACTCCAGCATGCCCTGCTCGGCCCTGGGGGCTCTAGGTCTGCATTCTCCAAGGACAAGTCCCCTTGTTTTCCTTGAAGAAACTTCTGTTTTCTTTTTAAAACCGAAGTTCCATGAGGCAGTGTGAGCCCAGGACGGTTCTAATTTTCAGATCGCTTATTTGCACAAATTGCCAACATGGGGGCTGAGGGGAGTGTTCTGAGGAGGATGCAGTGGAGCAGGAAAAACAGAAAATGCCACAGGTTTGAATTTCTTTCTTACAAAACACATACTACAGGGAAAACCGGTTTGCGTGCGTGGGAATGTCTCCACCCCGTGCCCTGAGTTACAAATCCACGAGCCCACATCAGATGTGCTGGTGGTGGCTGTGCATCCAGGCCAGCACCCGAGAGCCAGCACCCACGCCCAGCCGATGCCCGGGGGTGCAGAGTTGCCCTGCGACACCTGCTTTCCCCCAGGCTTGGGGGGCGGGCTGCAGCCTGGAGAAGCCAAGAACGGGACGCACCTCAGGGCCGGGGCACAGGAAACACAGCGTGGCCATGGTTGTAAAGCGCCAGGGCGCCGGGGAAGGACAGAGCCGCTGGGTCAGAGGGAGTGCGTCATCTGCCAGAGAGACATCCCCGTCTGTGCCCTCCACAGGCAAGGACAGAAGTCCAGCCACCAGGTGCTGTTACGATGACATTTCCTCACACAGACGTGGCCGCAGTGGAATGCCCGCGGCTGAGAAGGCTGTGGCCACGGGTTTCCCGAGTTCAGCCACACTGTCAGACGCCAGCTCGCACGGCCTGACCTCCTGGTGTGAGATCGAGACGGAAGAAATCCCGACCCCGTTTCCATGTGCCACTTGATTAAAAGAAGGAGGCACAGTTACGCGTACTGAGTGCCGACCACAGCCCGGCACCACACCACACATCTCCCCCAGTCTCAGGTCCCCTTCCTGCCACAAGCCGGGTCGCGGCCACCCCAGCTTCTCAGACGTGATGCTGGAGCACAGGGGGGTCAGGTCAGGGGGGAGGGGAGCAGGGCGTTTCTGTGGCTTCTGGCACCACAGCCAGACCCTACTCACAGGCTTCCACAGTGATAATGTCACCCAAACACTAACGCATGAGACTGGCCTCTGCAGATGCAGAGATGCGCTCAAGTCAACCTCCGGGCCACTAGCCAACGTCAATGCCACCCTCCCACAAGGATGCGTGTTATCATAGGTGTCCCTTGTTCCAACAACCACGGAACAACTGCCACTCCCGGAGTACATACTCGAGGCAGGAACTGTGTTGACCATTCCGTGTGTTACCTCACGGCATCTTTGAGGCCACCCTGGGCACTACCCACACGTGATCTCAGTCTGACAGCGTCATCGGGCAGAAGCCTGGTGCCCGAGGTCATGCCGCCTCCCGCTGCCCTGCCGAACCCAGGTCTCCCCAAGGAGCCCGTGGCACGAAGCACTGCCCACAGCCCTCCTCTTGACCTTGACAACAAGGCGATCTGCCCATGACAGGCTTCCCTAGGGGCCCATGTTCCTCTTCTGCTTTTGGGAACACAGCCCCCGGGTTTCGACTGGGCTCCTGGCTGCTGGGTGGGGAGGATTGTTAACGTCTCCCCTACAGCCAGAGGAGCCAATGGTCTAGGTGGGGTCAGCAGGGTGTGAGCGAAAGGCAAGCCTGCAGGTTCCCAGACATCTCTGTGAGGATGAAGCCACCGGCCCTCGCTCGCCTGTCCCCTGCCCCGGAACTACAACACTGGTGTGGAGTGAGCCACCACTGACCCCGTGGCAGGGACAGCACCCCATGGGGAGGCAAAGCAGTAAGGTGAATGGGGCCCAGGTCCCTGGACAACCGAGGCCCGGGCTACTCACCCCTGGCCTATGGAATCAACTTTTATCCTACTTAAGGTACCGAATCTCAGGCTCTCTGTGCTACAGGCATTGGCCTATATACGCCGACACATGGGTGTAAACTTCAACTTACTTAGGCCTACTTTCTGGTCCCTTCCCGACAGCCGCCAAGCCCAGCCTGCACACTGAGCCCTGTACCCCGCCTGTGGCATTCCCAGCAGTGGCCCCTGGTTCATCCCAGCCTGAGGTCCTGCATCCTAACCCGACCCACAACCTGGGACCCAGGCCCGCTGGCTTTGGGTAGCGGCTGTGCGGAGTCCTAGGGACCACGTGGGGCTCTGGGGCCAGCAGAGGCTCAGGGGAGGGAAGGACGGTGTCGTCCAGACCAGCCTAACAGGCTGGGGACAGCCAAGGCTTCAACCTCCACTTTCGTTCAACCTTAGAAGATGGGACCTCTGCACACAAAGTAAGAGCTGACCCGCACCTGGGGAGTCTGACCACCACCCCTCACGGCAGCTTCCCTGCCTTTTGGGGCAGAGTGCTGCGCGGTCTCCTCCAGGTTGGTCAAAGTATGTTCCCAACAGGGGACCATGCAGCCTGGCCGGAAAAAGGCCATCCGACGCCGTTAAAGCTTACCAAAAGCACAGCAAGTTTAAGCTAGACACTGTTTCCGCTCCTCGCAGCAGGAGACGTGAGCTCCTTGCCTGGGAAAACTAGCTTCAAAGCAGCGGCTGTTTTCCCAGCTGTGAGAACTCCATCCTGGGAAATCTTTTCATACCACTACAAAAATAATTCTGAAAAGACTGAACAAATATTCAGCCTAATCTGCCCATTCTGGTATTTCAGACCCAAAATGGGAGAACTTCTTGCACACGTTGTCTGATTAGCCAGCAATTAATCCTTATAAACATTAGCGAATGTTATAATGAAATAAGCTTCATTAAATAAATGTAGTGTCAACTCAACTGAAAACAACAAATTTAGTGGCTTCTGCTTAGCAGCCAGGAAGTGCAGATAATTCCAGCAGAAAGAGGGCAAGGCAGGAAGCACGTTGCCTTAATACCAGGCACAACCTGACAGAAAAAGAGAGGTTCTGGCAAAGGATGCGCCTGGCGGTCCTGAACAAGACTGCCAGAGAAGGCGGACATCACCCATCCACTCCTGGCACCTCTGGGCACAATTTCCCATCGCTTTAAAACACCCGTGGGGCACCTGGGTGGCTCAGTAAGTTAAGTGTCCAACTTCGGCTCAGGTCCTGATCTCGCAGTTCATGGGTTCGAGCCCCGCATTGGGTTCTGTGCTGGCAGCTCAGAGCTTGGAGCCTGTTTCGGATTCTGTGTCTCCCTCTCTCTCTGCCCCTCCCCTGCTCATGCTCTGTCTCTCTCTGTCTCAAAAATAAATAAACTATATAAAAAATTTAAAAATAAAATAAAACACCCATGCACCCAGGGCCCGGGGCTCTCACGGCCACAGGACAACCCCCTTGTAGAGCCAAGAGGAAAGAAAAACAAAACAAGCCACCAAAGCAGAGGTTCACTCAGGAGGCCAGGTTACCGGCTGGCTCTGCTCTCCTGGGCAGGAAGGGGACCAGTGTGCCACCGTGGGTGACAATGCTGGGTGCTGAGGAAGGCAGGGGATGGAGTCACCCAACCCCGGGCACTGCGCGGAGTGTGGTTCTGGCTCCAAAATGGCAGGATGATGACGTGATGGGGAGAGTCAGGTCCCGACTCACTTCACAGACAGCGGGATGAAAGGGACGGTGTCGCCTGCCTGAAAGTCAACTATGTCTTTAAAAATACAAATGTGCTCATGTGCCAGACGTTTCTCTCAACTTGTCCACGTTTTCTGCATTTGTCACAACGGCTGTGCTCTACTTGCAAGAAGTACGGGGTGAGGGGGGTTGTTTCAAAAATTAAGTTAAAAACACTATTTAAGGTGGAGATCGAGTGATACAAAGAGCTCAAGTGTGGGAGAGACACGTGCTCAGATCGGCATCTCGGGAATGGAAGGGACGCTTAAAATGGAAAGCGCTGGATGTCAGCAGGGCGGGGGGGGGGGTTCCTTTGCTAACTTTCTTTTTTCATTATTTCGATGCTATTTATTTGGTAAACAGGCAAAGCATCTCCAAAGCACACACCACGCGCACGGTACTCGGAACGGGCTGTTTTCTCATCTGTCAGAGTTCTTAGACGCTGGTCGGCACGGCCACCTTGTGCTGGGACAGCTGAGGCCCGCAGGCCCCGGCATGGCGTGCGGTCAGGCTCACACCTGGTCCACAGCCAGCAAAGCCGCCCTTCTATCCCCCAGGCAATCTCTTCCCTCCTCACCTTCATCTGAGAGGACCCAAACCACACGCACCGCACCCGCTCCCCACAGAGGACTCCCGCCCCAGCGCCGCACGGCGCAGGGGCCACAGCCAAGCCCGTCTGACAGCGCTGACGGACTGGAGGTGGGCAACAACACGGTGCGGCCTGGCCAGAGGCCAGCGGGCTGCCAGGCGCTCCCAGACGACAGGACAGCGGCTCAGGGGGGGCGCCAAGCAATCGGTCTGTCAGGGGGCTTCCCACAAAGGCACGTGCTGACAATTCCCACACAACCGCTCTTGGCTTCCCCGGGAATTGCCTCTGGAGACCCAGACAGGGAAGAATGTATGTCACCAGCGAAGGCTAACACCGGCTCTCAGCCTCCTCTGGCCCAGGGGGCAGGGTGGGTCCCCAAGTCCAGTAGAAACTGAGAAACTGACCCTCACCCAGGAGGCCCTGGCTTTCTGACATGGCCGGGGATGCCCTGCTGCTGAACCCTCCTCTCTGCAATGGCTGGAGAAACGGAAACCCTAGGGGCACAGGCAGGACGGGGTGCGGGGAGGCAAGGGGCCCTCCGCCTGGGAAGCCGGTACAGGGCTGGGAGGCGGCGGGGCTGTCTGCTTAAGGCAAAAGCCATAAACAAGAGTAACTTGACTGGAAAACTACCTGAAACATAAAAGATGAAGGGGGGATCCTGGGTGCCTCAGCAGGCAAAGTGTCCGACTCTTGATTTCAGCTCGGGTCACAACCTGAGGTTGAACCCCACGTTGGGCTCTGTGCGTACAGTGTAGAGCCTGCTCTTAGCACAAGGAGTGAGTTTTCAATCAATACAGAGAAGACTGACTTTGCGACAGACCTGGAAAAAAAAAAACCCTACAAGCTGCAAAAGCAAACGACCAACATGTACAGGGACGATGACAGTAAGCTGAAATGAGAGTGACCACGAGCTACTCTTCTCGGCCACACCAGAAAACACGGGCCCTCTAACAGCCAGAGCTCACGTGGGAACTCTTGTACCGGAAGATGAAGTGGACCCGCTGCAAACACATGGAGGTCATACTCCGGGACATTCGCGGCAAGGCGGCCAGCCTGATTCCTTCTGTGTGCTTTTCTCTACTTCCTCCTCCTCTTTATTTTTCTTTTTCTTGTTGGTCAAGTGTAACTCAGGAAAAACAACAAATTCCACATAGCCAAGTGCTTTGTGCTGAGCCCAGGAGGCAAACCCACAGACACCTCCCTGGCTGCCGAGCCTGCCGGTGGCAGCAACGAGAGCATTAGCTGTGGGCCTGGGGACGGCTGGCCTGGGGGCAGGGCAGGAAGCCTGTTCTCTGGCCCCCGAACAGCCGCCAGTAGCTAGGTCACCACAGCAGCGGGGAAAGCTGACGTGCTTCCAACTTTCCTGCAGTTTTTCAGCTGTGGCAAACGAGCAGAGGAAACCCGCCGTACAGACAGCAGAGTGCACCGAGGCCCCAGCCGACTCTGAGAGCTGCCCAGTGAAGACCCCCCTCCCCCCAAAGTGCCTGGAGAAAAAGACAGGATGTCGCATGGGCAGGGCTGACAAGGCTACATCCAACCTGGGCCCGACTGGGCACCGCTGCCATACGGCCAGGACAACACCAGCCTGCGGGCAGCTCCCAAGCCAGGAACACGCATCGCCGACCCCCGGAGGAGCGTTAATCCCCAAGGCACTTTGGGTTGTCCTCTTCCAAATGTGGGCACAGGCAGCAGAATGACAGAACTAGAAAACAGAAACACGGGTGCTGAGGGGCTCAGGTTGCATACGCACATGGCAGGCGGCGGGGGGGGGGGGTGGAGCAGGAGATGGGGAGCCACTTGCTCTGACTCCTGGCGGCCCCTCAGAAACCAAACATGCATGGGCAGCCATCCTCCAGGGCGTTTCCCCCAGAGAAGCAAACACTCGTGCTCACGGATGTTCACAGAAGTTTTGCTCCTAAAAGCCAAGTCGTGGGAATGACCCAAATGTCCTTCACTCAGTGGCTATTCAAATGGCTAGAAAGGCAGGGTCCAAGGGAGCTGTGCAGTGACAGAGCTCTTCTGAGCCTTGACCATACTGGCGGCTACAGCGACCCACAGCTGTGACAGAATGGCACACGCATACACAACCAGGACTGGAGCACACGCTGCCACCCCGCGCTGGCTGGGAGAGGGCCCGTGGTGTTATCAGAGGTTGCTGAGGGATCACCTGGCACCAGGGCCCCGGAACGGGTGGAATGGGGCCTAAACAACTAGAAGGGGCCTCACAGGTCACTACCTCTACCCCCTCTCCAGGAGGAACCCTCCCAGCTGGACCCCAAAGCGTCCACCCATCTCAGCTAGACTTGCCCAGGGATAGGAAACTTGGCCCTCTCTTCATTACGTGGCTGACTTGCTCAAGTCCCACCTCATCGACCAGCATCTGCTTCCCTGTGCTTTCTGCCCCTGCTCCTGCGTAACAGAGAGGGAGTGCACACGTACGGTACGGAGCCCACTGTGACACTAGACAGCCCTCCAGCCCTTAAAGGCAGTGTCAGGGACTCACTGTACAACTAGCCGCACCACCCTGAGGAACTCCTCAAAATGGGCCTCAGGCCACTTGGCCCCCCAACTGTCCCCATGTGGGGGAGCAGCAGAGGGGCCCAGTCACCCCTTTGCACACTCACAGAAGATGCTGTCCTCTGCGTCACCACTGGCCTTTGAAACCCATAGGCAAGCTTCCCTGAGGGGTGTCCAGTCACGGCTCTATGCTCTGTGGATGTGCACTCGCTTCTCCAGCAAATAGGACAAAGGAGCCAGGGACCAGGGTGCTCAGGGGGCCAAAGGGCTGCATGCTCACACCCCGGGCCATCGAGGCTTATGTTGGGAAGAGAACGCAGGTGTCCAAGGTTAGTAGTGACGCGTCAGGCCCCTCTCACGGGGGCCCAATGTCCCGTCTATGTAGATGCTAATTTCATCCTTCCAACCAAATGCTCTCTCGATGCTCACGGATGCTGTATTGTTTTCGTAATTAGCCCTCTGTGTGGCGGTGCCCATAGCAACCTTCCCCCTGCAGCCATGACACGGGGCTGTCATCGGTCTCCGGGACAAACCCAGAGGCCTGCCGAGCTTCCCAGGGCCCCAGACAAGGGCCATCCTTCACTCAAAGTGTGATCCCTGGGCTTCCATTCATACCACGGAGACCCGGGAACTTGGGGCAGGAAGACTCCGTCAGGGAGCACTGCTCCAGAGGCCAGCTCTGGCAGGCTAGGCGCCTCACAGCAGTGGAATGCGTGCTCCGGGTCGATTCCCATGCCCACCTATCTGGGTAAATAAACTGCATTTGGACACAGCCATTGGTTTACACATTGTCTGTATCTGCTCCTGCCCTACACAGGCAGCCCGCACAGCAACAGAGACCACACGGCCCGCAGCACCTGGCGTGTCTCCAGCTGGCCCACCCTGGGGACCTGCCCCGCCTGGATCTGCCTCAGACCCTCTCTCTGATCCAGTGGGGGAGGGATGGCCACCAAATACACTGACCAAGATACGAAAACCAACCATTTGCATAAAGCATCAAAGAACTAACAGAACAGGGAATCTGCAGGCCCAAATCGAGCGGCGCCCAGAGCTAAACCCCAGAAATGTCATAGGACATGGGGACTGCTCTGTATCAAGGCCACTTGCGGTACCCAAAAGTCAGGGCTTTGGCTCTGGCCAGCTCCCCGGGTGAGGGGATGGACTCGGAGGCCCGAGCTCCAAGGTGGAGATCCCAGCGGCAGAGAGGCACCTGGAGAGCCCTCAGCCTTCCCACCATTCCGGGAATGCCATTCTGCCGCAAAGGTCCAGCACGACCTCTGTGCTGCCTTCCTGTGCTCTGCACGTGAGCGCCCCGCCCGCGAGAGCGCCCCATGCACATGAATGGCTATCCTCCACCAAGCCACGGACTGTGAAAAGCTAAGACTTCAGTGAAGAATTTCAAAGTCTCTGGTTTCTTTTTCTCCTTAAATGAAGTAAGCTACATGGCTAATGTGTGCCTGAACTGAGGGCCTGATGGATCAAGAGTCGCACGCTCCACCGACTGAGCCAGCCAGGTGCTCCTCAAGTCTCCGGGCTTGAGAAATGCTCACCTGTTCACCTTCTAAGAGAACTAAGACCTAAAACGATGTCTGACTTTATAATAAACCTTTATTATTTTTTTAAGGGGGAGAGGGTACTTCTGGGGGAGGTGAGGGAAATGAGAGATTTTTTTGGGTTTTTTTTTTTTTTGAGAGAGCACAAGTAGGGTGGGGATGCAGGGGGGAGACAGAGGATCTGAAGCATGCTCTGTGCGGCCAGGGGTGAGCCCAATGTGGGGCTCGAACTCAACAACCGTGAGATCATGACCTGAGCCAAAGCTGGACACTCAACTGGCTGAGCCCCCCCAGGCACCCCTGCGAGACTGTTTTTAATCATGTACGGACAGGAAATCTCACCCAGGCATGAACCGAGATGAACCTGGTCACAGGCACAGGCTCTGTTTTTATGGAAACACAGGACCCAAGATCCAGCCCACATCAGGCTCCCCTTTGTGCCAATCCAGCCACCGTTTGCCCCTTAATGCAAACGGGAGGAAAGTGATGAGAACACGACCTACTTCTAAGGTCAGAACGAGTCCATCATCGGGTTTTCTCCCGTCCTGTGTGATTTTTTCCACTCCAACAGTCCCTGCTGGCTGCGAACCCAGATGCTAAGCGACATGGTGACTGAACTGTGGCTGTGTCTCAAACACATACAATCTCACACATGTGCTGTTGTTCTCCTACAAGTTACCTGTGAGCAAAGCCAGTGCAGGTAAGGAGGCCACCGTCCCAAAGCCCTCTTGACACTACCCTAACTCCTATGGTAAAAAGCCATCTTGCCTGATTCACTGTCCTTTATCAAACTTAAGAATTCTTTCCGCAGGGGTGCCTGGGTGGCTCAGTCGGTTAAGCGTCTGACTTCGGCTCAGGTCATGATCTCACAGTCCGTGGGTTCGAGCCCTGCTTGGGGCTCTGTGCTGACAGCTCAGAGCCTGGAGGCTGCTTCAGATTCTGTGTCTCCCTCTCTCTCTGCCCCTCCCCTGCTCGTTCTCTGTCTCTCAAAATAAAGACATTAAAAAAAGTTTAAAAAATTCTTTCCTCAAATTAGAATTGGTTGAAAAAATATGTAACAATGAACAGTCCTATAAGCTACTATACATTACAACATAAGTTGATTCATCATTAAATAAAACTTTTCTGTAGCAACACAACAGTTTCTGATACATACTTGCTGCCAAGTTCATGTCCTAGTTTGACCCCCCTGAGCTGTTGCTGGGTGTGATGGTTACAGAACAGTTAGGTGAAGGGTCACCAGGCCCAATGTGAGCAAGTAGGGGGTGGAAGAGAATGAAGAAATTGGTCAGGCCAGAAAGGTGAATTTCCGAAAGGAAGGTGAGACAGACAGCCTCTGCCTGGACAGACAGAGCGGGCCCAGGAGGCCCAGGGAGTGTGTGCTGCGGGGCCACAGCCTCCATCCCTGGGTTGTGGTTTGTGTATTTTGGTATTGTGTGACAGGAAAGACAGACCAATGGGGGAATCCCATCCAGGTCACTTGCTCCTGGCCAGACATGCAAATCCCCTACAGGAAGAGCATGACTGACTGACTGACATAAAAACCACCTCAAGAAACCACAAAAGACTTTTCACGAAACATGTCAGCTGATTCCAAAACTCATACAAATAAGACACTACATGACAACATCCAAGAACAGTGTCCCCACGAAGGAAGTACTTCTGTGCCCGATACTGAAACACATCTTTAAGAACCGAAGAACGGAGCCGTGCGGCAGCAAGCAAGCTGAGTGCATCGTGGCCCGACCCGCTACGGAAAGGCAGGCAGCCTGGCTCAGAGAAGCCACAGGACAGGACACCCCCTTAGGTGATGGGGGACAGAGAAGGCCACTATCTCAGGGACCAAGATGTACATCTGCCTGCACTCACGGAGAACATGTCACCAAACGGGGACAAAGGATTCATAAAACGTGCACAAAAAGGCAATCAAAGCACCAGGAAAAGAGCAGAAAGACGTAATGAGGACCCTCGTGGGAGGACAGACCCCCCCATCAGTGACCAAAACCCAATACGGTCCCAACGCCACCGACAACAGGCCGCAGGAGGGCGGCCCACCTGGCATCCCACACCCGGCACTCACCACACGCCCTCCCACCACCGCTTCCCCCCAGCAAGCCCAGGAGCAGCGGTCACACATGTGTACAACAGCACGCCGGTGCCTGGCCAGGACTGAGGCCCCCTTCCACCTTACCGTGAGCCACAGGGAAATCAGGGAACTCTTCCAGCCCTGCACGCCCATCACTTTATACCTCTAACTGGCTGACGATATACATTTAATAGTCACAAAGGAGAAAACAAGAACAACCGAAGAGGTGAATTCAGGCTCCCAGGGAGCTGCCTATAAAGACTAGCAACCCCTCAACCCCCACCCCCAGTTTAACAACCCAAAACCCCCTACCAGACCTGTGTATTTGAGGCAAGACACCATTAGAAAGAAGTATTTTGGCTCTGAGCAAATTTTCATGGCCATAAAGTTCACAATGTCATTTGATGGTTTTGTAAAGGGCTTGACGCCCATGTAATTCCTATCCCACTTTCAAGGTTACAAACCAAGGAGCATGTGTGCTGAGGGTGCGGTGTGCTGAGGGCCCCGCCTCCCTCAGCTCCACTGCCCCAGGCCACACCCCGGCCAAGCCCGTGCAAACACACAGAGTGCACAGGGTAGCACTGGGAGCTGTGGAGCCACCCAGCTCGCCTGGCACACCATGATCTAAAAGAAGGAAAGGGGCTTTTCTGACCACCACGCCCTCAGGCTCCAGGAATGCATTCATTCCCCGCATGGGATGGTCCGCTTGACACATCCAGGTCCTTCTCCCAAACCCAACACCGTTTACGGCAGTAAGGGAGCAGGCGCCCCGAGGAGCGGGTTTATTCCTCAGACGGTGCTGGGCACCGTGCCCACTGGCCACCAGCTCTCAGCCTACTTACACGAAGGGGTCAGGCCAGGCACCCCTGCGGGTCCCCGTCCACCCGTGCGCTCCAAAAGGGAAGCAGACACAGGAGGCCCATGTGTCAGTTTCTCCTCTGTCCCAGTCGGCTGAGTGATCAGGCAAGCGGCAGTCTCTTGGGCCAACTCACGTGTGAGGCCTGGACAGGTCACGCCTGGGCCCAAGGACTCTGTTGTGAGCACGACAGTGCTGTGCAAACATAGGGGCTCCCACCCAAGGGACGAGGGAGAAGGGCCCTGCTCACCGCCTGCAATGCCTCTGCTTCCAGGCAGACAAGGGCCTCTGCACCGCAGCACCCTTGCCAGGTGCCCGCCGAGGCTTGCAGAGGCCTGACTGGCCCTTGGGTGGGGCAGCCACGTGATGTCTCCCTGTCGTGTGGCTTGGTGTCTGGGACAAAATCGAACCGTGGACTACCTCCTTGGGGGGTGGAGAGGCCCTCGGGAGCAACGCCTGGGCTCCTGCCCCTTCCAGTGCCCACTGCTGACAGGCCAGCGGCCTCCTGGAATGCGCCTGCCATCTAAGATTTAATCCTCACCACCCGCTCAATGAAGAGGCCCAGCAACTTGAAGGTGGAACTGTCTGGCCCCAACACACAGGCTCACAGGAGGGTTTCAAGGAGCCCACGAATCAGGCAGAGACTCCCTGCTACAGAAGAGAGGCCAGCAGACCCCGACCTCCTGCATCCCCCACCCAGCAGGACAGTGGGGGAGGGCGCAATGTGGGTGGCAGGTATTTAGCGAGGCCCGCGGCCGGGTGGCTAGAACCAATTACCAGGGCTCTGAGGGAGGGCACCAGCAGGACTCTGCCCCTGTCCGGGGACGTCAACACACCCTCACTAAGACGGGCGCAAGGGCCTCGGCAGGTTAACAGGCAGGGAGAGGCGTGAAGAAGGGGGCAAATGGAACGGGAGGCTCTGAGTGCCTGGGGCCGCATAAACGGCTTCCTGCATTCCGGAGCAAATAACACACAGCCAGAGAGGAGCCCGCAGGCTGTGCCGAGGCTCCCCTCCTGGCGGGAAGTGGGGCTCTGAGGGGATTGCCCCCCAGGGAACCTTCAGCCCTCCTGGCACTGGCTCAGGGCGCTTGTGCTGTGGGAAGTGGCAGCACGGGCTCCCCCGGGCCTGTCCAGACAGCAGGTCCCAGGAGGAGGAGGACACAGTGGTCCAAGTGGGGACAGAGGCTTCCATGCTCCTCATGTGGATTCCGGAGGCCGATCCTGCAGCCAGGGCAGTGGGGGGACAGCGCAGTACTTTTCCACCAGCTCCCAGGGCAATAGGATGTCCTCTCCAGGCCTGGTCCACCCCCCTCCCCTTATAATTAGGTGCAGCATTCAATGTGCTTTCTTTTTAAAAATGCGCCTGACGTGGCTTTTCCATAGTTTCCCACGAGAAGCAAAGTGAAGAAGTCCTTTCATTGGTGCAGCCCAAGGTGTGTCCTCCAGAAGTCCTCCTTCCATGGGAGACTGGCCCCAGCAATGTAAGAAGGGGTCTTCGGGCACAAGCCCAGCACTCCACTCGGAGGCCCACCTACAAGTACTTCCTGGCAGGGTGAACACACTGGGCTCCTCCAGGGAGAGGACTGCCAGCAGCCTGCGGGTGGAGGGGCTGCGACCCCTGCTGGCCGGGCATGAGTTCCCACGCGCCGCTTCCTGCTCCTCGGCTGGGCCAGCCTGACACCAAGTCAACGCCCCAGGGACTGAAAACTAAGGGAAAGTGTACGGGGCTCTAAGAGCAATCTTGTCCACTATGCTACAAACCCAACAAAACTCTAGGCATTGAAAGAGAAACCAGAAGCTTCTCTTCTGTTTTCCAAATTTATTTGTAACCAATGTGTACTTTAATAACAAAAAACAATCACATACTTTTAAAAAATGACCTGAACTCAGTAAAAAGATCACCTTCGAGGTCAGGCAGAAACCCTAACCCGTGCACACGTCTATTCTGTGGGTCCTGCCTTGAACTAGCAGCCGGCAAGCAGACCACTCAGAAAGGAGAGCTGGAAGTTTTAAAACAAAATTTAAAATCATCAAGGTGATAGTAGAGAGTTTAAAGAAATTGGAGGAGTCCAGAAGAAGCAGGAAAGCCCCAAGAAAGTCACGTGTACATCAGTTCAGGAGGAAGCAGGTGGACCGACCCCCGAGCAGGGGCTAAACGAGCTATGTGCACGGGCTTCCGTCTGGGGCCAGGAGACCAGGAGGAACAGACACAGTCAGGGCTGCAGGTCAGCACAGAGGAGGGGACCTTGGGGGCGCAGGCGCCCGTGAATGCAGCCGGGCTCCCTGATCCAGACGCGGTGGCTCCTCTGCCAAAGGGCAGGTGGGGGGGGAGCGCCCAAGGACCAGCTGGGACCCCAGGAGCCAGTGCACACCATCTCTCAAAGGCACAGGGATGCCTAGGTGGATGGGGCCCCAGGTGACCCGACCAGTGAGGCAACGACCTGGGCACACAGCCCCTGAAGGACACAGAGACTCGCCCTGGCGTCTGCAGCACCTGCAGCACGGGCGGCCTCAGGAGCACGCTCCCAGGGCCCCTGTGCCGCCAGGATGGCCTGTGGCCGGGGAGTTGGCTGGTTGTTAGGAGGGCCTTCCTCCCTTCCTCCCCCTGCACCATGGTCCCTTCCCCATTTTATGAGAGAAAAGCCACCTGTCACCCCTAATCTTGCTGGGGACACTTCTGAGGCCACAAGAGCCTGAAATACTGTGCCACAAACGGTGACAACAGCAACTGGCCAGCAATGTGTCCCCTTCCGAGTCAGGGGGCCTCCAGCTCTTCCTGCACAAGGACTGAAGGACCTCCTCATGCAGTCATCCAATGGCAGATCTTTAGCAACAAACCGGGATCAGATGTGCCCCAAAGCACAGTAACAGGCTCCAAGCTTAAGGAATTCAGCAGCGCTGCCCCAACGCTTCCACTCGCGCTCGCCAGTGGGGACGAGGCTCTTGCTGTCGCACACAGGCGTGGACCCCCAGGAAGACTGTCCCCTCCAACGACGGCCAGCGCCCACCCAGAGGCATGAGTCCCCATAGGATACGCCTGATCGAATTCTACTTCATGTGCCATCGGAGGAATTTGTGATATCTACACGGTTTCCGTCAACTGCATACTAGGGATCATAAAGACAACTCGGTAAAGAAGGAAAACTTTCACTCTCTGACCTTGGTGGAAAAGAAAAATTTAAATGCAAGAATCTTTGTGACGGACTTCTGTCAGACTAAATATAAGCATTTTTATGTTAGAATCTGAATTCTTTTTTAAATGTTTATTTTTATATATTTTTGACAGAAAGAGCACGTGCACGCGAGGGAGGGGCAGAGAGAGGGAGAGAGAGAATCCCAAGCAGGCTTTGCGCTGTCAGCAGAGCCTGACGCGGAGATTGAACTCCAGAATGTGAGATCATGATCGGAGTCCAAGTCAGACACTCAGCTTACTGAGCCGCCCAGGCACCCCAAGATCTGAATTCTTAAGGACACGCTCCCAGCCGCGCTCCATGCGTCAGCACGTGCATGCCACAGTGGAGCCCATGCTGTCCTGCCACCTCCTGCCTCAGCCATCAGGCACCCTTGATAGCACGGCACCCCAACAGCAGTTGTGGACACAGTGGCTCAAAAAGGCAGTCATGGCGTTCGAACCGGAAGGTCACTTACCCTCTTATCTGTCTTCCAGCCGCTCCCAGGAGGCCCACAGCCCATGTGCGTGTCCCCATCCTGCCCTCGCGGCACCCTGCCCCCCGGGCTGGGCCCCCGCATGCACCTACCTCAGCGTGTGCTTCCCCGGTGCCCGGTGTGGCTGCGGGTGCCGGCCACACCTCCTTCACTGAAGCCTTCTTCCATTTTTTATTCTTTTTCTCTGTCACTTTGGTAGCTGTTCTCTTCCGTTTTGCCATCCTGCAGCAGAGAGGGGAAACTCCTAAATATGTGCAAAATAAAAGGTCTTGGGCCCCATCACATTTGTAACTGAGAAGGGTGCTCTCCCCTTATAAAAGTCCAAAGGCTGGGGGGCTCAGTCGGTTGGGGGTCTGACTCCTGATTTCGGTTCAGGTCATGATCTCGTGGTTCAGGAGTTCAAGCCCCACGTCAAGCTCTATGCTGACAGTGCAGAGGCTGCTCGGGATTCTCTGTCTACCACTCTCACCTCCTCTCTCCATCTCAAAATAAATAAACTTAAAGACAATATGGAAAACCTACACGAGTTATAAGAAAGCTCAAATCACCTAGTCGAACCTCCCATGAGCTGGGGAAGCTGCAGGGCACCGTTGCTGGGGCGTTTGGTCACCGTGACGGGTCTGGACCGGCCCCTTGACGTGTGGAAGCAGCACCCTCTGGGGCCACATGGAAGACACGACATGCAGTGAGAGACGATCTGACAGGCATGCTTTCTCCAGCACAGGGGTGTACAGAGCTCCAGGAAAGGCCAACAAATTCTAAAACCCATTTCCTTTGTGGGACTGTGCCGCAGGGAGCAGAGACACGGCTCAGGTCTGAGGTCGCAGTGGCGAGCCTTCCCGAGGGGCACTGGTGGTGGCTGCTGGGACCTGAGAGGGTTCCTCTGAGGGGGTATGTGGGAGGGGACACCTCGGCGTGTTTTCTAACACCAGTTGTTTAAAACTCTATTTATACCATCTACTAATATCAGCTTTCGTTCTAACAAATTATAAAAACGTATTTCATTTTATTTATGCTCAACTAACTCCCAGGTAACATCCTCCACATTCCAGGTCTCACACGTACATATAAATTGCACACGTGTACTGCATACTTACATCTGTGTTATTAAAAAACTTTACTTTTAGACGGGCTGTTCACAGCTGTGTATATGGGGAAGGGACAGAAACCCAGTGTCGTCTTCTCTGAATGCCAGAATTCATTCTGGACTCTATCAACAGAAGTTCAACAAATATTTTCTAGAGGCAACTCTGTGCCAGGAACTGTGTGGGGTGCTGAGCACAGAGCGAAAGGCATGGCACACAAGAGCCTTGACCTCATGAAGATTCCCTTGTGGTGCAGAAGACAGACCTATCACGTGGGGATGAATGCCACCAAGAGGGTAACACAGAAACGAGCAAGGGTGACGCACAGGCAGGGCCGGGGGGTGCGTGTGTCACAGAAGGTATGGCAGGTGCAAGGCCGGGCCATCAGACCCCCCTAATGGGCCTGCGGGGCAGGGAGGGCGGAGAGGGCAGAGGCCCCTGAAGGAGAGCAAAGGCTGGGTGTGTCTGGAGTACGTGGGTTCAATGTAAATTTCCCCCAAAGCAAAACTGTTTCCACGGGGGGCAGAAGGGGACAATCACATCAGGGGGTAAGCTGGTGGGATGAGGCGTGCGTGCCGTCACCCAGGGACCCACTGCCGGCATGCTCCGCTCACGCACGCCATCACGTGTTGGTCACTCTGTCACCAGTTGCAGAGTGCTGGCCACGGGCTAGGAGCTGCTCCTGGCTGGACTGGGCAGCCCACAAGACCTATTCACAGCTAACACGCTTCTGGGGACACAAACGCAGGACACAAGAGGCAACATGGACTGTAACCCGCAAGCAAACAGAGCAGGAAAACGTTACGGGAGAAGTGACTACCAAAGGGTGATCACAACGGGAAGGGGCTAGAAGCAAAGAGTACATGGAGAGCCCAGATCTGGGTTCCGAATACCATCCTCTATTAAAAAGGAAGGGGGGATGGGAGCTCCTTAAGATTCTTGGTCCAGGAACCTTTGCAGAGCAAGGAAAGTGTGAGGAGAACCTGAGTTACCAAGCTGTGCCGAAACCCAGGAAACAGGCAAATGATCACAGGGCCATGTTCAAGAGGACACAGAGCTGGAATGGAGGGCTTCCTCTGCCCCAGTTGGGGCTGTGATCAATCACAGCATATTGAAAGAGTATTACTGTTGTGGAATCAGAAAAATTCCATGCTCCACACTCTTTACATTCTTTAATTAAGCCTTATCTAAAAAAAAGTATTCAAAGCCAGAGGCTACAAATTTCAATTAGCAGTATAATAAGAAATCTTGAAAGAACAAGAGACTGTTGACACAGTGGCTTTGAAAAGACAAAGGAGTCCATCACCCAATTACCTTCTTGGAGAAATAGGAAAAGTTTAGCAAATATTTACATACCAGTTACCACAAAAGTTAAGTTAAATCTTTATTCATTCCGTAAGTTATCATTAAGAAGTTTAATCACTAAGTCTATTTGCTAAAAAGTGAGAAAGACTTTTCCATACTATAAAAAGGTTTACTTTAATAGTTCCAAGAGATGGTGTGTCTCATGACTTTGAGACAATGGATGCTTGTTATAGAAAGCGACATTTCCTTACGTTTAGGGTCAGTGATTTTCAACAAGGGCGCCTAAACCAATTAATGGGAAAGAACGATTTTTCAATACAAGGTGCTGGGACACCCAATCTCCCGTACGCAGCAGGACGAACTGAGCCCTACCTCACACCAAACACAAAAATTAACTCAAAATGGATGCTAAACCTAAGTGTAAGAGCTAAGACATAGGAGTACGTACATCTTCATGACCCTGGATCAGGCAACAGTTTCTTATACAGGGCACCAAAAACACACACAGCAAAAGAAAAATCATGAATAGTGGACTCCTCAAAATTAAAAATTTTTGTGCTGCAAATGATTCCAACAAAAAAGTACAAAAACAACTTCAAGAATTGGAAAAGATATCTGCAAGTCACGTAACTGACAAGAGACTTGTACCCACCATATGCGAAAAATTCTTACAACTCAATAAAAAAGACAACCCCAGTGAAAAATGGACAGAGGATTTGAATACAGATTAACCCCAAAACAACATACAAGTGGCCAAGGAGGACATGAGGAGGTGCTCAACATCATCGTTAAATGTAAATCACATGAGATGCCACTCTGCACTCCCTAGCTTGGCCCCAATAACATCATGTCATCATCATCCTGGTGATGACAGGAAGACTTGGAACCCTTATCCACTGCTGGTGGGACATAAAGTGGTGCAGCCACTTGGTACAACAGCCTGGCCGTTCCTCAAAAGTTAAACATGTTGGGGTGCCTGGCTGGCTGTCAGTAGAGCATGTAACTCAATCTCACGGTTGTGAGTTCAAGCTCCATGCTGGGTGTTGAGATTATTCAAAAAAAATTCAACATGTTACCACGGGTCCCAACAACTTCACGACTAGACATCTATCAAAGAAAATGAACACATGCACATAAGAATTCACATGCTCCTGTTCACGGCAGCATTCGTCATAATATCCAAAAGGTGAGTAAGCCTACAGGTCCAGCAACTGCTGAACAGGTCAGAAGACGCGGGGGGCCACGCGATGGGACGGCATCAGCTGGCTGACCTAGGCAACAGCCGGCCGCAGGAGAGGGGCCAGTCACAGCCTTCCACGGATAGTACAAGCTCATCTACATGCCGTGTCCAGTGCAAGAGCATGGCTCGGCATGTGCTCAGGGCTGGCGGGGCAGGGGCAGGAGGGGCTCACGGGTCGGGGTCACTCCTGGGAGAAGGAAAATGTTCTGACGTTAGGTTGTAGAGATGGTCACATGATGCTGGGAATTCACTAACATGTGGGAAGATAAAAACAAACCACTCAAATGTCTCTCAAATTATTTGTAATAAATTTAACAACAAAACGCCCCTGTACTGGTTTTCCTTCTGTTTTTCCCTTAGCGGTAACCCCAATTCGCAGAGTTGGGAGGCAGGCGTGAGTGGGTCTGTGGCGTCCAGCACACCCAGGGCCAATAAAGCATTTGTCAGCTTCCCAGGCGCAGCCGGACAACGCAGCTGCCGACACGGGCATTGGAGCAAGCAGCCCGGGGAGCGTCATGGCCCCCTCAGAACGATCAAGACCCCTCCTTCAATGCTGCCTTTCCCTCCCAGGCCTTTCCGCAAAACAGCTAGCGGCTCACGAAGTCAGCCAGCTTTGGCGGGCCCTGTACTTGGCAGCCGGGAGGGAGGGCAAGTGGAGGGGCAGGGGTGTCAGGAAAGCAAATCGTGAAAACTCACAATCACTGAGAGCTTCCCAGATGCCAGGCCCTGTTCTAAGTGCTGGTCATGTGCCAACTCGGTTCCTTCGTGTGGCCAGTGAGGGAGGCACATGGGTGAGGAAACCAGGGCACCCCTCTCGGAGGGGCACACCAACCGAGTCACACACTGAGATCGCACTGCCAGCAAGTGTGCAAGCAACCCCACACGAAGAGCTGAGAGACTATACCACCAGCCTCCCAGGAGCGGGCCAGGGGTGGGGGTCAGGTGCGGGCAGACGGCGGCTTTTCTGCCCATCATCCACAAGTGCTGGAGGCTTTTAGCTGCACATACATGTCACTCAGCTCATTTGATAGGGTAAAAATGCCATTTTTAAAATTCTATTATTCAGTGTTAGCCAGAGGATGATGAAAAGGCCATCTGCCACCACGCCTGCTGAGAGGAGAAGAAACAGGTAGTCTTTCTTAAAGGTAATTTTATAACACTTATCGAGTGCTTTCCACTTTCAGGAACTTCTCCTGCAGAAACAATCATGGGCCGAGACTCATATATGAGGAGGACAGTGGCACTGTGCAAAGCAAGCTGACGCCTCTAATGTTGAGAAGCGGAAACACGGAAACTGTCCCACACTGCGGACAGGGAAAATGAATGACGCCCAAGGAGCGCCTGCACGGAGATCGTGCAGAACATCCGGCCACAGGGGTCAGAGCTCACGGTGCAAGGCGAAGGGAAAAGATAGGGCATAACGTACGTATGTACACTACGACCCTTGTTTTGTAAGGAAAATTGTACACAAACACAAAGAGAAAAACTAGAAGGAACTACGTTAACATATTAACATTTCAGGAAGTTAGAACCCAAGTATGGTTCTCCCCTCCTGCTCTTCTGTAATTTCTACTACAAAAGCATGAACACACCTTAGGACACCAGCTCAGACGTGTTCAGTGGAGCGAACACTTCCACCAGCAGAAAACTGATGACCCAGGTCAGACACACAGACAACAGCTAACTATCTGGCGAGGCTACAGCCACGGGTCAAGATGCTTTGGCACCAATCAGCTCAGGCTGCCGGGTCTCCAGGGCTGAAAAGAAACCCCCAGGTTCTCAAAAAAATAACTGATCCTATAGGAAAAAATTCTTTTAAAATCTGAAAATCCTACCTGCAGCCCCCAATGACCCCTCTTACCCAGAGCATGTGACCTCTGAGGCGTCCTGGTGGGCCACAGGGAAGGGCGCCTCCCACTCACTGAGCCAAGACCCCATCAGGAGGGTCCAGGCCCTCACAATCCACAGCCCTCGAGGAAATCAGTCCAAAGAGTCCGGGAGCAGGATCCTAGCTCCTGAGCCAGGACTGGGACTTCATTTCTGTCCGTTCTGATCCAAACTTAGTCTGAGTTCTAACTTTCACACTTACACGAGTGGCCTCCAGATTCTGCTCTCTTGGTACCTGTCCCACCCCTCCCTGTTACTATTTACTCACCAAGACCCCTCCAATCTTTCCAGCTCACCCCCACCCCCGCCCTCAGCACCCCAGTGTCCAATAATCCTTCAGCCTTTCCAGGGGACCCACCACAATCCCTACCTCTGCCACTCACCTGGCTGACCCTCTCCTCTCTCAAACCTCCAACGTCTTCTCCCTTCTAGCTGAGAACCTTAATTCCTGATCACAGAGAAAAGCAAACAAGTGGAAGGGAACTTCTACCAGCTCCCACATCTACCCACCTGCCCTTGTCTCCTGTTCTGACGGAAACTGGCCAGGTTGCAAACAAGGCCAAACGCTCCACTTGTGACCAGAGTAACAGCCCTACCGGTGCAGGGACATCACTCTAAACAACTACCCTCCCACGCGGTCCCAGCTTCCAATCTACTCGATCAACTGAAGTTTCCCACATGATAAAAATAAAAACTCTCTCGATCCCACATGCTCTTCACCCTATTTCGTTAAACCCTCTAGAGCCGCCTGCGCCTCCTATAACCCCTTCCCTCCCACCCTCTCCCCAACCGTTCCACCACAACTGGTCTTCTCAACATCACCAATGACACCATACGGACAAAGACTCACTGTGTGACCAAACCACCCAGGCTCCCCTCTCCAATGGGCCTCACACTTGGCCTACAGACAAATGAAGAAAACACTGACATAGTGTCTAACAGTTCAAGGCCCCATCCCTTAGATGACCCTGGCCCCCTTACAAAGAGCCTGCCTGAGAAAACTCAAGGCTGCCAAAGAGTCCAGCCAACACCCGAACACTCCACCGGACAGCTTGTGGAAGGCTAGGAGCGCACCTTTGAAAAGCGCTAGTTAGCAACCTCAGGTGGCTTTCCCCGGGACCAAGAGCCCCTTCTTGGTTTTTGTAATTTTTCACTTCCTAAGTCTAATGAGCGCCAGCCCCTGCCCCTTCCCCAAGTCTCCCTTCAAAACACCTACTCACCTCAGGACAGATGGCCATTGAAGTCAGTTCATTTGGCCTTGTCCCTACCGAAACACTGATCACTGATCAAAATCCACCCTTGCCGCTTTGCTCATCACAGACGTAAAATCTCCTGGCAGAGTCTTCATACTCTCCTTATTTGACCTAACAGCTGTATTTGACAGCTGATGCCTCCTTCTCTAGGCTTCGGAAACAGACACCATGCCCTCCTGCTTTACCTCCTCCCTCTTCACCTCCCCTCCCTGGCCCTGGGCACTCAATAGCTCCATGCTTCCTGCCCAGTTTCCTCTCTATCTGCATTCATTAGCTCAGGAACTCATCTAGTGTGGGGGTTTAAACACCCACCATCTACCGACCACCTGCAATTTCTCCCTGAACTGCACTAGTACACACTACCACCGACACCCACACATATCGCCTCAGGCACAAGGCATCAAGATCAACACTTGTGATAGTCCTGTAGCACCTGTCCTTTCCACGAACAGCCATCCGTTGAAATTCTGACTTCTCAAGCTAAAGACTGTGGTGCCCCACAACTCCTGTATCTGACACAGCCGATAAGCCTGCGGGCGTTGCCTCCAAAATATATCGGGAAAATAGTGACTACCTTTCAGTCCCTGTACCATTACTACCCACCCATCTGCATTACTCCAGTCCCGGCCCCTGCCCCTTCAGTCCCTTTCCAACACAGCACGCATGATGACTCGTAAAACGTCCAGGTCAGCCTCTGCGGGACACCTTCCCGTTGCGCTCGGAGAGGAGTCCGCGTCCTCGCACAGGCCTCGCGGGCGCACGTGGCTGCCCGGCGCCCCTCTTTCCCCCGCCCTCCGGCTTCTGCAGTGGCTGCTGCTGCTGCGCCCGGGATCCCTCGAGCTGGGGCGTCTGCCGACACCGACACAACCCACTCTCCGTGCCCTGCTCCGCCTTATTTTCCCGCAGGCTCCCACCACCACCTTATTTATTGTGTTCTCAGAACGCAACGCCCCAAGTCGGCATCGTCTCCGCGGTGAGCCCGGCGGGCGCCCGGGGCCTGAGGCAATGCGGACGCGCGGAACCCCATCGAATATTTCAGTCAAGGGACGGTTTGTGGCCATGGGGATGCCCGGCTCGGAGGGCACACCCCAGGGCAGCAGGCGGCTCAGATCCCGCACGCACTCTGCGGGCCTCCGCCTGTCCCCTCCACCGCCATCTGGGCCCGCACAGCCACGTGGCAACCACCCAGCGACCCCCGACCCTGCAGTCCTTGCCTACCTGCGCGTGGCAGCCGACGCGAGCTTCCGGCACGCACACCGCCCAGGTAACAGGGTCCCGCCTCCCGGAGCGGCGTCGCCCATTGGCCGAGGCTCGCCCCCGTCTGCCCGCCGGCCAATGACATGCTGCAGCCGCGAGGGGGCGGGTTCAGGCGTGGACGCGGGCTGGTAGCGTCATCTCTGGGAGCCGCCGGTTGCCGGGAGCCGCGGGTTGCCTAGCAACCTCCCGACAAACTAGCGGCTGGGGCTGAGATGCCTCTCGCTGCTTTCGGCCGCGGGGGCGGGGCGACCCCAGGCCGGGGGTCCCGATCGGTCTGTCTGGGCGCTCAGGGGTTCGTCTTAAACATACGCATTTGTATGAACTGAAGATGCTGTAACGTTAGAACCGTGCACGACGTTTGAATACCCAGGGTTTCAGATGCCGCACAGGTGGAGCCCCAGGAATGTGGTCGTCGGTCTAGGGGTCGGGGCCAGCCCGCGGTGTGGGCCTGCGCCCCCCGCCCAGATGGCCCCACATGAGTGACAGGTGCCCAGGTGAGGGGACTGTCGCTACCTCGGAGCATCAGGGGGTCCGGGAACCAGACCGCTGGGCAGGCAGCGCGGGACCACAAGAGGGAGCAGGTGCAGCTCCACGGCGCCTCCCCTGCTGCTAGCACCTTGAAGGTACGGCTCCGGTCACATCACAGGCCGTTCTCCCGTGTGCGCAGGTGCAGGCGGGTCCAGCCTTACTCACCTGGGGATGCGCGCACGTCGGGGCGGGTCCCGCCTCGTCCACCTCGGGATGCGCGCACGTGCTGCTCCTGTCACAAGCCGCCTTTTAGCACGCAGGTGCGGGGCCGTCCAGCCTTACCGACTTCGGGACAAACAGTCCTGCTTTCAAACTGCCCCGACCGGCCTTGTGACAACATGGAGAAAAGTTTTCATCCAGTATAAGCTTAAGTAGTATATAATGCAAGTAAACATATATAAGTAAATGTATAATATATTTAGTTTTGCCCTTATTTCCCCAAAGCACTTATAATGTAGGAATAGGTCATTCAGATCAGTCTTCCATTGAGAACAGCAGAAAAAGCTGCCCAAAATATTATCGTTTCAAAAATAATTGTGTTCATCCCCAAAAGCAAGGGAATCAAGAGCAAAAATAAATTGTTGGGACCTCATCAAGATTAAAAGCTTCTGCACAGCAAAGGAAACAACCCAGAAAATTAATAGGCAACCAACGGAATGGGAAAAGATAGTTGCAAATGACATATCAGATAAAGGGTTAATATCAAGAATCTATAAGGAACTCACCAAACTACATGCCCGAAAAACAAACAACCCAGTGAAGAAATGGGCAGAAGATATGAACAGACACTTCTCCAAAGAGGACATCCAGATGGCCAACAGACACATGAAACGACGCTCAGCATCGCTCCTCATCAGGGAAATACAAATCAAAACCACACTGAGATACCACCTCACGCCAGTCAGAGAGGCTAAAATGAGCAAATCAGAGAACTCTAGATGCTGGCGAGGATGTGGAGAAACGGGAACCCTCCTACACTGTTGGCGGGCATGTAAACTGGTACAGCCCCTCTGGAAAACAGTGTGGAGGTTCCTCAAGAAACTAACAATAGAACTCCCCTATGACCCAGCAATAGCACTGCTAGGAATTTACCCAAGGGATACAGAAATGCTGAGGCATAGGAGCACATGTACCCCAATGTTCATAGCAGCACTCTCCACAATAGCTAAAACATGGAAAGAGCCTAAGTGTCCATCAACAGATGAATGGATCAAGAAGATGTGGTTTATCTATACCATGGAATACTACATGGCAATGAGAAACAATGAAATCTGGCCATGTGTAGCAACATGGATGGACCTTGAGGGTGTTATGCTGAGCGAAATAAGTCAGGCAGAGAAGGACAAATATCATATGTGTGCATGTATAGGAGGACTAGGAGGAACTTAACAGAGGACCAACCGGGAGAAGAAGGGGGGGAAATGGGGGGGGGAAGGGAGAGAGGCAAACCATGAGAGACTCTTGAATGCTGACAAAAACTGAGGACTGATGGATGTGGGGGGGAGGAGGGATGGGCATGGAGGAGGGCACTTGTGGGGATGAGCACTGGGTGTTATGTGGAAACTAATTTGACAATAAACTATTTGTAAAAATAAATAAATAAATAAAATTCTGACAGCTGAAAAAAAAATAATTGTGTTCATGCCATCAGTGTGCTAATTTGATAGTGAAATATTCTGACAGGGAGTATAAAAGAAATCCAGAGCACTAAACTTGACATTTAGCGACACTTTCCACTCAGGGTTCAGTCCATTCTGGAAGAGGCAGAGACCTGAACAAAGATTTTGACAGCGTGGTGGGCTAGGACTGCTAAGGGGGACGGTTCTTGTAATGTCCCATCTTTGAGCTGAGACCCTGAAAGGCTGCACCAGAGGAGTGAATATGAACAGAATGGACCAGCCTTAAGGGGACTTCATAAAATCCATATTAAATTATCTCAGTTTCTGAAACTGCAAGTGACTTAAGGTTTATCGTTGGTGCTGCTAGCTTGCTCTAAAGCAGAAAGGGTAAAACTGTTCTAGAAGAAAAGTCTAGTATCCTGTGCCCCAAACCACAACTGCTCATATAGTATGTCCAGCACTCAATAGAAAACAGCTGCTTACACAAGACAACACTTGAGAGAAAACCCAGAAAAAGCAGATACTATCTTCACTGTACAATGAATTGCTGACACTCTCAGCCAACACTTTAACTTCATGGGTCTGAAAATGTCCCCTTCCTGATGGCCAGCTCCAGTCACATGCTAACGGGATGTCTATGGCCTGTAGCACATCATGACTGTCTCATCACGGTGTGTAATTCCCTGCAGCAGAGGGCACAGCTTTGCGCCAAACCCGAGGGGACGGTGCCAGAGACCACACGGTCTCATAAACACGCCAGTGTGTCTGTAGTTCTCCTGGACCTTCGCAGTTACCGGGCCCCAGTGCAGGACAGCGAATGCTACAGGCTGAGTCTGCTGCAGGGCCTGCCTGTGCTTTGGGCCCCACTCAAACCCACCAGACTACCAAGTTTCCCAGTAAATGAGTAGTGGTCACGTTAACTATGGTCCGTGCTGCCTCCCACTTCCAAAAAGGCTATTTTCTGCCTCCCTGTGGCAGAAAATTGTTTGTTTTCTATGTCTGCATTACAAATTAACACAAAACGTATTCGTTTAAGCCCATAAACTTAACAGCTTCACCTCACAGTCTCTGGGGGGTCAGAAATGCCCGAGTGGCTGAGCCCCGTGTCTCTGAGAGAAGGTCCCTCACAAAGCCACAGTCAAGGCGTCTGCCAGGGCCATAGTTTTGTCAGAAGGTTTGTCTAGGGGGACAGTCCATTTCCAAGCCATACGTGGCTATTAGCAGGATTCACTCCCCACAGGTGATTGGGCTGAGGGACCTCAGTTCTCGCTGGCCGTCAGGAAAAGGCTGCCGGAGTTCCTTGTCACATAGGTTCCTGCACAGGGCCGCTCACAAAACAGCTGGCTTCCCACGGCACACAGGAGGGGAGTCACAGGCTCTTTGTACCCACATACTGTATGATTCTATTTATACGAAATGTCCAGAACAGACAGGTCCAGAGACCATAGGTTAGTGGTCCCCAGGCACTGGTGGTGTGGAGTGAATGGGGAGTGTTTAGTGTGTATGAGGTTTCCTTTTGTTCTGGAACTAGATGGTGGTGATGACTGTACAACATTATGAGTGTACTAAACGGTGCTGAATTATTCACTTGAAGATGGTTTTAAAATAGTGAGGTTCGTGTTTCTTACCATCATGACAAAGGTGTTTATTCCTCCATAAATGTGGTTGTGATTCACGTCAAAGATGGCAGTGTTCGTTTGTGTCTGTGTATTTCCAGTCGCCGGCCCCGTCGCCCCTGCCCCAGCCATCCTGGCTGAACTTTGTTGAATATGTGGAACAGTAACAGGAGTCTAAGAGTTAAGACTGCACGAGAAAGTACTGTACCCCTCCCAACACGCCTCCCTTATCCCCACCCACCCCACCCAGGTAGCCAGCTTCATTCGTTTGTCCTGTCTCTTTTAGCAAAAATAAGCAGATGCGGGGCACCTGGGTGGCTTAGTCGGTTAAGCGTCCGACTTTCGCTTAGTTCATGATCTCGCAGTTCGTGGGTTCGAGCCCCACATCGGGCTCTGTGCTGACTGCCAGCTCAGAGCCTGGAGCCTGTTTCAGAGTCTGTGACTCCCTCTCTCTGACCCTCCCCTGCTCACGCTGTCTCTCTCTCCTAGAAATAAATAAAACATTAAAAATTAAAAAAAAAAAACAAGCAGATGCATGGATGCTTATGATACTTATTCCCCCTTCCCTACCCACAAGGCAGCACTGCACACGTTCCTTCCAGCCAACAGCACATCCTGGAAATCTTCCATCAGTTCCTCCTTTCCTACAGCTTCTCGTGGCCCTGTGGGTGGATGTACTGTGGCTCACATAGTCAGTACCCATTCACAGGAACTGACTCCAGCTGTAAATTGAGCTGCACCAAACAGTCGTGCACACATGTGTTTTCCTGTTGTTGGTGGCATGTGTTCAGGATAGACTCCTGGGGTGGGGCTGCCAAATACAGATTAATTTTGCTGGGACGGCCCGATTCTCCTCTGTGTGACTGACATTTAGTGTTCCCCCTGCCACATGTGGGTGGGTATCTTGCCTACAGCCTTACCAACAGAGTGTGCTTTCAAGCTTGGATTTCTGCTCATCTAATCTGAGAAACAGGACCTCAGTGTGGTCTTAATTTGCCTCTCTCCTAACTCAGGTGAGGCAGAACCTCCCTCTCTAGGCCTGGGGTCATCCTTCTACACTCATGTGGTGTCACTGCATCCTTCCCCCGTCTTCCCATCGGTCTCCAGTCTTTGTCCCCCTTTGTGTACTAGAGACATTGACCTTTATCTGTGACACGTGTTGCAGATACTTTGTCCTAGTTTGTCACCTGTGCTTTGGTCTCGAGCACGGCAATCTCTGCCAGGCAACATGCTTTGTCACTATGAACCCAAGCGGCCTTTAGCATCGTCATGAGAAACCCTTTCCCATTCCCAGTTTTGGAGAAACTCAGCCAAGTTGTCTTCCCATAACCTGTCCAGCTTCATCCCTTCCATTCCCGCTTCTGACAGGAGTCCTTGTGTGTGTGACACAAGAGCAGACCCAATGCTACCTTTCTCTAAACGGCTATCTTCTTAAACCAGCACTGCTGTTCAAAAAGCCCATCTTGGCTTGTGCCCGGAGATACACCCTCCCTTCTAGCGCATGTGCGTTTCCACACACACGTGGTCTCCTCCCTCAGGGCTGGGCCCGCAGTGTGCTGTTGCACACACCGGGTTTAGGGCGTCGGGAGGCCGGCAGGGCTTCTGGCGTCCCCTTTGCTCTTCTGCACATACCCTGCCGTGGAACTGAGGCGTCAGCTCCTCTAGCTCCAGAAAAGCAGCTTGTTGGGATATTTATTGGGATCTGCTTAGATTTAAAGTTAATTTAGGCACAATCTCTTTTGGATGTTGCCTTCCTTTCTAAAAACAAGACCTGTCTTACTGATTTGTGTCCACTTTTTGTGTCTTTTGTGAGTGTTCTAAAGTTTGGTCTGCTATGGATCTTGCATAGATCTTATTAAGTTTATTCTTTTTTAAATTTTTTTTTAATGTTTTATTTATTTCTTGGAGAGAGAGAGAGACAGCGTGAGCAGGGGAGGGTCAGAGAGAGAGGGAGTCACAGACTGAAACAGGCTCCAGGCTCCGAGCTGGCAGTCAGCACAGAGCCCGACGTGGGGCTTGAACCCACAAACCGCGAGATCATGACCTAAGCGGAAGTCGGACGCTTAACCGACTAAGCCACCCAGGCGCCCCAGTTATTAAGTTTATTCTTAAGTATTCTATCTTTATTGTAAATAGGATTTGCCTCTTTCATTGTATCTTTGGATTATCATTTATAGCAGTGACATCTCTCGATTCCTGTGTATTAGTTTTACATGTTACCTTTTGAAATTTGTTCATTGTTGGAGGAGCTGCATACATCCTATGATAAGAAAGTTCTCTCTCACATTCTACTTTCCTGAATGCTCCATCACAGAGAACTGAGATGCTATACTCGCTTTCCTTTCTCCTTGACATCTCTATCCCTTAGAGCTCAGTCTGGGTCCAGCGCCATGCCTTCCTTCCCTCCCCCCTCCCACTCCGTGATGTCACCCTGGCATGGCTTGCCAATCACACATATGCCAGTGACTCTAAATCTTGTTTCTGGTCTCAACCTCGCCCCCTGAACTTGCTTACCCACCTGCCTAAATGGTTTCTCTACACAGCAGATCAGTAAATATCTCAAACAGAACACACTCACAGCCACACCCTTCCAAATCTGTTCCCTTCCTCATCGTGCTTGGCATCACCGCCCAAACCTAAGTGCCACCAAGAAAAGCGAGGTGCCATCCCCATTCCTCTCGCCTGTCACCTACACACCTTGCTAACACACTTTCCATGCCCCCTGCCCCCTCTAGTCCAGGACACCAAAACCTGACACCCAGGCACCCCCTCTACCCTTCTAATGCATCCACCACCTCACAAAGGTCAGAAATCTCACTATTAAAAAAAAAAATACTCGTTAAGCAGTTGGCATTTAGTTTATTTATGTGAGAGAGAAAATGGGCACATGGGGTGGGGGGAGCGGCAGAGAGAGAATCCCAAGCAGGCTCAGCCCTGTCAGCACACAGCCCAATTCAGGGCTTGATCCCACCAATGGCAAGATCATGACCTGAGCCAAAATCAAGACTCAGATGCTTAACCGACTAAGCCTCCCAAGTGCCTCCAGAAAGATCACTTTAGAACGTGGATTGTATTATTATATCTTCCATTTTGAGAGTAAGATGTTCATTATTTTTTAAAGTAATCTCTATGCCCAACTTGGGGCTCAAACTCATGACTCCAAGATCAAGAGGTCCACACCCTACTGACTGAGCCAGCCAGGTGTCCCCAATGTTTATAACTTTAAAATTCCCCCAAGGTTTCCTCAGCAACCCACAACCTCATAGATTCTCTTTACATTTGCCAAGCGGGAGCCTGATACCTGTCTCATAACTAAACCATATAATAATGCAGCTATAGAAGTAACAATTTCAAAACAGGGGAGCACAGCGATTTTCTGTATGCTGTATTTCTATTGCTACAAAATTGTTCTTTTGACTACAGGAGAGGTAGTTTTACTACACAGTGGCTCTGGTATTCTTTACCCTGATGGAATTTATACTTTTTTTTTTTTTTTAAGTTTATCTATTTGGGGAGGGGGCAGAGAGGAGAGAATCCCAAGCAGTTTCCACGCTGTCAGCACAGAGCCCGACACTGGGCTCTATCCTACAAACCGTAAGATGGTGACCTGAGCCGAAATCAAGAGTCAAACCACTCAACCTGGTGAGACACGCAGGTGCTCCTGGAGTTTATACCTTTAGAGGCAAACACATATTTAAATCTACTTCACTCCTCTTCGGACGCCTGTAACAAATCACACCAGTGTGGGATGTTAATAGTGGGGGAGGTTGTGTGGGATGGCATATGCTTTCTGCTCAATTTTGTGGTGAACTTGAATCTACTCTAAAAAATAAGTTCATCAATTAAAGTCCAATCACAAATGATCCTGCTCCAGGCTTATAGTTCAAATAAGTGACCATCAGGAGACACGACAATTCTGCCACGTTACTGGCTGTTTCAGCAGGAATGTGAACCACGTGGATCAAACCCAACTCCCGCAAAACACTCCTGAGTGCCCCCCACTGGCCTCTGGCCTCAGAGGCAGTAAAACTGCTTTGCTGACACAAATTTTCCTTAGCAAAAACTATAGGGATGTGGTTTTCTCCACTTGTTCCTCCTACAAACCATCTTTTTTTAAATTTTTAATGTTTTTTATTTATTTCTGAAAGAGAGAGAGAGACAGTGTGAGCAGGAGAGGATCAGAGAGAGAGGGAGACACAGAATCTGAAGAAGGCTCCAGGCTCTGAGCTAGCTGTCAGCACAGAGCTCAACGCAGAGCTTGAACCCACGAACCATATCATGACCTGAGCCGAAGTCGGAAGCTTAACCGACTGAGCCCCCTAGGTGCCCTGTACAAACTCTATCTCAACCCTCGGACACGTCGGTGGATTCCAGGACATGGTAGCTCATCCTGTCCACGTACTAAGCTCATCGCAGGCTCCCCACATACACGCTGCCATGGCATTTCCAGGCTCTGCAACAAGTCTGAGGACCCCCGCTTTGACCAGACCATCCAAGGCTCACTGCCCACTGTTAGATGGGGGTGTAGGACAGTGGGGAGGCAAGTGGGAGAGGATGAGGCTCAACAGACCAAAGAGACGGCCTGCCACCACTGCTCCACAGTGGGCAGCACGGAGGACCGGGCTGCGGTGGGAGGGGAATGACCCAAATGCTCGGCCAGATGATAGCCATGGTCTCATGTCTTGGCTCAGAGGACAGCCATGAGTGCGTGTCTCAGCACCATGTCTGCGCCAACACCTGGTGGCCCAACAGAGAGGACCTGACCTTGTCCCTGGCATCCCATAGCTTTGGACCCGGCGCTACAGAACAGCAGCCCCATGACTGCTCTCGTGCTCCAGGGAACGTTCCCGTGAAAAGGGAAGGGAGACACTGGCACACGAACACTCTTCTTACCGCACCAAGATGGAGGCAAAGCCAGGCCACCCACACAAGTCACTGTACTTTGGTTCTGAAATCTCCAGAACGAAAATTAACCTACTGCTCTGCCTGTCGGCATGTGTTGTGTTGTTGTTGTTTACAAACCACTTTAAAAGGCTATTTTTGTAGCATTTATTGCAAGAAAATCTTAGCTAAGGATGCATTCTGAGAAGGGGGTGGGTTTGGGTAGAGTTCCCCCTAACATCCTCATTACAGGAAGGAAGGACACAGGCAGAACAATTAGAAGCAAACAGCGAACCTCCTCTTCCCAGAGGCAAGGAGCTGGATACTCTCCTCCCTGTACCTTCCACATGACCCACCATGATTGCGAGTCTTTATATCATCTCAGGAAAATAGGGCAAGTCAACGCCCACCGGGGAAAACTCCTGTGAAACCAAAGGGAAAAGTAGGGACTCGTTTGCCTCACCACGACCCCCGGACCGCCACCAGCAAGACGGCTGCAGTGCTGGGCAAACGCCAGCGACCCTGGTTCTCAGGCTGGAAGCCTGGAAAGCCAAGGCTGTTTCAGCCTCTGACCTATTTCAGCCAGTCATTCAGACCCTAGTTTCTGAGTTTGGTCTCAGGCTTATTGCACAGAATGAATACGGAAGGTTGATTAAAACCACACGTAAAATATCCCCAACCCTTGTATCACAAATGATCCACAAATGCAGACTTGGGGCTAACAGGCCATGGTGTCCACTTGCCCGGTGATGCCACACCCGACTTCCCAGCAGCAACTGCCATTCGTGTCCATTCTCAGCGACACCCAGATGAAGGCCTCTGGTGACACCTTGTGAATGCCTGACGCTGCAGCCTGCGCACCAGTGGGCAGGCAGTGGCCAGCCTTTCCAGGATGCAGACTAGACACGGGACACAAGGAATGATGGGCAGCCTGGTCCTGGGCCTGGCCCGGGAACAGCTGGCTGGTATCGCCCGGGCCAAGTCGGGAAAGCAGGAAGGTGGCCCGGGCAGGGAGAGGCGCTGGTCTGTGTGGTGCTCATCACCCACTGCCTGTGAGTCCAGGCAGCAAGACAGGAGTCTTCAGGTACCTGATGGCACACCTGTCCCCGCCGGCATATACATCAGCTGTTACTCCCCACATCAGCCATGGAGCCAAATGCCCTCACAAAAGGGAGGGGTGATGACTGCAAAACATTGGCTTTTATACCCCTCGGCCTGCAGAGGAAGGGGCGGGGATTCGCCAGCAGGCAGAGGCCCCAGGACAGATGCTCCGAGGTTCCTGCCACCACCTGGTGCTTCTCCATTTCCACTGAGGCACCTCAGCAGATAAGGAAAGTAAACCCCATCTGACCCCAGACGGATGAACACAGAGCGCAAAACTCAGTGTTATATTTCTCTCAAACACGCATGCAAACCCTGAACACTAAAACAATTTACTATGCTACTACTAACATCCACACTTTCCACAAAAACCTGATACACATGGTCACACCGGAAATCTTCCCCCATCGTGAGTGGCCTGGTGGTACCTGCAAACTCCCTTAGCTTAAATTCCTCATGTGGACGGTTCTCAGGAGAAGATGCACAACTCTGCTAACTAAGGACCTTCATTTAGAGTAGGGGACACCATGTTTTCATCAGATTAGGAAGAAACTAAACCAAGAGGCAGGTATGGAAGGCATGGGAAACTCATGACATTGGGAAGATGTTTTGGACAACCTGTCACCTTCTATCAAAACGTCAACATCCTCCTCTTGGGCACAGCAACGCTAACAGCAGGAAGCCTCCAGCAGCCAGCCCGTAGCCTGGCCAGCACCGGGCCAGAGGATGCACCGGAGGATGCGCATGGGGGCTCCCAGGAGAAAGCTGGTGGTGCAGGAGGCAGGTTGGGACCTTGGTATCTGTGGACACAGAGCTGCCTGATGCAAGAGTCACTGAGCGGTGAGTCAGTGCCACGGAGCGTGACAAGGGGCCGGGATGCCTCTGCCCTCCCAAACTTTCACATCCCTGGAGCCATCTGAACATCTCCTAGCAGTGTCGGAGGGAAGATGCCAGCCATCCCAACCCCTGCCCCGTCCACGTACGGAAGCCGGTGGCCATCCTCCTGACATAGCCTCAGGATGACAGTAGACCAATGCTCCGTCGTAGGCCTATGTCACACCCTCCTCCATCTTGCGAGGAAGGTATTTTATTGTCTCACAGCATCACAAGGGAGAGTGCAGGACAGTAAGAATTTTCAGAGAGGGGGCACCTGGGTGGCTCACTCAGTAAGCCTCCAACTTTGGCTCAGGTCATGATCTCAAAGTTCACGGGTTTGAGCCCCGTGTCGGGCTCTGTGCTGACAGCTCGGTCTGGAGCCTGCTTCAGATTCTGGGTCTCCCTCTCTCTCTGCCTCTCCCCTGCTCATGCTTTCTCTCAAAAATACACATTTAAAAAAAAAAAAAAAAGAGCTTTAAGAGAGAGATACCACACTCACAGAACTTGTTACAGACACTGTGGAGATACCACAGGGTCAGTTCCAGGCCACCACGATAAAGCCAACGTTGCAGTAAAGCAAGTCATGTGAACAGTTTCATTTCCAGTGCACACAAAGCTACATGTATGTGTAGGCTGTCCTGTGGTCTATTCAAGTGTGCAACAGTGTTATGTCTGAAAGCCACCCATATCCATGTCTCAATTAAAAAATACTTTATTGCTAAAAAAAAAATGCTGTCATCTGAGTGGTTAGGGAATCATAATCCCCGATTACCACGACAAATTTAATAATGAGAAAGCTTCTGGGGCACCTGAGTGGCTCAGTCAGTTGAGCATCCGACTTCAGCTCAGGTCATGATCTCACGGTTCGTGGGTTTGAGCCCCATGTCGGGCTCTGTGCTGACAGCTCAGAGCCTGGAGCCTGCTTCAGATTCTGTGTCTCTCTCTCTCTCAGAAATAAAAACATTTTTAAAAAATTTTTTAAACATGAGAAAGCTTAGATATTGTGAGTTAACAAAGCGTGACCCAGAGACACAAAGGGAGCAAAGGCTGCTAGAAAAGCAGCAATGCCAGGCGTGCACGGCTCACGGGCACAGCCTTCAAGTGGCAAAAGAAGCAGTGCCTGTGAAGCACAAGCAAGCAGGGGCTGTAGGTAGGAGGTCTTGCGCCTGTGTGATTTCGACTCCTCTTTCATGAGTTGTTGTTCGCCTGTTACTGGGCCTAGTTCACAGCTCAAGCTCTCCCACAGGTACATCTGTACAAGAGAAAACAGTCAACGCGTACAGTCTGGCACAGTCCACGGCCTCAGGCACACCCACGGGGGGTGGGGGGGTCGTGGGATGAACCCGTGCTGAGGGCCAGGGGAGGGGCACCACACCATCCCAGTCAAACCAGAAGACAGAAGCACCAATGGACCCTAGACAGACCGTGCCTCTGGCTTAAATGTGGCTGTTTACCCTCTAGTTCGGTGACCAGAGCAGCACAATCTAGCAGAACTGTAAGGCAAGCCACCGGTTGTTTCTAAAGTCTCTGGTAGCCATGGTTAAAAGAAAAGTAGGTAAAATTAACTTTATCTAATCATGTCCAAAATATTATTTTAACAAGTAAATATTATTAACAATGATGTGTTTTGCTTTTTTTCGTATTGTCTTCAAAGCTCAAGTGTATTTTAGATTCTCAACTTAGACATTAAACTTTCATGAGAAAAACCTGACCTGTATTTAAAACTCATAGCTGAAAAATCAGACTCATGTACTGAAGTTCCTAACAAACTGAAGAATTTTCTAAAATGCTAATCAAGTTAATAAGCTTTAAGTTAAATAAAACTAAGAATCCAACCCCCCAGTTGGGCTTGTGCATCTCAAGTGCTCCATGACATCTGTGGCTAGCGACTGTGTACTGGGCAGGAGGGATGCAGGACAAGTGATTTGTCCAAGAGGGGTCCCCAGACCCACAGCATCAGCTGGGAACTTGCTAGCAAGGCCCACTCAGACCCATAAAACTGGAGACTCCGGGGGTGGGCCTGGCCCCGTTCAAACAAGCTCTCTGGGCAACTCTGAGCATGCCCAAGTGTGAGAATCACTAGGCCAGGACAAACATCACCAAGACAACTCGTAGAAAGTTGTGATCCCCTATTTGCAGAATGCAAACTGAATAGAAGCCCTTCCCCTGCGTCGTGTTTTGATACTGAGTAATTGCTTGGACTTTGTTAATCCAGGAGCAAGGGGAGGTCTGGCTGGGCAGGTGGATGACCAGTGGGTTAAGATCAGGACCCGGCTCCAATGGCTTTTGCCTCACCGTTTCTCAATGCCCAGTGTCACCAAGCATTGGGTTCTCTCCTAGACTGAGGCCATCAGTAGAATCCCAGCACTTAACAATCCGTATGGCCACAAGGCTGCTCTCTCAGAACAGGGGGCCACCTCTGAACATGGGCCCTTACCATAGTAGCCCCAAGACCTCCCCCTTCTTCTGGGCTCAGGGGTCAGTCACCACGGAAGCCACATGAAAAAGACCGAGTGACATCAGCTATACACATGTGTAAACAACAGATGCTTCCACCACACTAGGTTCTTGTGGGACTCAGGCCAGGTAACATTCAGATCCTTTGCTCTTCACGTCACAGCATTTGGGGGCAGAAGGCTGATGCGGAAGTTTAGCCAAACTCAGACTATCGATACCCTTCTGTGTATTTTGCCAAAATATGCATTTTACTGGAAAAGTTTCAATGACATCCCAGACTGTGTATCATGAGAAGAATAAAGGCGCCAGGGCACAGACGTGGTCTATAAAGTTAAAATATGCAAAACAATCTAAAGTCACCATGTGGACAGATACAGTCGCATCATCTCTTCACTTTCCGTCTGAAAGAGAACAAAACAACAGCTTATTTTTTTAGTCCTGTCTTGACAGGCCAGTTGCAGTTGATCATAAAAGAATCTGTATTTCAGAAACCAGCTAAAAAATGTAAACTGAGTGGTCCACTCTGTGCTGGAATGAAATGAATGGATAACCAGGGGCTCCGGAAAGCTCACATCCAGACCCTCCAGCACCCCTCCTAGTCTAAGCCAGAGACCAGGAGTAAATAATGTGAATGGCTCAAGTTATTAACTGCAATGCACCAACTTTTCCACGCTCACCAGACAAGAACCGCCACCCCCGGTACAGAGCAAGTGTATCTGTGCTCGCCGCTCAGGCCCTACCTGAGTCGCTGAGCTAGCCAACTGGACGACAACGTATGTAAAGTTCCCAACGGCTTGGATTCAGAGGTCCTGGCAGCTGCACACCTACACAGAAAGGTTGGACCAACGGTCACGACCCCTCCACGGGCTTACCTGGAGAGCCATGTGTGAGGTTAGGGAGCCAGAGCACTTACCCTCAACCCGGCTCGGGGACAGGCAACACTGGATATAACCAGGAACAAAAACATAAAAGTTACCCTTCCGCTTTCATTCAACAGCAGGCTTAGGCAGAGGTTTCTCCGACTCCAGAAAGGTGCTCTTGGTTACACTATTAGTGAGTGAGTTGAAGTGTCTCCCCACAAAAAGATAGGCTGACACGTCTTCAACACTCAGGACCTCAGAACATGATGTTTGGAAGTAAGGTCATCACAGATGTTATTAGCAGAGATGCACTCAGAGTGGAAAAGGGGGGGACCCTAATCCAAGATCACTGTGTCCTCATAAAAAGGAGGCACCTGGACACTGACACAGAGGGAAAACCCATGTGACATAGAGGTTGGGGGCAGGCGGCCACAGCCGACAAATGCCAAGGACCGCCTGCAAACCACTGGCGGTGGGGGGAGCGGCCTGGAGTGGGCTTTCCCCAGAACGTCAGAGAAGAACCTGCCACACCTCCATCTTGGACTCCAGCCTCCAGAGCACGGAGACAACGGACTTCCATTGGGTAAGCCGCCTAAGCCACAGCCACAGGAAACAACAACTAGAATCCAACTTTAATTTAGATTATATTCATTCAAAAGTCTACAACAAACAGTTCACATCAACAACTTAGTTCGGTGCAATGCTTGAAGGTGCCCCGTCCCCACCGTGAGGGGTCCAGGTCCGTGTCCATGAGCCAGCACGTCCCGGCTCAGCTGCTCCTCACCCGGCTACGCCAACAGCGCGGCTCCCGTGTTGGCAGCCATGATCCAGAGGGTGTCTGTGCGGAATACAGAAGCTGCCATGGCACTGGTCACAAATCACCTGCAGCAGCTCTTTCCTCCTGCACCCCTCTTTTGAGCACCGGCGTATAAAAACCTGAGAAAGCAAGAGTTGCTTTAACATGATTTTCTTTTTTTTTTTAAGTAATCTCTCTACCCAATGTGGGGCTTGAACTCACAACCCTGCAGTGAAGACTCACAAGTTCCACTGACAGAACCAACTGGGCATTTCAACTGCTTCAATAAGCAATTATTTAACAAGTGCCCAGTAAGACTGTCAGCATTTAAACTAGAAACAGTTCTTAGCTACAAGGAGTAAAAATATCAAGACTTCAGGCAAACATCTTATTGGCAGGTAAACACAAATACTAATTAAAGAGATGAAAAAGTTTTGACAACAGAAAGCAGTGCATTAAGCTGGGATTCACGTGAGGCAACTGGATGTGTCGGCAGCAAAAATTCTACCAAACCAGGGGAGTGGGGATGTGGAGGGAAGGAGGCCAAGCCTGTGGCATGGTGCACAGTCCCACCAAGGGGAGCTGGCTCTAGGGATTCTGGGGACATTCCAGGGAGACAGAAGACCTACAGCCCTTACTGCCATTAGTTACTGATGTTTTCTGCAGGAGAGGGTGGTGTCAACTCTGGGCGATGCAGACTCTGTGAAATCAGGAAGGCAGCCAAGAGGCAGCCACTTAGTGGCCTGAGGGCAGCCTTCTGGCAAAGACAGGGAGGTGTGTGGACTGTCGCAAGTTACCTGAGCATGCGCACCCAGAGCAGAGAGGCTGGGAGAGGCGTGGGGGGGGGGTGCTGCTTCAGGGGAGAAAAGGAGGGCATGCCCATCCTGGGGTGGGGACAGGGGTGGGCTTAGGTCATGAATCTGCAGTGAGCCAAGAATGAGGAGGACCTTGCCAGTGCAGGGGGAAAGTATGCCGAGGGGAGCCGTGCTCTTGTATAGATACAGGGAGGTTTTAGCAGAGCTGGCAGAGAGCCTGAAGGGCAAAGCATGCCGCCATACGGCCAGAGCAGCATGAACAAATCGGGGTTATGGGGGGACTGGGGTCAGCTGGTCGAGAAAGGGTGTTGTGTGCTGGGCTACTCTCTCATGTTGGAGGCTGGAAGCAGCAAGCAAGGGTCACCAAGCCCATCGATGCATGGCAAGCAGGGCATCTCAGAAACAGCCCAAGTACCTGGGGTGGGGAGGGGCCCTTCGGGAAGGGCGAGCTGCAGAGCTGCCTCAGCTGGGCCCCCAGGAAGGCTGGAGGGGCTCTGAGAATATGCGGGCCAGGAGGAGAGGGCACACGTTTACTTGCCCTCTCCTGAAGGCAAGGTTAGTGTGAATCTCCTGGAAGCGACAGGAAACAGATTTTCTGGAAAGGGAGAAATCCCCAAGACCAAGAAAAAAAAAACCACCAAGATTTTAGAGAAAAAAGCCCAACAATAATGAACTCGGCAGATGTGAGAAAGCTGAATTGTAGGCTGGTGCTGCAAGTCAAAGAAGCATCTCTGTTCACGAAACAAAACCCTCAAAACTCAGAAATTGGCAGTGCCTGCAGGTGAGGATGATGTGGGAGTACAATGGGAGAAAGGGGGAATCAGACAGCCACCCAGCACCTGCAGAGGCTCTGACAGAGGCTCTGGCCTGGGAAGCAACGGGCAAGAGGACCCCCAGAAACGTGGGAGGGGCACGCAGAAGGAGCTTATGCTCCCTCCTCCTGGCTCCACGACTCTGGAAGCCAGAGTGCGCACTCCCCAGGCAGGGAACAGAGCAGACTGCCTCTCCAGGGGACCTGCTTAGCCCAAGAGAAAGACCCTGAAGTCCCAGAGCTCCAGTTTCCTGAGAAAGTGGACCTGGCAGATGACCCAGAGTGAAGGCCAGGGTCCACGCTGCCCCCACTGTGCAAGTGCACAGCCAGCTACCGATCGAGCACGGAAGAGGGCCTTCACTGTGACGCACAGCTGGCACCCTGGACACAGATTTCACAAGGAAAGAAAACTTTAGGGGGAAATAAAAGGAGACCGATCCAGAAGGTCCAGCACCTAAGGAGCAGAAGTCTACAGGACATCAAAGAATCCAAACTCCAGTCAGAAGCACCAGAGTTTCCGGTTTGGAAGGGCCCCCTGCCCGCCTAGCGTGACAGATGAAGACACATCTATACCAGAAACACTCCATGTGAAGCTTCTGGGACAATTCTGGGACAATGAGCAGATCCTCCAACTGCCAGAAGCAAAACTTGCCCCACAAAGGACCGCTGTGGAACAGCAACACAGAGTTCTACATAGAATTCTCTACACCAACAGCAAAAGTGAGGAAATGGACCAGGGCGTGCAAATACCCAAATGAAGAATTCAGAACCTGATTGCTACCTCAGGCAGCTAAGCCAGCAGAAACCAAAAACGAAGATCCAACAAGGTATGCAGCCTCCATTTATCTTCACAGTTCTTCCCAGGGAGTAGGCAGGTCCTGTGCCTACCACCAAACAGAGGAAAAACTAAGAAAGAAAAACACAAGACCAGAAAAGTAGGGAAACTCAGATCTAGCCTTAAGAGAAACTCAGAAGGAATCGTTAAGCTGTGTCCACAAAGAGATGAGCCCCAGAACGCCTGCACAGAGGCCACACTCCTCGTCTCCTTGGGGCGGGGCAGGTGGTGGCATCCAGAGATGTGGCGGCGCAGCAATGGGGCAGGGAGCTTGTGCTCAGCCACACTGTGCTGAACCAGTTACTGCCCACGACTGCCAGGGAACAAGCAAACTCAAGGTACAAGAGTGCACACACTGGGAGAAAAGGAAGAACCCCAAGCGGACAAGACTGGCTAGGAGCGGAAAGCCCTGGTGTGGAGCAAGGGACCTGCTGTTTACATGACACAATTTAGTCCAAGTAAACAAACAGTACAATTCTCACAAAGAACACTGAACGGACAAACTTTATATATCCTCTTACGTTTACTAGGAGGAGCTTAGACCAAGTGCATATTAACAAATGATTCTAGAAACCACATTAGCTCTCTATTTGGGGAGGAAAAGTATGGAATTCTTATAAAAGAAGGAAATCGTAACGTAGACTCTAATATTTAGAAAATGTGTTCACATATCTGTAGAAACCCATACCATCCACAGCATGGGAAAGCACGGATGTCACCAAGGTCATATCTTGTACGGAAACGAGCAGGACCACAGACCACAGTTAGATAACGGACCTTCTCCCCCATGGAAAAAATCACCATCCACAGAGTGGACAGAATTTGTTCTTACCTTCTCTTTCTTCTCAGGATGATAGCCACAGTCTCGATCAATGTGCTCACCAACCACCACATCAGGGATCTCTCCCTTTTTTACTGGAACTGGTTTGTTACAAAGTGGGCATACTGGGACCCGAACGTCCTGAAAACAATGATATAAAACAATATTCCAGATTCAGACAAAACTCAATAAAGAAAAAGGTACAACGTATTGAAAATCAAATAGAGGACACACACGGATATTCCAAATGCTTCTGAGAAGACAGTGTGGCTCCCACAGAGGAATCATGGCAAAGGCATCCCTACGGATTCAGAGCAGAGCTGCCAAGTAGGATCCAGGAGAATGTAAACATAACAGACCACTAACCAACTGTGGAAACCACCCCGACATGGTCAGTAACAGGCAGGCGAGGAAAGAAGCTGGTAAAACGGATCTGGTCTCAGGGCAGCAGGGCTGTTCATCCAACATTGCCCCGGCGGGTGGGGAGCCAGCCCAACACCTCCCGAACAGAGAGAACGGAAGGGACACTGCCATCAACCCCCTCCAGCTCCCTTCAATGGCCAACAGCCCACCCAGATCCTTCTGCGGCTTGCGCCTAGAGGGCACACAGCTAGGCTGAGCTCTCGAGCACCTAACAGCCACCCAAGCCCACAGAGGTAGGGGCTCTGGAGGGAGAACAAGGCGCCCAGCAGCTGCATGCGCCACAGTTAAAAACCTCATAGCCAGGAGGAGCTAAGGAAACTTAGCTCAGCAAGAAAACGGACTTGACAACTGACATCCAAAACGTGTCACCACAGAATGGGGAGGCCTGCTGTTTGTGCGCTGGGCCACAGGGTCGCCAGGAGCACTCCCTCAGTTGACAAGTCTGTGCCAAATAAGGCTATCTAGGGACATGGGGAGGTCAAGTCAACAAACGAACTAGCTAGTTTGGCTTAGTCATCAAGGCCTGGTAAATATGAGTAACCCTCCCTCACCCCCCATGAGGACCTAGAAAATGTTGGAAGGTCAGACCGCGCCAACACTAATGAAAGCATGCAATAATGCTAATTAGTCATTCACCTGTCTAACTGCCATTCCAAGGAAGCAGCACTACGGATACAGAGACGCTAACATAACCTCTGAATCAGGTACCTGAGTGGCTCAGTCGGTTAAAGGTCTGACTCCTGGTTTCAGCTCAGATCATGATCTCATGTTACATGGGTTAGAGCCCCACAACAGGCTCTGCATTGACAGCACAGAGCCTGCTTGGGATTTTCTCTCTCTCTCTCTCTGCCCCTCCAATTAGTGCTCTCTCTCTCAAAATAACTAAACTTAAAGCAAACAAAAAAAAACCTCAAAATAAATAAACTTAAAAAAAAAAAAAAAACCCTCAGAACCACCAGAAACAAGATGAATACAGGCTAGAAGCCACCTGCAAAGCCAATAACAGAGAGGGTGACACCTTTGGACTCATGCACATTGATTTTCTTAGAGTCCTCTTCTTCTTGTTTCTCCCACATACTATTTGCCACTAAATAGATCCCAAGGTTGTGAAGTTACCCAAATTAACTAGCATTTTAATAGCTTCCAGATCAGGTTCCTTGCCAAATATTAAACCATTTCTCGCACTTCACTAAGATACCAGTATGATTTTCCTTGGCATAACAAATCAGAGGAACTAAATGTTTTAACATGCGAAATACACTCTCTCAAGGTTTGGATATAACAATTTGACTTCATGATCCCTGAAGATAAAATCTGTTGCTTTAGAGCTGGGCCACCCGAAGTTCCCGGGATGGCAGAAAATGCCAGGTCTGCGCCGTCCGTAGCCACACGTGGAGGCCAAACACTGTGTGACAGCGAAACTGGATTTTAAGTCTTCTTTCATTTTAATGAAATTATTGGCTCTATGTGGTGAACGTCTACCCTTCGGACAGCACAGCTTTAGACAGCGAGAGCTAGAGTCTCTGAAATAAAATAAATTACCTTCTTGAACGCAAACGGACATTTATGTGCAGCACAAGTAAAATGGTCTTTACCGAAATCTTGTTTACATGCATCACAGTTTAACGGAAGAAAATCTAAAAAAAACCAAAAAGACACCAAAGAAAAATAAAGTGGCTTAAAGATTAGAATGAAAAGATTATAGATCACATCAAACAGGTATTTATGTACAATCAGTTCTTTACGCCTATCAGATATGTCCCTGAGGTACCAGAGGTGAGGAAAACGTTGGGGGTGATGGATTTCACAATGGCAGGTCTGAAGAACCTACTAAGCTGCCTTTTCAAAAAAAACCCGACCCACGTAGAACAAATATTTAAGCAGCATACCTGTATCCACGTGGCCTTGGCCCTGGTTCCTGGCCTTCAGGAGCCACTACATAACAACGGTGAACAAAACCCGGACCTCAGGCGGCCTCCCAACACTGAGGAGCTAATTAATAAAATGGCCAGTTCTCCCCCAAACGGACAGCCAACATACTTTCTATTCACGTTCTCTTAGAGGTGCTCACCTAGCTGTTTGCAAGTCTCTTCTGAACAATGTTCCCCCAGGTCCGGGAACTCCATGATCAGGGGAGTCCGAATCACAGTGGCGCTGGGGACCGCCTGGAGAAGGAAAGCCGTTAGGAAAGGAAGGACGGCCATGGTTTCAGCCAACAGAGTTCATAGCTTCCAGCTGAGGAAAAGGAACAAACGCGCTCTGCAGGAAGCACTCGAAGTGCAAGTGACCCCCTGGGCCTCTGCAGGGGACTAAAGCATCACACATTCTTGTTCCTTCAGCAAAAAGAAAAAAATGAGTTTCCGTACAAGCACTAGCTCATTGAAAATCACTCCCACTATGACAGCGATGGTTTCTTGTAATTCAAATTGCTACTTGGGAAAGCTCGCCCCGTCCAGGTTTGCATTGAAACCACTTCGACTCACAGCCACAGGCGTTTCCCATATTCAATTTACACAACTGCTCACAAAGAGTTGGGTCGCGGGGTTCCATCTGAGTATACTTGTTGACAGAAAAGTGTCACCAGGGGCTAAGTCCCATTAGCTAACGACGCTACCCTAGAGACTCAGCTCTGTCCCTACTGATGCCCTCAGCTCCCTCCTGCGTGGAGTCTCACTCAGGACTGACTCCCCGAGGACAACACCCCGAGGCTGACGAGGAAGGAAAGCAAAGCCATTCACTCGCGGTGGAAAACGGGCCAAGGGAAGCTACGTCCCCGGACAGGAAACTCCGGTCCGCAACGCGACTCGCAAGGCCCCTTCAAGGACTCAGCACCCACCAAACCTCTCACAGCTTGCCCCATTCCGCCCCCCGCCAGAAGCCAAGTCCCGAGGGGCTTTTCCGGACGTCCCCAGCGGCTGCCTCCGTCCGGGGACGGGTCCACCACGCAGGGCCCGGCCCGCGTCCGCCCGTCCCCTTCCCCACGCTCACGGTGCCGGAACGCGGCACTCCTGTCTCAGCACGCGACCGCTCGGGCTCCCGCCGGCGGCCCTGGCCCGGGGCCCGACCGCGCAGCGGCACGGGACGCCTTCCGCGGGCGAGCCAGCCGGGCCCGCGCCTGCCCCCGACGCCCGCGACCCGGCGCCGCACCTGGCTCTCGACGGGACCACGGTGGCCGCGGAGGAAGCCCGGCCGCCCCTTCCGGTGGCCAGCCGCCGGGGACGAGGCCAAAGAGGAGGCTGAGGAAATCGGGAGCCGAGGGACAGCGATCCGCCGACGAGCCCAGAGGCGAGCGAGACATCTCGCAACGTCCCTCCTTCCGCCGTTTATTCGCCTCCTCGGGTTCTCAGAGAGCCGGCGGCCCGGACCCGCCCCCCACGCCCAATGACGTCACCACCAGACCGGCCAATCCCGCCCCGCGCGCCTCAAGGCGTCATCGCCCGGCAGGCCAATCCCGCCGCCGCCTCTGCCCTTCCGCTCCTAGCTCCTCCGCCTCCCTTCTCGAACATTACGGCCGCGTCTCTGGGCCGCTCAGTCACCGTGAGTCGGCTCCGCGCAGGCGCACTGGGCCGGCGGCGCGGCGCGGGAAACCTGAAGCAGGGCTGGCGAGGCCGCGGCGCGGGGGCTGAAGCGGTGGGCGGCTTCCGGGGTACCGCGCGCGGAGGGCCCGAGTCCATGCCGTGGAGGGGCGACCGCCAGGTACGAAGCCGGCTTGGCCCGGGCGGGGGCTTCCCGGGAGGGGGCTTCCCGAGCGGGAAAGAGCGCCTGCTGGCCCCGGGGGGAGACGGCTCCCGGTGCAGCCTCTTGGGCTCCGCCGCCGCTGCCGCGTCCCCGTGCTTGTCCCCTCACCTGTGCCCTCACCGCGTCCCTGTACTTGTCCCCTGACCACCTCACTGCGCCACTGTACTTGTCCCCTCACCTGTGCCCCCGTGCTGGCCCCCTCACCGCGTCCCTGTACTTGTCCCCTGACTTCCTCACCCTGCCCCCGTGCTTGTCCCCTCACCTGTGCCCCCACCGGGCCCCTGTGCTTGTCCCCTCACCTGTCTCATCCCCATGCCCCTGTACTTGTCTCTTCACCTTGTCCCCATACTTGTACCCTCACCACATCCCTACACGTGTCTCCACACGTGTCCCCATACTTGTCCCCTCCCTATGCTCCTGTGCTTGTTACCACATTGTGTCCCTGTACTTGTCCCGTCATTGTGTTCCCTCATCACATCCCTTCACCTGTTCCCTCAACGCACCCCTGTACTTGTCCCCTTATTTGTTCCCTCAGTGTGTCACCTTGTCCCCTCACATGGGTTCCCTCAATGCATCACTTTGTCCCTTCACCACGTCCCCTTATCATATTCCCTTACCTCGTCAGCTCACTGTCCCCTTTCCACAGTCCAGCACTTCTCCTTTTACTGTATCCCCTTGTCCCCTCACCCTGTCACCTCACTTGTCCTCTCACCATGTCATCTTGTCCCCTACTGTGTCACCTTACTTGTCGCCTTACCATATCCCCTTATCCCCTCTCCATGTCACTTTGTCACTTTACCATTTCTCCTTAGTGTGTCACCTTACTTGCTCCATCACAGCCCCTTGCTGCCCACAAATGTGTACGCAGTTGATTTTCTCTCTGGGAGCAGGTGGTTTTGTGCTGACCCAGCAAACTGAATCAGTGTTTGCACGGGGCTCCCAGGGTAACTTCCTCAGGAGCCCACGGTCACATCCAGCCGTCAGTCCCTAACCTTGTTCTACGTGTGTTTTTGTTTGAAGACAACTTGTGTTGATGTGTTGTTGGTTCGTTCGCGTTGAACTCACAGCCAGCAGCACCGTGACTCATGCCTGAAGCCGGGCTGTCCGCCGGTGATCTCGGGAAGGTGCGTCCCAGCCTCCTGTGCTTGGGAAACTGGACGGCACTTGAGCACCAGCTTGAGGGCCACTTTAAACAGCAAGATTGCCACTGAAAAGCACAAGAATGTGACGACTATGACACTAAACAGGCTGCAAAATGGGCACATATTTAGTGTACCGGAGGTGAAATGTGAAAGAAGGCAGGGGTCCTCCCGTGTGACCTTGGTAGAAGTGTGTTCCTCGGGGAACTTGGGCTTTTCACCATTCTGCATGTGTTTGTGAGTAACTGCCAAAGTACCACAAGTGTTGATTTTGGAGTACAAATAAGTTTAGCAGATAGGCAAGTTGACAAATGTGGAATCCACAAATAAAAATCTGGCGGGTCTGTGTGTATCTGTATTTCTACATGTATGTACCCATTTTTTAGTCTTTTTCTGAACCAGTTGAGGGTATGCTTTAGGTGATCACCCATCACCCCCAAATATTTGTGTGTATATTTCCAAAAGCACACGTTCCTATATAACCATTCTGTAGCCGTCCACATGAGGAAATCAGTATCCAAACAACATTAAGGTCCAATCCCCAGACTCCATTTGGATTTTGCCAACTGTGTCAATGTCTCTTTTTCTTTTCTGCCTTAGGGTCCCATCCACAATCACATGTGCAGTCTCCTCCCTGCTGGGACAGGTCCTCCATCCTTCCTGTTCCTGACAGTTTTTGTTAAAGACCACAGGTTTATCTTACTTATGAGATGACTCAGGGTCCATGGATGTTTCCCCAGGACCAGATTCAGGTCCTGTTTCTTGTCGCAGTACCACAGGAATGGTGCTGTGCTGCAACCCATCCTACCGTGGGTGATATTCTTCTTGATTATCTAGTCATGTGGATGGCTGCTAGGTTTCTCCTTTTTGTTACTTGTAAATTTGTTAGTATTTTATAAGGAGATATTCTGAGATTCCACCATTATTCTTCATCAGTCTTTGCCTGGCAACCTTTGGCTTTATCAGTGACTTCTATCTGGATCACTATGATGATCAATGCCCAAAGTAAGCTCTACCTGCTTCGGATTCTGTGTCTCCCTCTCAACTCTGACCCTCCCCTGCTCATGATGACTCTCTCTGTCTCTCTCTCTCAGAAATTTAAAATAAATAGATAGATAAATAAACAAACAAATAAAGTAAGCTCTACACTCAATGCAGGCCTTGAACTCACCACCTGGAGGTCAAGAGTCACATGCTCCACCAACTGAGCCAGCCAGGTGCTGCCCAAATAGTGCTTTTTAAAAATTCCATCATTCCTTTTGCATTTATTATTTGGTATCCTGTAAGAGCAATATTTCCTTTTTGTTTGTTTCTTTATACATTTATTTATATAAGTGTATATTTGTGGCTTTTTCTTTTACTTGGTGGTCATGTTCTGTTGCTGTCATTTTTTTTTAAGGTTTATTTTTAAGAGAGAGCACACATGGGAGCGGGAGAGAGAGAGAGAGAGAATCCCAGCGTGCTCTCAGCACAGAGCTGGACCTGGGATTCGAACTCACAAATCATGAGATGAGCTGGCCAAAACCAAGAGTTGTTTGACTGAGCCACTCAGGTGCTCCTGTTGCTGTTGTTATTTATTTTGATGGCCAGAGAGCCCCATCCAGCTGGCTCTTGAGTCCTTTTTATATGTCCCAGTCATTCTCGGCTCCATTCCTTGCCTTTTGCCACAAGATGCCCTAGGCTCATCTTGTACTCTTCCTGCTGCAGCCCTGAAATCAGCCATTTCTCCAAAGAGCATTGTTCCTTTTAGTGGAGGATAGTATTTAGAAATCAGGATGTGAGTGTGTGGTGTGCCTGTTACTAAAAGGGTGTCTTGTCATTTCTTCTAGGCCTTCTCAGCGGACACAGGCCAGCAAATATGTATTAGCTTACATATACATACACATCCGTAACTATCTGTACCTGTGTACTTCTTTTTTAGGAAAACATCCATATTCTTACCTTCAATTCCAATCCAACACCTCAGGATTTTTTTAAATTTTCTCTTTTTTATGTTTATAAATAACTCCTCCATAAATAAAAAACCTGGGTTTCATTATCCTATTTTTTTGTTTATGTTTCTTTTTTGAGAGAGAGAGAGAGAGAGTGAGAGTGGGGCAAGGGCAGAGAGAGAGGGAGAAACAGAATCTGAAGCAAGCTCCAGGCTCTGAGCTGTCAGCACAGAGTCCGATGCGAGGCTCAAACTCATGAACCTTTAGATCACGACCTGAGCCAAAGTTGGATGCTCAACTGACTGAGCCACCTGGGCGTCCCACATTATTCTATTTTCTTATTTTTTGATTTGTTTATTTGCTTGATGTAACAGACCACTCTGGCTATCACCTCACTTGCTTTGTGCAGACTCCTTCAGCATCTTGAGTGATTGTAGGCATTTCCGCCACGAACCCGTCTCCCTACCCCCTTCTTCCAGTTGGTGAAATTCAGTGCCAGTCAAAACCTTCAGTTTTCTTCCAGAAGATTTAAAAGAAGACAATTTACTAAGGAAGCATAAATACAAATACCAGCTTTTAAGATGTTTATTATTCATGGGTCATAAGTCATGTGTATTATTAATGAGGAAAGTAAGTTAGATATTGCCCTTTCTTGTAAATTTTATCTCAAATGTTGAAATGAAAAGTCTTTTTTTTTTTTTTAATTTATTTTGAGAGGGAGTGTGTGTATGCGAGAATGGAGGAGGGGCAGAGAGAGAATCCCAAGCAGGCTCCAGCACTGTCAGTGCAGAGCCCGATGGGGAGCTCGAACTCACAAACCCTGAGATCATGACCTGAGCCAAAATCGAGAGTCAGATGCTTAACTGACTGAGCTCCTCAGGCACCCCAAAATGTCTTTAGATACTTATATTCCCAGATTATCTGAGTCTTGCTAGAACCAATTATAACACACTAAAATATAAAGTTTTATGTTATATTTACATTAACTACTGAGTTTTAGAGCAGAAGTCAGAATCTTGCATGGAATCAAATATGCCATGCTACAGATTCATAGTTTTGCACTTAGTAGTATATTTCTTATTGCTGTTCTTACAAATTACTATGGCTTAAGTGGCCTAAAACAATACAAATTTATGGTTCTGGAAGTCAGAAGTTAAAAATGTATTTCACGGCCTAAAATCAAGGTGTCAGAAGGACAATGTTTCTTCTGAGGGCTATAAGACATACCTTCCATGCCTTTTTCAGCTTCTGAAAGTTGCTCACATTCTTTGGCCAATCATAGCACCTCAGCCTCTACCTCCATTGCCACATATGCTTGTCTGACTCTCATTCTCCCCCTTTCACGTAAAAGGATTGCATTGAACCTGATTGTGCAAATTAGGATTACCTCCCCATTCAGGATCCTTAGCATGAGCATATCCACAAAGTCCCTTTTGTCATATAAAGTAACAGATTCGTGATTCCAGGACATGGACCTGGGGGTGAGTGAAGCACTATTCTACCTACCACAGGTGGTGACCATGCAGCCATTAGGAGAAACAAGATTCTTGATGAATCATGGGAATCTACTCCCGAAGTCAAGAGCACACTGTATACGTTGTATGCTAGCTAACTTGACAATTATGTTTAAGAAAAAAAGGAAAAACAAGATTCTTCAAAATAAAAGTTAAGATGTTAAAATTTGTCAGTGTTATACTTCTATCTCCTTTTTGAAATGTAAAAAACATTTCATGAAAAACACCCAAATTTTGAATAAACATTTTCAAAACAACTAGATTCATTAATGAGTTTTTGACCAAAGAAGAGAAATGTAATTGGTTGGACACTACTCCCTCCCATTCCTAGATACAGACACACACAATCATATGTGTGCACACTTACATGGATGGGCATTTGTGTGCCTTCTGAGAATGACAGTTTGTCCACCGCATGAGCTGGCACTTGGGGATTGTCAGGGGAAGATATGAAAGTGGATAACCCAGGAGCTTTACCAGGAGTGCACTGGGTCTACCTCTGCTGTTCTTGGTCCTGATCTGGCTAAGACCAAGCCAAATTGTTGTGGGAACAAAAGATTATCAAGTTGAATTTTTAAAGTGCAGGTTTGCCATTGACTGAAGTCTGCATGCACATAAAAAGTTGCCACCAAGCACAAGTTAAATGATCTACCTCTAAGCTTCTTACCACATCAAGATTAAGGGCGTCCTAAGATGTCCTCTGATAACTGCCTTGAAGTCACCAGGAAAGGAAGGACCTTGTGATACTTGGATGCTCCACAGGGAAGGGGATGCAGACCTTGGAGCCTTGATTAGGAAACCTCAAGAAGTCTACTTCAAATAAAGAGGCTGCAGTGCGCATCCAGCTATACATTTCTCTATCAAGGGATGCCAGTGTTCTTCACCAACAGCTCACTCTTCTGATCTCTCCTTTAAATATAGGGAAACTGAAGCACAGGAGTGTTTGAAACCCAATCTCCTGGGTTCACGTTTGTAATTCTTCCTCTGCCACCTATACCAGCCGGAGATGAGAGTGGAGAGCCAGGCAGGGACCAGACCATTCAGACTTTATCTTGAATGCAGAGGTATTGTAGAAAACTTTCAAAGATTAGCTTTGAGGAGTGGACAGGTAACAAAATTTATATGTGCTTCACACAGCTGTACAAAGAATATCCAACATTCTCTGTGTTGTAAAATGGAACTCCACTTTGGAGCCCCCAGACTGCTGTGTTCAGGCAGCTATTCTCACTCCTCAGCATAGCCCAGCCTGCAATGTTTTTTGTTTGTCTTCTGTCTGGGTTCAGTTTATCTCGACCTAATTCACTGTTGGGCTCAGATCTTGGTCAATCCAAGGCGTCTCCCTTCAACTCCTCCCTCCTTTCTCCTTCAGTGGCATCTGGGTTTGGGGAAGCTGGATAGAAAACCTCATGGCAGCAGAGGCCTTGGTGTCCTCCCTAGGCCCCTGCTTGTGGTAGACCTGTCCCACCACCTCTGCCCATGTGCTTGTATTTGCTGCTGCTGGCCTCTGATCAGGGGCTCATTACATACAGTGTCAGCCTGACCAGACCCTAGGTTACATCTGTTTCAGTGACCCTCTCAGTGTCCTGTGCCAGTGCACAAAGGGATTTGGGAGTTTCCTATAGTTCTAGAGGCACCACTTCAGGTCTTCTGCTTGCCTGACTGCGTCCCAGGTAGCTGCCCCTGTGCTCTCCCTGCCCTGGCACAGAGAGGTGTCTCTTCTAGAGAAGAGCTGGAAAGGGGAAACTGAGCAGGGACTCCTCTGCTTTCAAATTCTCCCTCTACTCATCTGAATTGTTTGCCATCTCACTTGAGGGCTGTAGGATGAGCATCGGGTCCATTCTCAGAGACCCGAGCAGGTGTCTTCCTTTTCAGAGCTCTTCAAACTTCACAGACCTGGAAGTATTTTCTCCTGATGTTGCAAGAAATTTATCTCCTGTGTTATCTTTGGGCTTCTTGCTCTATGGCAAGGCTCTGAAGCTTTGGTTCATGATTCCTTTTTCGCTCTCTTGAAAGCTGTGCTTTTAAGATTATGGCTTTCTAGGAGGTCTTAAAAAGTTTAGATTTAAAACTCCAAACTGAGCAGCCACTTATTTAGGCAGACCCTTCTTTGCAGCTATGAGTGTCGTCTCATGGCCTAGTCTTGATGATGGAAAACTTCTCAATAATGGAGAAGAGAAAACACATTGACATCATACCCAAACACACATTGTACTCCAAAACATTTTGTTCAGCTGCAGTATGTGCAGGACAGATGGAAGAGAGGCAGGAGCAGAAATAGGAGAGCAAGTAAGCTGTTATTGTTGTCTAGTTAGGAGATGACAGTGACCACGGAAATGCAGAAACCTTACTCACCTTCACAGCTTCCCTTGTACAGAGGACATGAGCATATGGTCCAGTCTTCCAGGGGAGAGGGCTCCTGGGGAAAGGATTTCCACCCTAATGAAAAAGAGATCTGTATTAAGACAAAGCCCTTTTCTGGAAGGTATTTTGAGGATGCTCAGAAATAGTGGCCTTTTTGCTAACATGAAGGGCCAGGTTGAGTAAAAAGTGGAAGGAGCTGGGTTGTGATGGTGGTGGTGAACTGCTGATGACTTCCTTGCCCCTGGATTTCTTGTAATGTGGGCTAACACATCCTTATTGTTCAAGGCAATTTTTTGTTGTTTTTGCTACTATTGGTAACCACAAATATTGTTACCAATAAGTGGAAATAATTATTTCAATTCAGGACATAATCAGCTATGAGACAAAAGAGAAAAGTGGGTGAGTAAGTGATTGGGTACATGCATCTGGAACTCAGAGAAGAGGTCTGGCCTGGAGAATAAAGTTTCAAGTCATCAGCGTACAGTGTGTTGATGAGATTGTCTAGGGAGGACAAGATGTGGAGAAGAGAATGCAGGCCTATGCCTTGGGAAAGCCAGCGCTGGAAAACCAGACTGAGAATGAGCAACCAGAGAGCTCGGGAGGAAAATAAGGAAGGAAAGTCATTGTCAAGGCCAAGGGAAGACGGAGATTTCAAGAGGGAGAACTGGCTAACCAGCTCCTGCTGCTCAGAGAACAAGACAAAACCTGGAAGTATCCATTAGGGTTAGTAACAGGAGGTCACCGTTGTCCCAGAATGGTCCCAGAGGCAGAGAAGGAAGTCAGACAAATGGCTTAAGATAAGGTAAAGGCATGGAGTCTGGATGAAAGAAGCAGAGAAGCTCTTCCTGCAAAAGAAAGATGGTGAAGTACTCTCTCCTGGTCCACCCTGCTGGCCTAGCCCGGTTCAGCAGGTGATGTCCCACTGCCCTCTTCCCACCAGACACACACTCTTCTGCTCAGACACATAGTCAATATTACCTTTACATTTGTAATTCATATCCTCAACAAATATTTATTGGGTTCCTGCCGTGTACACAGCACCCTGTTTGGCCTCAAGAAAATGTGAGAAAAGATTAAATGGGGTCCCTGTCTTCTCCCAGAAGTTTATAGTTTTGACCTTGGAGGAAAAAAAGGCCTACATCCTGAAACAACTGGACGTTAAGTGTAAACATTGTATATGAAGCTGCAGGGCAGAGGCTATAATCATGATGAGAATTCAAAGAATTAAAACTTTCCAGATCAGCATCTGCCTGAAAAAGTTAGGCTGGAGTACCTAGGAAAGTTGCACGGTGGTGGGCACTCCAGCAGGACCTAAAGACAGGGGACGTGGACAGGGGAGGAGACTGCTGAAGCCAAGCCATATGTCCACCAGGACTTTTGGTTACAGGTGACAAGAATTCACCTCAAACTAGATTTTTCCCAGAAGGGGAATTTATTGGCTCCTAGACATGAGATGTGCTTGGATCTAGGAATTTAAGATCAGGTCCTTCCCTCTGAATGCTGGCCTCTCTGTTCCACTTCAGAACAGTCTCCTCTTGTGACAAAGACATAGCTGCCAGCAACCAGGGCTATGGTTGACCACCAGAGTGAATGTCTCTTTCCCAGCATGTGTGTCATGATCCCACAGATGGATTCTAATGGGCTTTCATGGGTCATGCGTAGGGTGACTCTGCATGCACCTACCTTTAACACTTTTGAAGGTAGACATGGGGTGCTGCTAATAGTTTTGTTGGGAAAACAGGCATAACCCAGGACCCTGATAGGAAAACTGGGGCACAAGGTCACCATAAGCAAATGTCCACTCTGTGGTCTCTGGCTGCTGGCCCTGCCAGATCACATGAAATGGGTGAGAGACAGTACTCCAAAGGCATTGTGCCATTACCAGATGAAGAAGGGAGAAGAATGCTGGAATCTTGAAAGCAACAGGTGTCCAATATTCATCATGAGTTGGCAACTCAGGGAAAGGGAGAGAAACAGACCAGAAGAGTAAAGCACAAAGTTTGAAGTCAAGCTCGCTAGATAAAGACAGAAGACTTAGAATTTAAGGCAGAGAAACCTGAACTTTATTTGACTGGTAAGAGAGAACACTGTCCAAGGAATTGATACATACGACAAATGTTTGCAGAGACAAATCTGAGAGGGAGTTGCAGGATATACTGAGAGATTCAGAAAGGAGCTAGGGTTGTCTTACTGGAGTCCTGACTCTTGAAGGTGCTGGTATGATAGAGGTGGAAAGAAAGGGATATATTCAGGAAGCAGGCTAAAATACAAAAGGAACTGGAAAACTTCTTGGCAAATTGGGCAAGAAGGACAGTGAAGAACCAGGGATGCTAGTTCAAGCATGGAAAAGCAGAAGCAGCAAGAATGAGCAGGTTACCAAGAGTAGCAATTTGGAGATGAGGCAAACCTGTTTGGGTCATGTTGAGTTTTGGAGAAGTCATATGAATGGAGAGAACACTGGATCAGAATTGGAATACAATTTTAATTTAAATATTTAAAGTCAAGACAATGCATAAAGTCTCCCAAAAAGAGAGTAAGAAGTGGCTGGAATTGGGCCTGAGGAGGGCGTGCAGATAGGTCACAGGAGGAGGAAGAAACAGAAAAGAGCCTATGGCAGGATTGGGAAAGAATGCTAAAACAGCATGGAGGAGAGGCCATGGGTGACAAGTGTCACCAGGTGATCTGCTGAAATCCATACAAGGACCAGAAGCCTCCAGAAAGTACCTACATGGATATTTATGACTTTAGGAAAGTCCTTTCCTTATCATAGTACAACATTCAGGATACTCAGGGTTATGCTATGTAACAGACAATCCCAAAATCCATGCAGTTGAAAACAACAAAGGTTTATTTTCTGCTCACGTGTCCTGTCCCTGATGTGTATACAAGCTCTGCTCCACATCGTCCTAAGGCCTGAGATGACAGAGCAATCAATATTGGAAGTCTTGCCTAGTTGCCTAGGCAGGACGAAAAAAGGTGGCTGCAGGGACCTCCCACTGGTCTGAGATCCTCTTGCCTGGGAGTTTCAGAGCTCACTGGCTAAGCCAAGCAGGGTGGCCAGGAAGCACAGTCCCAGCAGGTATCCAGAGGGGAGAAGCAAAGCAGATATTGAAAAGGAACAAGGACTGGACATCAGGTGGTGGCAGAGGTCAGATGTTAGGCTGAAGGAGGGAGTACATATCACAATCTGTTTGTTTAATGCTCAGTTGTGGTGACTGCTCCCGCAGGGGTGCCATTCATGGTGTCAGACCATCAGCCCCCTGATGACAAGGACTGTACCCTTTAACCCTTTGTAGATGGTGCTTATGCACCTCATCATGTTAGGCCGTCTCCCTCAGGTGACAAAACTAGAGAGAGATGCTCTGATGATATCCAGGCTTCACCATAAGAACTCTCAGGGAGGAACAGGAAGTGTCTCAATGCAGCCTTATGTGAAGGAAATGTGTTTCCTTAAATTCTGCATGGCCACGTATACGTTCGCCTGTGGTGGCCTAATAAGGAATACGCTGGTGATGTGAAGTCAAGTTAGGCTAATTTTCCTACTGGAGACTCTCCCAGGAGTTCTCAGAGCAAAGACCTGCATGTGGAGTCACCAACCTTGTCACTGCTGCAGATGGTGGCCAGGTAGAGTGCTCTGTCCTCTAACCAACATTGTCTTTAGGTCTTTGCAAAGGCTTTGGCTCTGTGAATCTGAGAGTCACAGAGGGAGGTGTGATACTTTGAGTCGAAGTTGCCAACAAAAATCCAACTGTTTTCCCTTAGACATGTGAGTTGAGCATAAATATTTCAGAGACACACAGTCAGGTAGAGAGAGATTTTAATTCCAGAAAGTGATCATAAGGTAAACCACAGGAGACATGGCTTATGATTTGCTTCATGACACATTTTTAAGTAAGCAAAAGTCCTGTGGAATAAAAAGAAACTCGCTCAGGCTCCTCAGAGAATGGGAAGCAGCTGAGTGGAACAGAGACAAACTGATGTTTTCTTCTTCCGTCTTGTATTTTTGCAATGTGATGTTATCCAGCATAGGCGACCCTTTGGTCACAGAATCTGGGTCACATGGATCTTGCTTACTCCATCCTTTAATAACAAATCAGTGCAAGAGCTTCTGTTTCAATGTCTTTCTAAATATTGTCAGAAGTGACCTAGGAGAACCCTTTGCTCAGTGCATGTTGAGGCCCCAACAGTGAGGAGTGAGTGCCTGCTTGTTGGTAATTTGTTCACGTAAAATGTATATGACTGGAAAGGCAAATACAAAATTAAAAAAGAGAAAAGGGAGCCCACATGGAGAATGTGGCAGAAATACTCCCTCTCGTGAGGACCTTTCAAACGTCCTTTCAGAAGGATTCCTCCAGTGCCACCATGCATCCAAGGCTGTGCCTTGACTTTAACCTCCAGTATCACATGGCACGTGTGATTTGCACATGGCAGTCACCCATGGCTGTGAGATGGGTCCACGAGCCCCTGTCCCCACCAAGAGGAGCCTTTGGGTCCAGTGGGTGGGTGGTCAGAGTTAGAAGCATCTGGAAATGATGTCATATCTGTGGCGGACAGCACTGCTGATCGTGTGTCTCCTTGAGCGGGTGACAGGGCAGACGTGTGGGGATGGTGCAAGGCTCGCGGGGAGCCTTGTGCAAAGGCACACGACACTGCGGTGCAGTTATCGAGGCTTCCCGGTGCTTGCTCCTGGGTCTTCAGGAGTGGTCCGTTTGGGGGAGCCAGCCAGGGGATGCAGGTGCCTCTTAGCCGGCTTTGCAGCCCTTCCATCAGCCTCCACGATGTCCATTTACAACTTAGAAACTGAGCTGCCTTCGTCTGCTCTAACAAGCTTTTCACTTTTTTTTTTCAACGTTTTATTTATTTCTAGGAGATAAAGAGAGAGACAGCGTGAGCAGGGGAGGGTCAGAGAGAGAGGGAGTCACAGACTGAAATAGGCTCCACACTCCGAGCTGGCAGTCAGCACAGAGCCCGACGTGGGGCTCAAACCCATGAACTGCGAGATCATGACCTAAGCGAAAGTCAGACGTTTAACCGACTAAGCCACCCAGGCGCCCCGCTTTTCACTTCTTTTACGCAAGCCTGCCTGTAGCTGTATCTTCAAACAGAGCAGCAAGGGCAAGTGCACCTGTTACTTGATGGAAGCAAATCTGCATCTTCCCCGTTTCCCTCAAATCGCCGACGGAGGCATGGATGCCTTTTGAGCTGTATATGTTACCCAGCGACCTTTGTAACTACAGGTAAAAAACAAAACAAAACGAAACGAAACGAAACGAAACGAAACCACTCTTAATTCACGCAGGTGTCACTGTGCAAGAACGTGATCACTTGTATGGAGGCGTCAGGCTGCTGTCTGAAATGGAGAGGAGCTCATGGCAGTTAAGGTAGGACACAAGCACTCCGTTCAAATTTTAGTCTTTATGCTGTACCAGTTGAGAAATAGGAAACGTGTCATGAACCGGCCATGCATGCTCATGTCCGCCGGCTGCATCTTCGTGCGTGCCTGGGCCATTGCTCTCACACAGCTCAGAAAGACTGCTGTCCTTTTCCTTTTCATGTGGCAGTGAGTATCCCCACTCCCCATAATCAGTGATGTCTCTGCTTCATAGTAGTGAGTGCTTCTTTATTCTTAAATATCACTCTGATCTGGTCACCGCCTAGGAGTCCTAGTCTTTGGATTGACCATGAGAATCTAGGAAAGGGAAAAGAGTCTAGTCTAGGATGCAAAGTCACATTTGTTTTCAACTTTTGTTGGTTCCTGAGTGGGTTCTGAATAAGTAATAATCATCCTGATTTCCCAGTGACTTGATGTTCCATTCCTGGCCAGGCCCCTTTGCTACCCCATCGAATCACTGCATTAAATATTAAAGCTGCCTGCGCCCTGGGGGCTCCATCCTGGAGGCAGCGGCAGAGTTGTTGTGAAATAACTCCTCCTGGTTGGCTGCTAGGTTTGTTCATTATTTTAATCTATGCATATTGGCTAGGACTGCAACATTGTCTCTTTTTCCACAAATATTAGTTTGAAATGGAGGAGGAGAAATCCTGTCGGGTGCAGCCCAGCCAGCCCTGAGGAAAAGGACGGTTATGGTTCACTGGGGGTTCCATGCCTAGTGCTGGCCACTGACAGGGTGGGGGTGTCTCTGGAACACCTGTGCCTTCCATCTTTCACCCCAGCAGGGACATTAGGCCGTCCCAGACAGGGGTCTGTTGAAGGCCTGCTTTGTACAACATACTTGGCTGTGTGCTGTCAGGAAGGTGGGGGAAGTGTAAGAGTAGAGACTGTAAGCTGCTTGGAGACGGAAAACATGTATGTTTAAAAAAACAAACAAATGCAGTGCAGCCCCGGAGTGGTGCCCAGTGCAGAGAGGGTGAGTGATATATGGACTGGACCGCACAGATGTCCACAGGACAGGGAGCAGGCCTCTGGTGCTGTGCAATGAGCTGGGCCTTGGAGAGGCAGGCAGCCCTTTGGCGAACGTGTAGGAGAAAGGGGTGTCACAGCGATGGCACAGCGCACGGGGTGTAGACTCCCCGGCAGAGCCAAGCGACAGCTGTGGGCCGTGCTCACCACGAAGGCCCAACAACCACAGCGAGGCTGCTCTGGGCCTTGGAGTCTTTGAGGAAAACAGCCTTCATGATTCAGATTCGAATGAAGAGCCTGACCCTGGACAATTTCCCCAGGGGCACTCGGGTCCATTTTCAGTGTTGTTCATACAGACTTTGTTTTTCTGAGACCAAAGGTTGTCCTGTGTTTTGTTTTGTTTTGTTTTGTTTGCTGCCGGTCAAGGCCCACAGTGAGCTGAGCCAGGCTGGTGTGGCCATTGCAAAAGCGCCATGAATACACCTAGAGAGTTGTGCCTGGAGGGGAAGAAGAGATGAGGGGAGGGGGGTGTGCTCAGAGAGGGAGGGCTGAAAGGGGCAGGTGCGGACCCCCCGGGCAGCAGCCCCTGCCAGCCCCACTGAGGCCCAGGAGGCACCAGTGGCCCCCTGGAGTATTCCTTGGAAAGAGCTCCTGTGTCCTTCTCTGCCAGCAACTGAAACTATAAAAACAGATCCTAATTATAGCAATAAATTAGTGGGCCCTTCCTGACAGGCCTCCGGGTCCCAGGCAGAGAGGTGCTGGCCTCCCTGGCCAGACAGCAGGACGGTCTGCTCTCGGCCGGTCACCTCTGGCCACTCAGTGAGCAGCTCCTGGTCAGGACTCAGCTCGGTGGTGGAAGTCCATGTTCCGGGGTGAGGCAGTGTTGGTGAGCAGAGCCCCGGACACTTTAGGACCCTCCTGGACAGCCACTGGGGCCTGGCACCAAGGAACCGAGAGCAGCCCAAGTCTCTGCTGCTTTAGACTCAGAAGGAACAAGTCGTTCACTGCTTCAGGGAAGGAGCTCCCCTTCCCCAACGCACAGATACCAACGGATTTAATGAGGAGTTTGGAGTTCTGTACTGATTCCAGTCTAAGCTGATGAGGAAGTAAAGTTGGGGAATCTCACATTTTGGGCTGCTTTTTTTTTTTTTAAGTTTATTTATTTATTGAAAGAGAGAGAATCCGAGCCCAAAATGGGGTTAGACCTTATGAACCTCAGGATTACAACCTGAGCTGAAACCAGGATCACAGCCCAACCAACTGAGCTCCCCAGACCCCCCAGGCCCCAGGGTGGCTTTTTTTTGGAGGGGCAAGCGTACCAAAGGGGGGCACCTCACGTGGTCTAAAACTGGCCCCTTCTGGGGCTCACCTTGTGGCTGAGTTCCTTCTCTTTCCAGGTGCCCTCACGCCTCTCCTACCACTCCAGAGAGGGCAGAAGAGGCCTTGCCAAAAGCTTTTGAGCAGTTCGTGGTGAGCGCCAGGGGTACAGCGCTATAAATATGAGATCTGACCAGACCATTGATGCCCTGCGCATGGCCATACCAGGGGGTGGCTGGACATGCTCTATGACACATCCATTGGCCACAGACAGTTGGACTCTCTCTTGGGTCTTGCTGCATCTGAATTCTTTCTGGCCTAGGATGGTGTTTGCAGCCCAGACCATGAGTGCAGGGAGCCGAGAGAGGAAGAGTGAGCCACTTTAGTCACACGGCCACAACGGGCTGGCTCTTCTGTCAGCCGCACCGCCAGACGGCTTTCTTTTTTTTTAATGTTTTATTTATTTCCAGGAGAGAGAGAGAGAGAGAGACAGCGTGAGCAGGGGAGGGTCAGAGAGAGAGGGAGTCACAGACTCTGAAACAGGCTCCAGGCTCTGAGCTGGCAGTCAGCACAGAGCCCGACGCGGGGCTTGAACCCACGAATCGCGAGATCATGACCTAAGTGAAAGTCGGACGCTTAACCGACTAAGCCACCCAGGCGCCCCCAGATGGCTTTCTTGTCCTTAGCTCACGTGCATCGAGTTAACTGTCTTTCCTCTGCTGACAGCTAGTGCTCAAGTGTACCTCACGCTTCCGTTGACGTGTCACATCAGTTGTCATCGACTCGGCATGTCCAAGTGCCTCCATCAGCTTGCTTGGAGCACACCTTAAAAACCCCTGTGATCAAAATCCATTCCCACGAGGTCCAAGCAGGAAAGAGGTCTGAAGGAGCAGGATGTGAGTGGGGGCACTGAGAACCAAGAGCCGAGCCAGCAGCACGTTTACAAGATGTAAACAGACCCAGCAAGAGAGTGTCGCTCCGTGAAACAGGCGCAAATGAGGGAAATGAGTAATAATAGCATGGGCTGCAGGCATGGATTTGATAAGCAGCTGTAAGTCTTCCTCAGCCTGTCAATCTAGTGTAAGAATCAGGCAGGAAGTGGGCCTTTATGTGCTGTGTGCACAAGTGCATTGAAATTGAGCGTCGTGCCCACAGGACCCCATTCCTTTCCATTTTGCCTGATATTCTCCTTCAGGGTAAAGGTATAAAACACACTTAAGGTTCTTTACCTCCTTCCCTGCAATAATAATTGACAGTTACTCGACTCCCACGGGTGTCATAAATAAGAAGCTACCGAGAGACTAGGTTGCCGTCATTAGAAAGCACTGGCTTTAGCTGAATTGAACTAGCGTCAACTACTAGATGGTGTGAAGTATGTCATGGTGTGCCCTTGGTAAGGCCACCCCCACCTTGTGCCCTAACTTCTGTCCCAAAGGCTATTTTCTCCCGACTGAGCAAATGGAGTTTCCGTATTGACATCTGTGTGCTTCCAGGAGTGGGTCAGAAGGTAGGCTGCTTGTGTCAGGGCACCCTGAAGTGGGGGCCACACCGAATTCTGGAGCATCTTAGTAGTGGCAAGAGAGATCGTGATGTATCACTTACTAAATGGTAAATATAGGAAGCAGACCAACATGTGGCTGTTTGGTGTTCAGGGGCCAAGGGATGGAATTTACACCAACAGCATGCCATTGTGACAAAAAACACATGACATAAAATTTACCATCTTAACCATTGTTAGGTGTGTAGTACAGTAGTGTGACTATGTGCACGCTGTTGTGCAAATGATTTCTAGGGCTTTTTCCATCTTGCAAAACTGAAGCTCCATCGCCATCAAACACTCACTCCCCATCCCCACCTCCAGCCCCTGGCCCCACCCTTCTACTCTCTGTGTCTATGAATTATGACTCAGGGGAACTCATGTGAGAGGAATCACACAATACTTGTCCCTCTGTGTCTGGCTTGTGTCACTGAGCATCACGTCCTCAGGGTTCATCCACCATGTAGCAGGTGTCAGTGTTCCTATAGCTGACTAATAGTCCATTGTATGGAGGGACCACATTTCATTTATCTGCTCACTCACTGATGGACGCTTGGGTTGGCTGTTGTGAATCATGCTGCTGTGAACTTGGTGGGAAAATCATAGCAGCTTGTCTTTAAAAGAAAAACCTCAGTTTTCCGAATAAGGACTTTCTTGCCTGTTACTATTCTATTACTAACATATAAAAGGAGCACACCCAGCACTTGTACCACTAATATATTTAACATCCTCGTGGAGGTAGTGCCTTCATGGCTGTAGATAAAACAACAACCTTGCTCCACCCTTTCTTCTGTGAGGCTCAAGACAAGTAGAGGAAACCACCCTTTAAATTTGCAGTAGCCATAAAGATGGAGACAAGCTTTGCTCCTCAGAACAGAAAAACAAGTCTTGTAGGAAGTTGGTTTGATGAAACGAGAAACAGAGGTTGCCTGTTGTTGTCCTGCTCCACATCCCCGAGGTGACAGTCCCCAGGGAGGCTGAAGGACTAGGAAGGTGGCAAGAGGTCTCAGCAGAGACAGGCCTGGGGCACACAGCTCTCAGCTCAACCTGGACCCTGTCTCCTGCAGTCCCTGGAAAGTCCGGGTGATCCCCTCTCCCGAGTGGAGGGTGGCCGGAGGGTGACCACTAGCTGTAGACTACTTTGGAGAAGGCCCAGGGGAAATATGACAGCATTTGCTGTGGTTTGTGTCATTCATCCTCATAAGGACCCAGCTTCTCCCTCAGTCTGGGGGGGCACAGGTCCAAGACCAGATCAGGTGTGGAAATGGAGCAAAGGACTCTGACTTCGCATTGGGATGGCTTCCCTCAGCCTGTGTTATCCATTGTTGACTTCTCTTGGTTGTATAATTAGGTAACAGCTTATTGGCTGCCTATCTGTCCCTTAGGAATACCGGGTTTTATCAACCGTCTTCATGGCTAGGTGCAGGTCCCCCTCCTGCCCCAACACTTCAGCCTTGCTGCTCTTACAAGAATTGCACCCACCTTGCTTTTGATGATTAAGCATAGCCACCTACGATTCTGGGATCCTGATATCCCCGTTGCTGTAAGGGAGCCCACGCTATGACAGCATCTGCTGTTGGCTGCTCTGGCTTACAGAGCACAGACACTGCTGAGCTCCTCATCGATGCTGGCGGCCGCCAGCTTCCCAGTCCTTACTGATCTGGTAAACAGAGTGTCTCTGAGCCCTTCTGTGAAACATGGTTGGCTGGTGTTTTGTTTCCAGCCTTACAAGGTATATCTACATTAGCATGCCTGTTTCTGTGAGACTTGACTTCTTCCTCCACCATTTGCCACAGCAGTTATGACATTTATATTTCAATAAGTGTGTGGGTTATCACTTTTTCCAAACTTCCAAGAATCTTCTTAGGTGCAAATTAGCACTGCCTCCCAGTGCATTAAATCCTGTGTCCTGGGAAGTGTGTCTCCATTGATAAGCCCTCCCTTAGCCTACCTGACTCTGCCCCTTGGTCCAGCATATCCTGGTGGCACACCTTGCTCGGTCATGCAGCAACTTCAGGATACAATCTCTTCTTCCTTGGCCAGACCTAGCTAGCTCTTCCTTACTGGGTTATATTGCGACCTGAGCTTTCATATCAGCTGACAGCCAGAAGGGAAGGTGGGGGCTGTAGCCTTTGACATGGTGGAGTAGACCACCGCTCAGAGCCCAGAGCATACAGGAACACCTGGGGTTCAAAGGTTTTTGAACGTAACAACCTAGTCACCCCTACCCCAAGCTTCAGGGTCCTCCTCCTTTTAGTTGGAGCCCTGACCTTGCCATAGGAGATTTGCTGGGATTGAGAATTCAGCCTTTTCCAGAGCTCTGTTGTCTATATCATTAAGTCTTGGATCTGACTCTCAATTCCTCCTATAAGATTCAAGGTCTCTCTGTGTGCCGCCAGAGAAGCCCTGGGGATGTCCATGCTTCACCTTGAGTTGAAGATTAACCAACCTCAGCCTTTCCTTATCTTCCTCCAGTGCATTGAAAGTATCCAGCAACAATCACCCCATCTTGGTGTCCTGATCCTTATAACTCCCCCACACCTACCAAATGCACTAGCTAATGCTGTCCCTTCCACTGATAGCCCATACCAGTTTACCATTGTTAATAATTTTTTTAATTAGTAGATTTCTTTTTGTAAAATGGTTTTAGGTCTACAGAAAACTTGGACAGACTGTACAGAGAGTTCCCATATGCTTCCTCTCTGGCACAATTTTCCCTACTACTACCATCTCACATTAGTGAGGTATATTTGTTACATTCAGTGAACCAATATTACTAACATCATTATTAACTAAAAGCCATAGTTAATGTTAAAGTTGTCTCTTCAATTGAGAACTCAGAAGTGGACCCACAAGTATACAGCCAACTGATATTTGACAAAGCAGGAAAGAATATCCAATAGAAAAAAGACAGCCTCTTTAACAGATGGTGTTGGGAGAACTGGACAGCAACATGCAGAAGAATGAAACTAGATCAATTTCTCACACTATACACAAAAATAAACTCAAAATGGATAAAGGACCTGAATGTGAGACAGGAAACCATCAAAACTCTAGAGGAGAAAGCAGGAAACAACCTCTTTGACCTCCACTGCAGCAACCTCTTACTTGACACATCCCTCAAAGCAAAGGAATCAAGAGCAAAAATAAATGATTGGGACCTCATCAAGATGAAAAGCTTCTGCACGGCAAAGGAAACAACCCACAAAACTAATAGGCAACCAACGGAATGGGAAAAGATAGTTGCAAATGACATATCAGATAAAGTGTTGATACCCAGAATCTATAAGGAACTCACCAAACTCTACACCCAAAAAACAAACAACCCAGTAAAGAAATGGGCAGAAGATATGAACAGACACTTCTCCAAAGAGGACATCCAGATGGCCAACAAACATATGAAACGATGCTCAGCATCCCTACTCATCAGGGAAATACAAATCAAAACAACACTGAGATACCACCTCACACCAGTCAGAGTGGCTAAAATGAGCAAATCAGAGAACACGAGATGCTGGCGAGGATGTGGAGAAACGGGCACCCTCTTGCACTGTTGGTGGGAATGTAAACGGGTACAGCCCCTCTGGAAAACAGTGTGGAGGTTCCTCAAAAAATTAACAATAGAACTCACCTATGACCCAGCAATAGCACAGCTAGGAATTTACCCAAGGGATATAGAAATGCTGAGGCATAGGAGCATATGTACCCCAATGTTCATAGCAGCACTCTCCACAATAGATAAAACATGGAAAGAGCCTAAGTGTCCATCAACGGCCGAATGGATCAAGAAGATGTGGTTTATCTATACCATGGAATACTACATGGCAATGAGAAAAAATGAAATCTGACCATGTGTAGCAACATGGATGGACCTTGAGGGTGTTATGCTGAGTGAAATAAGTCAGGCAGAGAAGGACAAATATCATATGTTTGCACGTATAGGAAGATTAGGAGGAACTTAACAGAGAACCAAGGGGGAGAAGGGGGGAAATGGTGGGGGAAAGGGAGAGAGGCAAACCATGAGAGACTCTTGAATGCTGACAAAAACAGAACTGATGGATGTAGGAGGGAGGGGGTATAGGCATGGAGGAGGGCACTCGTGGGGATGAGCACTGGGTGTTATGTGGAAACTAATGTGACAATAAACTATTTGTAAAAAAAAAAAAAAAACACTAAAAAAAACAAGTTGTCTCTTCATGCTATCCAGTTCTATGAGTTTTGACAAAAGCATGTCATTTGTTAAATGTATCCACTGTTACATTATCATTCACAGTAGCTTCTGCCCTAAAAGTCCCAGTGCTTCACTTATTCCTGCTTTTCCCTGAAAACCCTGGCAATCGTTGATTTTTTTCACTATCTCCATAGTTTTGCCTTTTCCAGACCATCGTGTAGTTGGAATCATACTGGGTATAGCCTTTTCAAAATGCTTTTTTCCCCACTTATAATTTTCATTTAAGGTTCTTTCATATCTTCTAGTGGCCTGATAGCTCATTTCTTTTCAGTGCTGAGTAACATTCTATTGTCCGGATGAACTACAGTTTATCAGTTCATCTATTGAAGACCATTCAGGTTGTTTCCAAGCTTTGGCAATTATGAACAAATCTCCTGTAGACCTGTGTGCAGGTTTTTGTGTGGACATACGTTTACAGTGTAGTTGAGTACGTACTTTGGAGTGTCATGGTCAACTCACATGGTAAGGGCATGTTTAGCTTTATAAGAAACTGCCTAACTATCCTTCACCAGCAGTGAGTGGGGCTCCCTGTTGCTCGATATCTTCAGCAGCATTTAGTGCTGTATATGTTCTGGATTTTTGTCACTCTAATAATTGTGTAGTGGCATCTTGTTGTTTTTAGTTTGCAGTTTACTAATGACATACAATATTGAGTATCTTTTACTGTGCTTATTTGTCATCACCTTCTCTGGTGATGTGTCTGTTCAGATTGTTGCCCATTTTTAAATTGGGTTGTTTGTCTTCTTGTTGCATTTTAAGACTTCTTTATATATTTTGGATACGAGCCCTTTGTCACTTATTTTGTGAATATTTTCTCCTGGTCTATGTTTATCTTTCATCCTCTTAGCATGGTTTTCACAGAGGAGAAAGTTTTAATTTTAGTAAAGTCCAGTTCATCAATGTCTTTCTTCATTGATCATGGTTTTGGTGTTATATTTAAGAATTCATTGCCCACTTCTAGGTCACCTAGGTTTTCTTCTAGAGGTTTTATACTTTTGGGTTTTAGAATTAGGTGGTCTTCAGTTATGAGCCAGTTTGTGTAAATTCTTGTAAAAGCCATTAAGTCTACGTCTAGATTAATTTTTTTGCACGTAGATGTACGATTGTTCCCATATATTTGCTGAGAAAACTATTCTTCTTCCATTAAAATGCCTTTGCTCCTTTGTCAAAGAGAAGTTGACTGTATTTGTGTGGTCTGTTCCCAGGTTCTTTGTTCTGTATCATTGCTCTATATGTCTATCCTTTAGCTTTTTAGCTGATATCAGGCTGTCATGACTACTGTAGCTTTATAGTAAGTCTTGAAAGCAGAGAGCGCTAACAGCTTTAACAATGGTTTCACTACACATGCCAGGGATTATCAGAGCTCAACCTATGACCTCCAGTGAAGGGTCCTCATCACCCACCTCATTGCCAGCTGCAGGTGATCCAGCTCAAAGGCCCCATATTAGATTTTCCTTCCTGTGATCACCCTCAATACCAACTGTCATTTCCTGGAAATGGACTGTCAGGTGGAGAGTTGCTGCAGGGACTTATTAAGGGGTACGTTAATGGGGTGCCTGGGTGGCTCGGTTGGGCGTCCAACTTCGGCTCCAGTCATGATCACACGGTTTGTGGATTTGAGCCCCACATCGGGTTCTCTGCTGACAGCTCAGAGCCTGGAGCCTATTTCAGATTCTGTGTCTCCCTCTCTCTCTGGCCCTCCCCCACTAATGCTCTGTCTCTCTGCCTCAAAAATAAATAAAACAAAAAAAATATTTTTAAAAAGGGGGGTACGTTAATGACCAACACCTATAAGGACATGAGGATAGGGCAGAGGGTGAAGTTGAAGTGCAATGTAGTTGCAGCAGAGTGCACACTAGGAGTCTGGAGCTGGGATGCCCTTTCATGGTAGTCCCAAGTAGAGGCAAAGGTGCTGGGCCAGAGTAGCCCTACATCAACTAGCTAGTTAGTACAGGCTCCCTCAAGAAGGAGTGTCTTTGGGTGAGAAGTTTTCCTTGTTCCCGGGAAGCTCCCTTGGAAAGAGACGCAGCTAGGGGAATGGGCCTCAGTCAGGAAGCACTCTAGATGGGGCATCAGAGAGTCCACCACACTGTCCTCTGGATCTCAGCAGAGATGTCACTCATCAGAGAAGGCTTCTCCACTTATAGATGAAGCTTGAGGTCACATGGTCTGCTCAGGTGACCTCACTGTTAGAAGACCTTTTAAGCTATTAACAGAATCCAGAGGACTACCTCTGCACCACAAAGGTTGCTGATAATGAACATTTAAAATTAATCTATATTTTAAAACACTAGCCCAGCATTTAGGATAGGAGCTGTGGTTTCTTACCCAAAGAAAGAATGGGTAGGAAGGGGAAAAACAAAGCAGTTACTTGAAGGGCTTCCTGTAGCTAAGCTGGTCTCAGGCCCTCTGTAGGCAAGAGTCTCTGGTTGCCTGGTGTTCCAGTCAGGCTGGTCATGTTGTCACCAATCAAATTGTCAGGAAAAGATTAGAATTGCTTAATCAAGCAAGGACAAAGGCTAAGAAATGAACTGCCCTTCTGCCAATATTAATAGAAGCAAGGATTAGAAATTAGTTGGTGGCTTAACTGATATTTTTAGAATTCCACTTGAAAGGGATAAGGATTCTAAAAACAGGAAAGTGGTAAATGCTACATAAGTCAGTAAAGGATCATAGTTAGCTTCATGTCCTTTGTAAAGAAACTATTACAAATTATGTGGGAGGATTTAGCTGTAAAATTGCTTGAAAAGCAAAATGTGATCCGAGACAGGCAGCCTAGATTTATGAGAGGGAACATGCCCATAAGTTGTGTTGGAGATTTTAAAAGATATTATATTTATGACAGACAATGAGAATCCTTTGTGTAGCCTACATCTGTGAAGAATTTGATAATGCTCTACTTAGAGATTTATTCTGAAGGTAAGAAGTGGAAAAGATATAAAAAGAAATCCTGCATTTCCAAAGCACTGCATCTTCATGCAGATGCTCATTCCAGCTACATTGGTAGCAAAAGAAGAGTGATTAGTTAACGCTCCCCCATGGCATGCATGCAGCCTAGCACAGGGAGGGCTTGGCTGGTGATTACTGTGTGCATGAACAGGTAGATTAATCTTGTTTCACCACTACCTATTTAAACATGAAGTCTAAGCAATGAGGAATAACTCCTGTATGCTGGTAAAATGACTTTCCTTACCTTTTATTGAAACTGGAAAGAACAAGGACTTTTTTCCATGAAGGATAACCAGTTTTGTAGAGTCCTGGTTGAAGTCTTGCCCAAGGATGAGGTCTTTTGGAGAGACAACTGGTGAATGTCTTCTGGGCAGACAGATGGGCAATAAAAACCTTCATCCAGGAGCAAATGGAAGATCCCAGCAAGCAGGGGTGAGGTAAAAGGAGGCAGCACTGTGATCCTGTGAGCAAATGGAGTCAGCCAATAGGGATCTGGGTTTCAGGAAATGTGATACTCAGCAGGTGGACGGGAGTCCCTAAGTGAGGGCATTAGGGCAATGGCGCCAAGAAGACAGGTGTGATGGGTGGTCCTGAGACCTGCAAATCCAGTGTTTGGTAGCTCCTGTTAGGAAACAGTGGGCCCAGGAACAGATCCAGATCTCCAAGTCAGTATGGTCAGGCGGCCCAGCTCTCCCAGGAATGGAGAGTCATGGAAAAAATGAATATCACCTACGTGAACCATGATCAGAAACAAGATGAGAATGTCTCCCCTCATCACTCCCATTTGACATCATGCTGGAAGTCCTAGCTAATGCAATAAGACAGGAAAAGGAAATAAAGTATCCAGTTTAGGAAAGAAGACATAAAACTGTCTTTGTAGATGACATGATTATAGAAAAGACCAAGGAATCGATGGAATAAAAAAATATCCTGGAACTAATAGCAATTATAGCAAAATCGCAGGATACAAGGTTAACATAAAGAAGTTAATTTTTTTACATATATAGTGTCCATGAGTAATTAGAATTTGAAGTTAAAAATGCAATAGCATTTACATGGGGCATCTGGGTGGCTCAGTCGGTTGGGCGTCTGACTTCAGCTCAGGTCATGATCTCACGGTTCATGGGTTAGAGCCCCGTGTCCGGGTCTGTGCTGACAGCTAGCTCAGAGCCTGGAGCTGCTTCAGATTCTGTGTCTCCCTCTCTCTCAGACCCTCCCCTGCTCATGCTGTCTCTCTCTCTCAGAAGTAAATAAAACATTTTAAAAATTTTTTAAAAAGTAATATACCTCAAAGGTAAATATGTGGGCAAATATAAAAGTTAGTATTATTATAATAACAGTTTGTAAGTCTTATTGTTTCCTACATGATTTAAGAGGCTAATGTTTGTAAAAGAATTTTTAGTTTAAGTTTGGGGGCACATAATGTGTAAAGATATAATTTTGTGATATCAAGGACCATAAAGGGTGGGGACAGAGCTGTAAAGACATAGAGGTTTTGTTTGCTGGTAGAAATTCAAATTAGTGTTATGATTTCAGGATGTAAAATGTAATCCCCCTGGTAGCCACAAAGGAAATAGATATAGAGCATACACAAAAGAAAATGAGAAAGGATTTAAAGGTTTAACTCTAAAACAACAACAACAACAGAACTAAACACGAAAGGAGACTAATGCCTAACATGAGGGACTAAAAAGCTATAAGACATATAGAAGACAAATAGGAAAATGACAGAAGTAAGTCTCCCCCCTTATCAGTAATTATGTTTAATGTAAATGTATTAAACTCCCATTACAAGACAGAGATTGGCAGAATGGATAAAAACACATGATCCAACCATACGCTGTCTATAAGAGACTCACTTTATTTTTTTTAATGTTTTGTTTATTTCTGAGAGAGTGAGAGAGACACACACAGAATCTGAAGCAGGCTCCAGGCTCTGAGCTAGCTGTTAGCACAGAGCCTGACGCGGGGCTCAAACCCACAATCTGTGAGGTCATGACCTGAGCTGAAGTCACACACTCAACCAACTGAGCCACCCAGGCGCCCTGAGACTCACTTTAGACCCAAAGACATAAATAGATTGAAAGTGAAAGGATGAAAAAAGATATCCATGCAAATGCTGACCAAAAGAGAGAAGAGGTGACTATACTAATATAGACAAAATGCACTTTAAATCAAAAAGGGCTGTGAGGGACAAACAAGGGCATTGTATATTAAAGGTTCAAACAAAAAGATATAAAAATTATAAACATTTATACACCTACTAACAGACTGAAAATGTCTGAAGCAAAAACTGACAGAATTGAGGGGAGATATAGACAGTTCTAAAAGTTGGAGGCTGCAATAACCCATTCTAAATAATGGATAAAACAACCAGACAGAGCATATGTAAAGAATAAGAAGAGTTAATACCATACACCAACAAGATCAAGACCTAACAGACATGTATGGAACATTCTATCTAAATGAACAGCATATACATTCTTTTCAAGCACATATGGGACATTGTATGGGCTAGACCATATGTCAGACCACAAATTAAATCTCAATAGATTTTATTTTATTTTTATTCTTTAAAATTTATTTATCTATTTAGAGAGAGAGAGAGCTTATGCATGCGTGTAAGCAGGGGATGGGCAGAGAGAGAAGGAAAGATTCCCAAGCAGGCTTCTCACTGTCAGCACAGAGCCCAACATGGAGCTCAATCCCATGAACCAAGATATCAGGACTTGAGCCAAAATCAAAAGTCAGATGCCTAATTGACTGAACCACCCAGACACTCCAAGTCTCAATAGATTTATTTTTTTTTAATGTTTTATTTATTTCTAGGAGAGAGAGAGAGAGACAGCGTGAGCGGGGAGGGTCAGAGAGAGAGGGAGATACAGACTCTGAAATAGGCTCCAGGCTCTGAGCTGGCAGTCAGCACAGAGCCCGACGCGGGGCTCGAACTCACGAACCGTGAGATCATGACCTAAGCAAAAGTCGGACGCTTAGCCGACTAAGCCACCCAGGCGCCCCTAAGTCTCAATAGATTTAAAAGATACAAAGAATCTTCACCCACAACAGAATGAGATTAGAAATCAACAACAGAAGTAAACTGGAAAATGTACGGATTTGTGGAAATTAAACATACACTCTTAAGAAACCAATGAGTCAAAGAAAGAAACACAAGGGGACTTAGAAAATACTTAGAAACAAAGAAAATGAAAACACAACATATCAACACTTACAGGATGCAGTAAAAAACAGCATTAAGGGGGGAGATTATAGCCATACACACTTAGATTTTTTAAAAAAGGGATCTCACATTAACAACCTAACTTTACAATTTAAGGAATTAGAGAAAGAAAAACAAACTAAACCCAAAGCTAGCAAAAGGAAGGAAATAATAAAAAATAAAGCAGAGATAAATAAAATAGAGTATTAAGAAATAGAGGCAAATCAATGCAGAAATATCAACAAAATTGACAAAACTTTAGCTATATGGATTAAGGAAAAAAGAGAAGACTCAGGTTAGAAAAATCACAAAAGAAAGTACAGACATTACTATCAATTCTACAGAAATAAATGGATTATAAGAAACAACTGTGAAAAACATACACAAACAAATTAAATAACCTAGATGGAATGGGCAAATTCCTTAAAACACAAAATCTACCAAGAATAAATCATGAAGAAATAGAAAAACTGAATAGGACTATAACTAGTAAGAAGTTTGAATCAACTATTAAAAAATGTTCCAAGAAGTAAAAGATCAGGACCAGATGGCTTCACTGGTGAATTCAACCAAGCATTAAAGAATTAACACCAATTCTTCTCAAACTTTTGCAAAAATTTAAAGAGAAGGGAACACTTCCTATGTAATTCATTTGATGAGACTGGCATTGCCCTGATACCAAAGTCAAAGACACTCCAAGAAAGGAAAACTACGGACCTAATATTCCTTATGACCACCAATACAAAAATCCTCAAGAAAATACTAGCAAACTAAATTCAGCAAAACATTAAAAGGATTAGATGCTGTGACCAAGAGGAATTTATTCCTGGAATGTAAGGATGGTTCAACATACAAAAATCAATCAGTATAATGCATCACATTTACAGAATGAAGAAAAAAAAAGATCATCTCAATTGATCCAAAAAAGGCAAAAAAACAAACAACAACAACACCTCAACACTCATGATAAAAAACTTGACAAACTAGGAATAGAAGGAAAACTGTCTCATAATAATCATATGTGAAAAACCCACAGCAAACATTGTACTCAATGATGAAAGACTGAAAGCTTTTCCTCTAAGATCAGAAACAAGGCTAGTATGTCCAATTTTACTGCTTCTATTAAAAATTGAAAAGCTCTAATTTTCTCTACTGAAAGCTCTAATCATAGCAATTAGACAAGAAAAAGAAATAGGCATTCAAATTGGTAAGAAAGAAGTACAATTATCTTTGTTTGCGGATGATATATTTTATATGTAGAAAATCCTAAAGACTCTACCAAAAAAAAGTTATAATAAGTGAATTCAGCAAAATAGCAGGATGCAAAGTCAGCACACGAAAATCAGTTGCATTTCTTTACACTAACCATGAATAATCTGAAAAGGAAATTACAAAAAACAATTCCACTTATAATAGCATCAGAATAATAAGATATTTAGAAATTAATCAAGGGGAGGGGTGCCCGGGTGGCTTAGTCGGTTAAGCGTCTGACTTTCGCTCAGGTCATGATCTCGCGGCTCGTGGGTTCGAGCCCCACGTCGGGCTCTGTGCTGACTGCCAGCTCAGAGCCTGGAGCCTGTTTCAGAGTCTGTGACTCCCTCTCTCTCTGACCGTCCCCTGCTCACGCTGTCTCTCTCTCTCTCTCTCCTAGAAATAAATAAAAAAACATTTAAAAAAAAAGAAATTAAGGGGATAAAAGATGTACAATGAAAACTGCAAAATATTGCTGAAAAAAATTAAGGAGAAAGCAAATATACAGAAGTACAGCCTATGTTCATAGGTTAGAAGAGTTAAAAATTGTTAAGCTGACAGTACTATCCAAAGTGATCTAAAGATTCAGTGTAATCCTTTTTACGACCTCCATGACATTTTATGCAAAAATCGGAAAACTCATCCTAAAGGTTTTTAAAAATTTTTTTAATTTTTTTGTTTTATTTTTGAGAGAGAGAGACAGCATGAGCAGGGGAAGGTCAGAGAGCAAGGGAGACACAGAATCCAAAGACAGGCTCCAGGCTCTGAGCTAGCTACCAGCACAGAGCCTGACAGCAGGCCCAAACCTACAAACCATGAAATCATGACCTGAGCCGAAGTTGGACGCTTAACCGACTGAACCACCCTGGCGCCCCTCATCCTATGCAATCTCAAGGGACCCCGAATAGCCAAAACAATCTTGAAAAAGAACGAAGCTGAAGAACTCATACTTCCTGGTTTGAAAACTCATTATAAAGCTATAGTCCTCAACATAGTGTGTAGTGGCATAAAGTATCATACAGAGCAGCAGGATAGAATGGAGAATAGCCCGAAATAGTCTCACACATATGGTAAAATGGTGTTTGACAAAGGCATCAAGACCATTTAGTGGGGAAAGGACAGTCTTTTTAAGAAATGGTGCTGGGGACACTGAATATCCACCTTCAAAAGAATGAAATTGGACTCTCATGTACAGAAATTCACTCAAAATGGATCAAAGATTAGAATGGAAGATCTAGCACTATAAAACTCTTAGAAGAAGGGCACCTGGGTGGCTCAGTCAGTTTAGCATCCAACTCTTGGTTTCAGCTCAGGTGGTGATCTCACAGTTTGTGAGTTTGAGCCCTGCATCAGGCTCTGCATTGAGACCACAGAGCTTGGGATTTCTCTCTCCCTCTCTCTCTGCTCCTCACCAGCCTGCTCTCTCTCAAAAATAAATAAACATTTTTTAAAAACCCTTAAACTCTTAGAAGAAAACTTAGGGTCACAACTTCACAACGTTGAGTTTGGTGATGAATTCTTGGATGTGACACGAAAGACAAAGGCAACAAAAACCAAATAGAGAAATCAGACTTCATGGGAATTGAAAATTGTGTGCTTTGAAAGAGACTATTAACAGAGCAAAAAGGTAACCCAGAGAAAATATATGTGATGAGGGATTAATATCCAGAACAGATAAAATTTCTAAAACTCAACAATAAAAAAACAAACAACCTCATTTAAAAATGGGCGAAGAACTTGACTAGACATTTTTCCAAAGAAGATGTACAAATGACCCATAAGCATATGAGAGGATGCTCAATATCACTCATCATGGAGATGCAAATCAAAATCACAAGGAGATACCACCTCACACCTGTTAGGATGACTACTATTTTTTAAATCTAATTTTTAAAATGTTTATTTATTTTTGAGATGTGGGGGAGGGGCAGAGGGCAAGAGAGACACAGATTCCGAAGCAGGCTACAGGCTCTGAGCTGTCAGCACAGAGCCCGACACGGGGCTTGAACTCACAGACTGCAAGATCATGACCTGAGCCAAAGTCAGACATCCAGACACCCCAAGATTACTACTATTTTTTAAAAAAAAGAAAATAAGGGCCCCTGCTGACTCAGTTGGTAGGGCATGCTGCTCGTGATCTCAGCATTGTGAGTCCCATGTTGGGCATAGAGATTATGTAAATAAATAAACTTGATTTGTTTATTTATTTGAGCAAAAAAGAAAATATTTACAGCATTAGTCATGATAACCAAAGATGGAAGTTACCCAAGTGTCTCATGAACAGATGAACAAATTGTGGTGCAGCCACACAGTGGAATATCTTTCAGCCCTAAAAAGGAAGTTCTGACACCGGCTACAACATAGAAGACTCTGGAGGATGCTTTGCTATGGGAAATAAGCTGGCCATAGAAGGCAAACACTGTACGATTCCACTTACATGAGTACCTGTAAGTACCTAGAGCAGTCACAGTCGTGGACGGAAAGTAGAATGGTTGCCAGAGGCTGGGGAGGCAGGGGAGGGTACAGTTTAATGGGTATCATTTCAATTTCACTTTACGAAAAGAGTTCTGGAGGTGGATGGGGGTGGCAGTTGTATGCATTGGGAATGTATACAATACTACTGAGCTTTATACCAAAACATAGTTAAGATGGTAAATTTTATGGTATGTGTATTTCGCCACAACTCTTAAAAAACAGCTGACTTCTTGGGACGCCTGGGTGGCTCAGTTGGTTAAGTGACCCACCCTAGATCTCGGCTCAGGTCATGATCTCACAGTTTGTGAGATCGAGCCAGGCATTGGGCTCTGCACTGACAGCATGGAGCCTGCTTGGGATTCTCTCTCTCCCTGCCTCTCCTGTTTGTACATGCTGTCTCAACAAATAAATAAACTTTAAAAAATAAAAAATAAAAATAAATAAAAATAAAAAGCCATCTTCTCAGCAAGGCCAACCTTCCTTGACCTCCCTGTGATAACTGCCCGTGAAAGTACTCCCTGTGTCCTCTTATGTTACGTCTAGTGTCTCTTACCATGTAACATGCAATCTCTTGCTTCTTCGTCTTATGCCCTGGATGTGCTTCCACCTCGAACAAGACACACCCTGGCACATAGGAATGCTCAATAAGTATTTGTTTATAATAGCTTTTTTTAATGTTTGTTTTTGAGAGAAAGAGAGCAGGGGAGGGGCAGAGAGAGAGAGAGAGAGAGACAGAATCCGAAGCAGGCTCCAGGCTCTGAGCTGTCAGCACAGAGCCCGACATGGGACTTAAACTCATGGACCGAGAGATCACGCCCTGAGCCGAAGTCGGATGCTTAGCTGACTGAGCCAACTAAATGCCCCTTGTTTTTAATAGCCTTCTTGAGATTTAAGTCACAAGCCATGCAACCGGCTCACTTAGAGGGTGTAATTCAGGGATTTTTTTGCATGTTACTGAGGCTGTGCCACCATCACTGCTGCCTAACCACAGCACATTATGAAGATCTCAGACAAAAAACTCCTACCCACCAGTGGTCACTGCCTATCACCACCACGTCCCCCAGCAACCATGGATCTGCTTTCTGCCCGTGGACCCATGTGAGTGGACTCATAATGTGTGTACTTTTGTGGCTGGGTCCACTTAGTCGGTGTGATGCTCCAGAGTTTGTTCATGTTGCATGTAGCAGCACTTCATTTTTGTCTTTCCCACCTTGCTGTGTGGCTCTGCAGGCATCTTTTGGCCTACTCAGCTCAGACGTTGCCTCCTTTGTGAATCTTCCCAGATTTAGAGCACCGCGATGTGGTGTCTGACACGGAGCCACGCCACTGCTTTGGAAATAGACATGAGGCCTACTGAATCTTAAGAACTAAACTACTTGTTTTCTGAGATGTGCATTCCTCGTTTTCTTCTACCAGGGCTGAGTTTCCATTGGACCTGCTCCCAGAAGACACTGGGGAAGTGGATCTAAATCTCCTAGCCAGCTCACTGGGAAGCCAAATCCATTTTACTCCTGCCACCAAGCGGTAAGAGGCGAGCATGACACCGATCCAGACTGGATGGATCAGACTCCGGAGGATGAGGGGCTGAGCCACGTTTGCCCTTCCTGCACATGAAGCTTAACCTCCTCTTCAGAGTTTGGCATGCCTGCTTTTGCTGAGGATATTTTGAGGATATTTACAAGCCCACGGACAGGCTTTTTATTGGCCTTGTTCAAGGTTGTTCCAACCGCTTACAGACCCGTCTGGTTGTCAGAATTACCTGTGGGTGTTTATTTTTTATTTGTTTAATGTTTTTATTTATTTCTGAGAGAGAGAAAGAGAGAGACAGTGTGAGCAGGGGAGGGTCAGAGAGAGAGAGACACAGAATCTGAAGCAGGCTCTAGGCTCTGAGATAGCTGTGAGCACAGAGCATGATGCGGGACTCAAACCCATGAACCATGAGATCATGACCTGAGCCCAAGTCAGACACTCAACCGACTGAGCCACCCAGGCACCCCAACCTGTGGGTGTTTAAAACATAGCAATGCCAGGGCCCTTTCTCAGCCTAATGAACTAGAATCTCCAGGGTTACAACCCAGGTCTCTGTGTTTTATAAATCTTAACAGGCTGAGAACCACTGTGCTGAACTGTAAGCTCCTGGAAGGTAGGAGCCTGGAGTTCTTGCTCAGCCCTGGAGTGCCCGCTCCTGGCACAGGCCTGGCATGGACAAAGTGCACAGATGTGGATTAGAAGAATGAATAATGAATGGATTCAGTGAAAGAACAAATGGCTGACTATTGCAAAGATTTTTATACAGCAGTTTTTTTACGTGGAGGTGAAATTCACATAACAGACACAACCACTGTGAAGTGAACAACTTAATGGCAGTTAGTATATGACAGTGTTGTACAGCTCCGACCTCTGTCAAGTCCCACAATACTTCCATCACCCCAAAAGGAGACCCTGTCCCTGTGAAGCAGTTACTTACTCCTCATTTCTGCTCTCTGAGACTCCTGGTTACCACTAATCCACCTTTTGTCCGTGAGTTTTTGCCTATTCTGGGCATTTTATCACATGGAATCACGCAAGATGAGTCCTTTTGTGTCTGATTTCTCTCACTGAGCATAATAATTTAAAGGTCCATCCACACAGCAGCACAGAGCAGCATGCCACTCCTTTTTGTGACTAAATAATACTCCACTGTGTGAAGAGACCATGTTGGTTATTCAGCTGTCCGTGGATGCGTGGACTAGCTCTCACACAGAGTCAGCTGGTAGGAGACTCACCACATGAGATCGCTCTCTGGCTCTGCACTCGAATCTGACCGATGCCTGTCTGGCTCACTTCAGGGCCTGTGGCCTGGCCTACACGCAGCTGTCTTGTGGCACGAAGGGGAGTGACTGCCACGTGTGATATTTGCGGAGGCACAGATGTTAGCTCAGTACGTGGCGTCCGAGGGAAGTCAAGCGTCCTCTTTTCAGAAAGCTCTGTTTATTCCAAGCTTTTCCGGTTGCTTTGATTTTAGCTTCAGACCCCTTGCTCTAACTCAGGATCCTCCTCAAAAAGGCTGAGCACTGCTTGTCCTTGCACTTGTTGCCAGTGAGCCTCTCTGTGGCCAAGCCCACCTCACACTGGAAGCCGTGGGACGTGAGTCCCAGGTCCTCTGCTGGGGGGCCTCACAGGGCTCTCAAGTCGCACTCATCACCTGTCCCCCAGCCTGCAAAAAAGGGGACCCCAGCAGGCTACTGCTTAAAGGCTTTTGGCCCACAACCCCAAGACCCTGTTAAATGAGACATCACAGGAAAACCTGAGCAAGAGCCCCTGAGACCATTTATCCTCAATTTCCTCTTGTCTTTAGGATTCCTGTAGGTGTGAGGCCCCCAGAACTATTTGAAATTTAAGTTGTATGCAGTGAAGTACACAACTCTTACATACATCTGAGTGAGTTCTAACGTGTGTACATCCGTGTAATCCCTCCCCAGTCATACTGCGTGTCTGCAGCCCCCAGAAGCCTCCTCTGGGTCCCCGTCCAGTGGTTCCCCCCCACCCCAAGGAAACAGTGTCCTCACCTCCATCACCATCAGTCAGGGCTGTCTGCTCTAGACTTCACTGAATGGACTTGTCGGCATCCGCGCTTTGAGCCTGACTTATCTCACTTGGCGTTATGCCTTTGAGACTCATCTGTGGAGTCGCGTACGGCATGGTTGTTGTCCCATCATTGTGCGGTGCTCCGCTGTGTGTGCCTGTCACAGTTCACTTACCCAGGCTTCTGCCGACGGGCATCTGGGCATCTGGGCTGTTTCCGTTCCACGTACTGTGAGTAACACACCCTACCGTCCGGTCTTCCGGGGTCACATGCCCTTAGCTCTGTGGGCCACGTGCACAGGAGTGGAACTAGTCGCGTCCATTGCTCATCTGTCCGCTTATTCAGCAGTACTTCCCGAGCATATACTGCATACGAGGCCCTGGCCCCCCACCCCCTGCCCTGGGGGGGAGCAGCAGCTGACTCTCTGCTCCCCAGGAGTAGTTGTGGTCAAAACAATAGATGAGGACTGTAGGCCTCTGGGGCCACTACCTCTTCTGCCTCCGTCTCCCTACCTGCCACACAACACTGATAACACCTATCGGTGTGATGATGCTCCCAAGGTGACACTGTATTGGCAGTGTTGCTGGCCTGACCATCGATGGCCTTGTCAACGGGCAGGGGTCTTGACTCCTTCTGTTTAACCCTCAGCCCTTAGCAGAGCAGACCAACTGAGAACTGGGCACCTGAGTCATGCACAGCCAGTCAGCAAGCTGGGTGGGACCTCTGGGGACCCCACCCCAGGGGGCAGAGGCGGTTAGCTTCAGTCCTGGGGCGCAGAGTGGGACCAAGGGAGAATCTGAACAGAGACCTCTGGACAGAGGCAGGGCAGTGACCAGCTGCACCTGTAGCTATGGAGAAGATACTGCATGAACAGAAGCTGGGAGGGGGTCAGGGGCCCGGGGGAGTGCTCTGGGGTCCAGGGAGGACTTGAAGAGTCTCTGTGGGTCTTTGATCCATGTGTGTGTAATCTTCCCCAGCGGCTCCCTACCACTGACAGCCCTTCTCTGGAGTGCCCTGACCACGTCCTTGTGCCTCAAGGGAAACGGTATCCCCAGGCACCCTGAATCTTCACAGAGGGTGAGGTGTTCTCGGTGCCCCTGGTTTGCAGCCTCACAGATCCAGTTTTCCCTCTGACACTCTAGCTTTCAGACTAATTTCCTTTTTGAAAATCAACCTCCCAAAATTATGTCCACCCAAGTTCCCAAGTAAAATGAAAAGCCATTTTTCTTGCAAATCTTATATGAACATAATTTAATATAAGACATAAACTAATAAACTAAAGATCATATATTACAGCAGTAGCACAATAAAAAACAAGCCACTATACGAGACAAATGAATGGTATTTTTGCCAAGGGGAAAAGAGAAATAGAAATGAGATGTGAGTTATATTCTGTTTACAAATAACTTTAAAGAGAAATAATAAAGATGACGTCTGTAACTTTCAGTATATTTGGGGAGAGATTATTTAATTGTGGTAAAATAAGAGGTGATAAGTTTAGACAAAGCTTTGCATAATCAGAATTCAGTTAGTTTCCTGAGAAAGGCACAATAGTCAAGGATCATTTTATAGGATTTTTAAGATTTTGGAGACATGCAGTATTTGTTCGTGTTTGAGTGCCACGGACTCCAGTGGTGCAGCTCTGCCTTCATCTGAAAGGTGGCAAGTGGTCTCTAAAACTTCTTTTAAGGGTTCCTGGGTGGCTCAGTCGGTTGAGCGTCTGGCTTCAGCTCAGGTCATGATATCATGGTTCGTGAGCTCGAGCCCCACATCCGGCTCTCCGCTGTCAGCTCAGAGCCTGCTTCAGATCCTCTGTTCCCCTCTCTCTCTGCCCCTACCCTACTCATACTCTCTCTCTTAAAAACAAATAAAAACATTAAAAATAAATAAAACTTCTTTTAAAATCTCATGGAGCAAAATACTGAGTGATAACAAACTACTAATACGCACCACAACCTGGATGAACCCCTAGAGAATCACACTGGTGAGAAAAGCCAATCCCAGAAGGTTACACATCACAGGATCCCACTTCATGACAGTCTCGAAATGGAAAATTACAGAAATGGGAATAGACAAGAGGTTGCCAGGGTTAGGATTGGAGTGAGGTGGGTGTGGTTATAAAAGAAGGGACCCTTGTGGTGATGGGTCTTCTGTGCCTTGACTGTGGTGGCGGACGCACAAACCTGCCTGAAACCCAGAGAAACCCAGGGTTGATGTCCAGGGTTGATGTGTCAGAGCACCTCCTGTATGGGTGAGTGCAAGACTCTGGTTTGATCCCCACGTTTTTCACTCAACACTACATTACGAATATTCTCTGGGACCCAATTAAGAACGATAATTTAGAATGTCTAGTGTGATTGCATGTGGCCACCCCAAACCCTCTCGAACCAATGCCTTGCTCACTCAGTGAGATGTTTGACCATCGTGTTTTAGGATCGCACTCCTCTGGAGGCACCACATGTGTGAGTCCTGCTCAGAGGTTGCTCCTTCTATCTAGCAAGCACAGCATTATGGAGAAAAACTGAGAAATGTGTTTGCTTGCCGACACATCATAAGACTCCTCAGCGTAGTAACAGTTTTACTATCATATTCCCGCTCGGCTTGGTTTTATGTAGTGAAATTGGGGATTCGTGCAAAACTTCCCTTCTGCAGGGAGACGAATGGCTTGTGTCTGGGAATTTTATCTGGTTTTAAAAAGTTGTTTCTTGGGGCGCCTGGGTGGCTTAGTCGGTTAAGCGTCCGACTTTCGCTTAGGTCATGATCTCGCGGTTCGTGGGTTCGAGCCCCGCGTCGGGCTCTGTGCTGACTGCCAGCTCAGAGCCTGGAGCCTGTTTCAGTCTGTGACTCCCTCTCTCTCTGACCCTCCCCTGCTCACACTGTCTCTCTCTCTCCTAGAAATAAATAAAACATTAAAAAAAAAAATTTAAAAAAAAAAAAAATAAAATAAAATAAAAAGTTGTTTCTTAATGATCTCTTAGCACATGTGTCCTAACTGCTGACTCTGGGTGTGCCGAGTTTTTTATAGCTTTTTAAAATAGTTAGGAGACGCCGTCGGACCTTTCAGCAGGGTCACACCAGGTCAGTGGTGAGACCTCTTTGATCGGGAACCCCAAAGAACGTAAACAGAAGCATGTAAGGGATTTGGGGTGTCAGGGATCTGGTGGGGAGCAGAGGACTGCTGCTTCTCATTCTTAACTTTGGGTGACATTTCATATTTTTACCATGTGAATGTGTTACTTTGAATAAAAATCATGGGGAAAGATGCCTTCAATTCGGTCTCGAAATTCACAGGGAATAAATCTCCTTAGTTTACAGCAATGTAGGAAGGCTCATGTTTCTTTCTCTTCCACGTAAAAGATGTAGGGTAGGGTGTTTCCCAGAGAAAGATGTTTCTGGTAGTCTCAGGAGCTCAGGCTGGCCTTTGATTCTGAAGCAAGGCTGTGCCATCCCCCAGCTCGACCTCCCCCTACCCCACTGGTGGAGGGGCCCATTAGATGGGATGCTGTTCGTGACCCAGGCAAGATGCTGGTGTGCAAGGGGCTCAACCATGCTGCTTCAGCATCACAGGAGGAGAGTGCTGCCCTGGGTTTAAAGGAAATTATGTTAATTGGTGAATGCATTTAATTTAAGGGTTTCCCCCATAGCAGTTTCTTAGACCCTGGATGCCTGCTACTACCACTTGCTGCTGGCAAAGGTATAGACATTCAGACGTCAGCTCCCTGGCCTGGTCTTTGCCCATGTTCCACAACATGCCTTCCTTCTATGTCTCAGCCTGAACATTAATAAATAAGCTTAAGAAATTAATTTCTGTCTGGCTAAAAGGTGGTTTCTTGAAATATTGTATTTTTAAGTGAAGAGAACTATATGCATATCATATAGTAGTCTTTTCTGCCTGTAGAATTGTTCCGGGTGCCTATAATGGAGTAAAATTCATTTATAGTCCTAAGTGCTCAACAAAATCATCATGCCCTCCAAAGTCTCTCCTGTCTCAAGACACTTGGTATTTGCTGGAAGACAGTGAATGGTCCTCTCGAACTTTCCCACAATGACTCAAGGAGTGAGCCCTTTGAAAGGATTGATTCTTCCCATAAAATTTAGATGTATATTTCAAGGAGGGTCCCAGCCAAAGTTGGAAGATTGACTCCTTGGGCCTTCTTTCCCTCCTGTTTGGGCATCAGTGGCTCAGAATATAGCCCCGACTCAGCATGTCCAAACAAGCCTTCCTGATCTTCCTCCTGAAAGCTGCCTCTTCCCATTCTTACCCATCTCGGTCACCGGCAGCCCCATGTGCCTGATTGGCCTGGCCCATGCTGGAGGGGCGCTGCTGCCGCACTGTTTCCTCACTTGACCTCTAGTGCCCTGTCAATAGTACCGCAAACCTGTTGGCTGCTCTCTGTTCTGCCATCACTGTGACACCCTGGTCCAGGCCAACGTCCTCTCTCACAGGCCTCCTCACTGAGCTTCCTGCTTCTGCTTTTACCTGGTAAAGTCCATCTTCCATTACAGCGGCCACCAAAACCAGAAATAAGATCACGTCACTGGCCTGTTTAAAACTTCCTAGTGGCTTTATATCAGTCAAGTTCTGACTGGAACACAGGCTCAACTTCAAGTGTGTATAACCAAAGGATTTAAGGCAGGAAGTTGTTCACACAGAGGTGAGGCCATCTGGAGGCAGCTCAGATAACATGGCAGGAATCCGTTGCCACCTCTAGTCCAGAGGGACAGAAGGAGGAAGCTAGGGTGGCACTGAGGATAATCCAGATTCCTTCCTGTGGCCACTACAGCCCCAGGACATAAAGCAGCAGCTGGCATATAGGCACTTAGTAAATGCTGGTCAGACTTTTGGTTGGACGGATGGATTGATGGGCAGACAGATGGACGGATGGATGGATGAGTTAGCTTTCCCACTTGGCATCTCCCTTCAAGATATCATGTATCTATTCAGAAGGCCTGGTGGTGGCATCCTGCTTTCCTTAGGCAGTGGCCCTCCCCAGGGATCTCTGCCCGGAAACTATGTAGCCTCTGGTGTCAGATGTGTTTGGATTAGAATCCTGACTCTGCCCCCACCTAGCCGTATAAGCTTGGATGATTCTGGTCCTTGTCAGTAAAAGAGGGCTCGGAGTAATGGTGGGTTGGTGTGAGTGGCCCTGAGGCGCCAGTGTCCAGCTTCAGCGTGGCACTGTTCTGCAGGCACAGGGAAATGGAAAGTGGACAAAGGCCAGACTGCCCTGGGAGCAGCTTTTCCCCCGGAGGAGCACTGCTATGGTCTGGGCAACATTTTGTGGGTATCACAGAGGCTCCACAGTATTCTATTCGTAGCATTCTTTGCAGGGCTTTGCAGAGCCAGCGTGCTGAGCATTTCAGAGCCGGGTACCATGGGGTGGCACTGTTTGCCAGCCATCGGCTTTGGCATCCACGCACTCTGCTTGGATGCAGGCCCGCCACCAAGCAGTCTGTGCCAACAGGGCCCAAGTGAACCTGTGATGCTCAACCCAGATTTGTGTTTACTGTTTATTTATTTTGAGACAGAGAGAGAGAACTCTAGCAGGGAAGGGGCAAAGAGAGGGAGAGAGAGAGAAACCCAAGCAGACTCCACGCTGTAAGTTCTGATCTGGACCAGGACTTAGCCACTGTGGAGTTTGCTAGTGCATGGACGGAGGTATTCAGCCTAGACACAGGGCATCTACATTAAATAACATTTTCAGAAGAAATTTTTCTGACCAAGGAATTGTTTGTTTAAATGTTCACACTGAGGTGCCTGGTTCAGGCAATAGAGTGTGTAACTCTTGATCTCGGGGTTATGAGTTCAAGCCCCAGGTCGGGTATAGAGATTACTTAAAAATAAAATCTTTTAAAAATGTTAATAAATAAATAAAATAAATAGAAATCAATATTCACACTCATTTAATGATGACAATTCCTACCTTTTATCATTCAATAACTGCTTGACTCCCTGCCCGAAGTGCTGTACTCTGTCCAGTCCCCAAAGACCACCATGTCGGTGCAATTTGAAGCTGAAGGAAGCCCACCCTGGAAGGGGCCAAGTGACGCGCCAAGGCTTCTAGTCCAGGAAAAGGGGGACGTGTCTCAGAGTCTGCCATTGGACACTGCACTCTGCCCTAACCCAGAAGGTCACGTCAGTGGGAGGAAACTGTGCTGCCTCACACTTGGTGGCCAGACCTGGGGTTCAGCATCGGGTCTCGTTACTGCACTCCGTGTGCTTGAAGGGGATTTGGATGGGGGTTGACATTTCCTGACTCACCTTCTGTGAGGCTGCAGAGTGAAGGAAGGGGGACTAGAGGTGGGCCCGAAAGCCCACAGAGAGCGGTACAGTGTGCAGACTGCTTCCACATTGCCAAGTTTGTACACTGAGCCCGCCCCCCTCACCCACCTAGCCTATTTCTTGGGCCAGGAGTGGTGTGCAGCTCGGTGGCCTCCCTCCTGCAGGTGTCAGATCCCCTGCCTCCTGAGGCTTCCCTAGCCACCCTGTCACTTCCTAGTCTGAACACCCTGTTGTAATTTTCTTCATACTTTGTGCTGTTTGCTATTTTCCTTTCTATTGCAGTGGCTGTTTTTACTTTCTAGCTCCTCTCCATTAAAATGTAAGCTATGTATGATTAGAAACTTTGCTGAGTCCACTAGCCAATAGAGAGTTGTTAAATTAACTATTAAATGAGCTTCTCAAATCAACAATGCAAAATACAAGAGAGACCTCACAACCTGTAAAGAAGACAATGGACACCGATAACTTTAAATAAATGGCTAGAATTTAAGAGCATACTTAAATTCTGTTCAAGATACATTGAGACTGTACAAACAGCTTGATTTTTCCTGCAGGCTTAGATCGGCAGCCTATTTGAATGGAGCTGGAAATCCTTAGCTTTTTAATAAAAATCTCACCAACAAAGAAAAGCAACCAGATACCTTTGGATTGGGCACCAGACCAACATGGCCATGTTAGGCAGCAGCACTGGCGGCCATCTGGCCTGACTGCTTGGAGTTTCAGAGGCTGAAATGTTTCCACTGAAACCGAGCACAGACTGTTCTTCATTGAGAGGAAGGAGGCAAGAGCAGGTTTTCCTGAGTGCTGCAAACGCACTTCGGTAAAATGAACCCAAACTCTCGCACCGAGGAGGGTAGTAAAATGCGCCCGGAAATCCTTGTAATGCGGGGGGATTACAGTGTCCATAAATATTTATGGGGCAGCGGCAGCTTCTTGCACAGAATACACAGGACATCTGCCACCAAGGCTGATACTTCCGTCCATAGACTCAAGGAACATACTCAGTTTTTACAAAGAAGAGTTGTATTTTTAAGGTGAATTTTGGGTCAAAGGGCTTATTTTCTTCTATATTCCCCACCTACTGAAACTGTCTGCCTCGAAGATCTTTCAAGAAGCCCTGGCCCCCCGATTTCTAATCCCTTGCTGTCTCCCACCAGGAGGGGACTCCAATATCTGACCCCTGCAGGTCCTGGTGCAATGCCCCCGACTCACTCACAGCTCCAAGGAGGTGAGAGGTGCACAAGGAGAGGCACATGCCCGCTCCATCCCTGGCGTCCCCTTGGCCTTGAGCCCCTGGGAAGGCTGAGCGCTCAGTTCTTGAGCTTCGCTGGCAGTTTTCCCACTTGCCACGGAGTTCCCTGTAAGAAGTGTGGTCTTCCTCCTGTTGTTTTGGGTTGTTGTTTATACAGTGCTCCAGATACATATGGCACATGGAAGCAATTAAGGTAAAGATGTAAAGTGGGCCTGTCCCACAGGGCTCCCGATCTGCCAATCTCCCGCTCCCAGGGAGGCCCTTCTCAGACAGGAGCCTTGTGACTCGAGGCTCACACAGAACGAGCATGGGGAGAATACACTCTTCAGAGGAGTTCTGTTTTGTTGCTTTTTAAGATTGGCTTTTAACGTCAGCCGATAGAAAACAGAAGCCCTTCCTTACAAAGATGAATCAGAAGATTTGCAGCTGCTGCTGGTGGAAACTAACACTGTGGCTTTGTAGCCACACAGGCTGTGACAAACATTTGCCATCTCTCGTCTAGAAACTGCCATAAACCCAGTGGTACGAGTGTGGCTTCATGGGTGCAAAAGGGAGAGACAGGAGGCCTCAGGGAGCGAAGGTCGTGACATCGTTCATGATGGCTTCTCTCCATTCCTGTTCATCACTGGTAGTTTGGTCCACCTGGACATGGCCACGCAATGTGGCATGGACACTCCACACGCACTCTCTCAGTGACTGTGACTTGCCACCATTGCCCCCACCAAACTTTTGCTGGCATTTCATATTTGGAAGCATGTGCATACGTGGCTTGTAAGTGTGCCGGGGCTGCTCGCAGCTAACACATCCTTCCTCTTTCTTCCCCTCAAACTGCCACGGTGGCACTGTGCAGAGTATGATGAAGACACAGGGTCCCTAGTTTTCTTATGCTCAGCTTTAAGGAGAAAAGACTAAACACAAATCGAAGAGAACTTTATTAATGTGGAACAGTGGAAGAATCATTTATACTCTGCACTTATCAAGGTAAAGTGGCCTTTATGTCCTGAAAGTTGACTTGCTATGCCATTGAATGTGGTTAATTAAAATGGGAAATGTAAACAAGACATATGTGCAGAGGGGTTATGCAACAGAAAGAAACCACATTCTATTTAACCTGAAGGGGGCAGCGGTTCATTCCCTCCAAGGCTTCAAGTCCTCTTTAGACCCACGGGACGGGAGGGGATCATGCAATGTGAGTAAGTTATAGTAGCAGAGAGCAGATATATGGAGAAACCTGCCACATGCAGATTTTAGCAATGCTCATAACCTCTTTCTGATGACACATAATGGAGAGAAGAGAGCAGGGGATAAAATTTTGATAGCGATTTAGGCTGACTGAATGTGAACAGACTCGATTTAATATTCAGACTAGTCAAGTAATTTGCTCTGAACTCCAAAATAATAAATATAAATGCGAATTAAAGGCATCAGTCTGGCCAGAGGCCCAGGGGAGAGTGGCATGCCAACCCAGGGTGGGGCCTCTCCTCTGTTTCTGCTTCAGACCCCTGACTTCTGCACCCAGGGCAGCCAGGGCAGGGGAGCAAATGATCCTGAGACAGCACGTGTGTTTCCACATCCCAGCCTGGCAGCCCCTAGGCTTTGCCAGAGGTCTCTCTTTCTCTTTCTCTCTCTCTCTCTCTCTCTCTCTCTCTCTCTCTCTCACACACACACACACACACACACACACACACACACACACACTCTGGCTAAGCATGTCAGAGAACAATGCAGTTCCTGGTAACTCTGATTCTACGGGAAAAGGGGAGCTGCTTGTAGTCAGGGACCAGGAATTGTTTTCTGGGCTGTGTGACGAGCTCAGGATTTATTTTGGCAAGCTCAGAAAGTAATATGTGTTATCGTGAATTCCTGGGTATTGTCGGCCTCAGCTGGGCTGGGTAGGAGCCCCTGGGTTCCAGCTTTCGTGGCTTGTGCTCATTTAAAAAGATGATTTACAGCATCAATAAGAGAACAGCACAGAAGCAGAAGCATTCAGCTGTGCATGTTAGTTTAAGAAAATAAGATGGTTTCTAGGACACTATACAGTAACTTCACGTTAAATACTGCCCGTAGATTTCGGTATTACTTGAATATTTGGAAAAGAATTATGGGTGTTCACAGCATTAGTTGATCTAGGGTTCAAGGGTGGTGTGGAAAAAAAATCCCAGAAACTTGAAGGAGGATATTTTCAACATCTTTCTCCAACTGAAATCAAGCTGCCGTGAATCCTGACAGCCATGCTCCCAAAGCTCATTCACGTTCCACTGTCACAGCACCCCAGGTCACCCACACTGCTGTCAATCACATCTCACTTGTCCTCTTCAAAACCAGTGTACTTTCCAGCTTACGTAAATACAAAATGAAGCTATAAATCACCACTACAAAATGATCCTGTGATCTTTTAGGGGCACTCTTACTTTTAACACACAACCTGAATTACCAGTCTACAATTAACCAGAATCTTTGCCCTCCTTCTGACTGAGGAAAGGACCTTGGGTCATCTCATAGGCAAATGCCATCACCTGCGCTATGTGTTACTGTCCGTGTCCAGCACTTCTGGTGTCAGCTTCTTTGCCATAGGCATCTTTGCCTCAAGCACTTTTTTCCACAGCCATTTTCACTGCATAAGTAGTTAGCCATAAGGCAGTTTTGCCATAAAATATTAAAAAAAAATAATTGTTGGCAGTTTGGTTTGACAATTGGTTCCATTAGACTGGTTGACAGTTTGGTCTCCATTGGCATAGGACTCCCATGTTTATACTATGTAGATCTCAGCCCTCGTGATGGTCTAAATGGCTGCAGAGGGTATTCAGACCACATTTCCTGTGGAACTTTGGAACGTCCATCAGTGGACATGTGACAGTTTGCCACGAGCAAACAACAGCATGATGGCTTTCACCACGTAGCACAAAGCCCAGTTACAATACTCAGTCCAGCCTCTAGAAACTGGCGCCACTCTTAACGAAGGAAGGAATTTTAACGAAAAAGGTAGTGTGATGCCAGACAAGGAGACAAACTGATAAGGAAACAGTGCCCGATACTATGGACAGAAGACTTGGAAGACAAGTACTCAGGCACAGTCCACGCAATACATCAGTCATTCATCAGTATCGACATGAATCTGCACTATATGTTTTGAATGTGTTCAAATATTTTGTGTTTTGCAACAAAGTCTTGCATTTTTCTTCATTTTTCATCTTTTGTGACCTTACCTTTTATGGCAGCATTGCCTCACGGCCAGCTGGTCCTGTAGGACCTAGAACTGTTATTGGCACCCAGAGTTTTGTTTCCGTCTTAGTTCTGAGCACCCGATAAGCCCTGGGTGTTATTGCATGTCGTATAGTCCGTGCTTCTTGAGGCTTAGTCACGTTCACTTTTTTTGTTAATTTCACTAATGCATCTTGCGTGTCACCTCTTCTTTCCAGAATTCCTCATCTTCTTAGTCCTTTCAGCAAGGGTCAGCTGGTGGCAAATGTTCCCGCTGGAACATGTCTGCATGTCTTCATTTTACCTGGAGATGGTTGAGCGAGGTGTGGACAACTATGCATGGGCATGTTGGCACAGACTTTGGAAGATCTCATTCCATCAGGTCTTTGATTCTATTTTGCAGTTGAGAAGTCTGTTGTCACTGCCCCTGGCTGTTGGTAACTCTTTCTCCCTCACTGACAGCTTGCAAGTTCTTCTCTCTGTCTTTGGTAACCTGTGGTTTTCGCTATAATGTATTTAGATAGGGATCTCTTTCATCCTGCTTGGGACTTAAGTTAATGTTTTATTTACTTTTGAGAGACGGAGACAGCATGAGCAGGGGAGGTTCAGAGAGAGACACACACACAGAATCTGAAGACAGGCTCCAGGCTCTGAGCTGTCAGCACACAGCCTGATGTGGGGCTTGAACCCACGAACCGTGAGATCATGACCTGAGCTGAAGTCAGATGCTTAACTGACTGAGCCACCCAGGCGCCCCAAGAAACTATACTTTAATCAGTTTTTATAAAATTCTCAGGCATTATCTCTGCGTGTTGCCTCTACCCCATTTCTTTATTCTTGGAGGATGCCTGCAGGCTACCTGCCAGACTGCTCATGACTCAAGTGTCTCCATACCCCTGTCCTCAGCCTCTTGGTTCACCTCCCCTTCTGTCACCTGTCCTTGTCCCCACATTGCTCCATGCACAGTGATCACTGGAATCTTCTTTTTTTCCCCTTGTTCTCTTTATCCCTTTATTGCTTCCAATTACTGCACCCCAAACAATATGTTACTCACTCTGGAGATGTAATAAACATGTGTTGATCGAATTTATTTTTTAACAATATCAGGAACAAACACCCAGAATTCCACTAAAAAATGTTTCCCTGGAGAACCTCACAAAACCAAACAGGATCACGTTCATAGACTTCTCTTTTAGGCCCCCCATATTTTTGGTTGGCAGCCAGCCTGATCTCTTTTAGGCCTGTCCTAATTTATTTTTGGTCCCATGCATATGAGCTGGTGCTTATTTTGATAACTGCGTTTATGCTTCCAAGCCATGACAGACAAATCGGTGCTCTGGGCTCCCTCGTGGCCCCAAGAACAGCTCACCTCCTGCCTGAAGGAGTAACTCGGCCTCCAGCAGTCTCCAGCCTGTTCTCTACAATTAGTTATCCAGCAATAGAGCTGCTTCTCAGGGTGACTGTCTCTCGGAGAGAGACGCCTTCAGATGCAGCATGTGACAGCCTTTCTGAAGTCTGAGCGCCTGTGCACACGCTGGTGAGTGCCATTCGCTGTCTGTGAGCATTTGCACAGAAGCACGAGCAGCGGTGACACAACTTTTTTCCAGCCACGTTGTAGCCAATTGGCCCCCTCCTGCCACATCCTGGCCCACAGGCCCTGAGACGGAAGTCTCTGACCTGGAGCACAGGAATATTGATGGAAGGAAGTCTCTCTTTAGAGCATTCCTGACCAAACGTCCACCTTCCATTGGTCCATGATTTATGTGGAATCTGGACACTCCTCATTCTCATTCCAGACATTCTAATTAAGCAGTACACTTGCTTTCAGTGTTGGAAATGTCAGCTCGGAGCCTCCCAGCCCCTTCCCCCTGAAAATCCCGCCATGAGCAGGAGGAGGCCAAGTTGAGGGAAGAGAGAGGACTGAAAACCATGCTTGGCTTCTCAGACAGAAGTTGCCTTGCCATTTGGCTTCATCTAACTACAGCAACGACTCCAGGTTGTTCTTTTGTAACACGGAGGGTAGGGAGGTCAGAAGGAGGGAAGAGAGGGAACCCTTGCCTCCTGGCCGGTTGCCAGATTGAAGTCCAAACACCTGGGTGCCAGATGTGCCCTGGGCGCGAGGCCCACTGCTGACCCGGCGGCTGCACTTGGCGCAGGAGTTGCCGTGCTCAGCTGGGAGAGGGTTGCGAGCTGGCGCTGAGGACAGGCAGCCCGTAGCCCAGGTTGCCTTCGCCTGCTCCTTTCTTCTCTACCCGCCTCCCAGACCCGCCGTACCCTTTCCTGCCCAAGGGTTCATTGTCAGCTCATCAGTCTGGCACCTTCAGCACCAGACCTTGGCGCTGATTCCGATTGCTCATGTGCTATCTTTATTAAAGTTCAGCAGAGGGAGACACAGCTGGTTGGTACCGTCAGGTGATGGTCTGGGACCGTCGCACCATGGCCAGGTGGTGGAGGTAAATCAAGAAGCCACATACTGGCCACTCTGCCCCAAACTGACAGCCATATTCAGGAGAAGTCTGGAATGACGAGGTAGTGCCCTGTGAGTCAGAATGCCCCTGTCTAGGATGACACAGGAAGTGAAGGTCACCTCAGATCTTCTTATTATTCATTGAGTTCCTGTTTCCCTTCGAGTGGGAGCACTTGCTAGGAACACCCCTCCTCCTTGCTTCTGGGAGTCTGAACTTGACTCTCTCCCTCTCCGGTTAACAGGGTTTGGATGAAAGGCAGGCCTGTCTCCAATCTGGCTCTCTTGCCCATTGCTAGCTCTGAGCACGTTACCTAATCTCTCTGCCTGGGTGTCTCAATGTGTGAAACTGAGGGGTGGCAAAAATGTGTCTTTCCAGGACATCAACAGGAATGAAAGGGCCCGGCCCAGGCCCAGGACAGGCTGGCGCTCTGCCCTCCTCCCCCTCTGCCTCACCTTCAGTTGTGTATTGCTGGGTCATTTCCAGCTGGAGTGTTGGAAGATTTTAACATAGTTCAGTTCAAAATGAAGGAAGTTTGGGGGAAAGAAATAGATGTGGCCAACATTGATACTGCTCCTCTGCCGGAAAACATCCCTGGCAGGACCTGACACCCATTCTGACAACCACACGCCAGCATCTCAGGAAATATCAAGCCACACAAAGAGCTACAAGGGACTCACCAGTTTGCATCCCACATTGTGGCTAGGGCGGGCAGCCACTATCACCGGTCACCAACCCTGCACGTCTTGTCTTCAGTCCCCTAACTGTGTCAGTGGGGAGCAGAGTGACCAGCAAAGACAGAAAGAATAAGAATGTCTGGTGGCTCCGCAAAGGCCCCATGCGACCCTGCAGAGCCTCACTCCTGGCCAGACACCCGGAAGACCTGAGAACGAGCACCCCAGACAAACACCTGTGCACAGTGTTCATGGTGGTCCAAGGGTGGAAGGCGTGGCTGCGATGGGACAGTGGACAAGTGGAGACATGGAGTGTGGTGTCCACACACACAGTGTCACTCATCTGTAGAAAGGCATGAGGTTCTGACACCTGACAGCAGGGGCAAGCCTCAGAAATATGACACTCAGTTAAAGAAGGCAAACACAAAAGGCCACATTTTCTATGGGTCCAGTTCTATGAAATGTCCAGAACAAGCAAATCACAGAGACTGAAAGCAGGTCAGTGGGTGCCTGGGGCCAGGGTGGGAAATGGCGGGGAAGGGGGGCTTCTCAGAGAGCGACGGAGTATTCAGGAACCGGTCAGAGGCAGTGGGTGGACAACACTGTGGATGTACAAACCATGTTCACTCTAAAATGGTGACTTTCACCTGAAAAACCCCACAACATCTCATAGAACCATACACCCCTTCAAAAAAAACTCAAGGAAAAGCGCAAACTGTGTGATTCTGTATAAGAACCAGTGAGCACGGAATCCAACCAGAACTTCCCCTTAACCGTTCCTGACAAAGAGGAAACTTTTCTCTTCCTCCGGCAAGATCCTACCGTGCCAGCAACCTGGCCCCCATCACAGACGTCTCCACCCCTGAGTGTGCTTCTACAGGTCACGCCTTTGGAGCTGCTCTTTTGCCGATTTGGCTTCTTTCACATCTGAAGTAATTTGGATCAGCTCTAATATTTTTTGCTTTAGAAACGTAGTAAAAATTAATTAATCTACAACCGCACTGATAGCAAGAGTTAATAGAAATTTTAATAAAAATACAACCTCAATAAGCTTCCCTATTGTTCTAATAAATGCAATAGTAGTTTAGAATTGGAGATAAAAAAAAATAATAAAACAGCTGAGGCTAGGGACTGGGAAGCTCAGATAAAGGGACAGTCTCCGGCACACTTCCCCAGCGCTGAGGGGAGAAGATGCCCGCAACCAGCGGTTCCTGCTTGATGCCGGGCCTTGGAAATTTTCTTGAACATTTAACTAATTCTCCTTGTTTGATGGCCTATTTTTTAATTACTCCGGTATTTTTATCCAGTATAAAGAGGGCTTGCAGAAAACTCTGATATCAAAATACAGTGATACCTTTGCAGAGAAAATAACTAGGGAGAGGGTTCTAAGAAAACCCAAAGACACACTTGGCTTTGGTCACCGGGAAAAGCAGGAGCTTCAAGTTCGTGAGGTCCCCGTCTGAGGCCGGCGTCCCAGGGCTCACGGCAGCCTGTGCCTCAGGGTAAGGGGACAGATCCCGGGCCTGGTGGACGGTCCGGTGAGGAGCGGCTTCCCCAGGACAGACAGCCCATTCAGGAATCGCCTGCGTGCTGGAGAAGCGCTGGAGGCAGAGCCCGGGGCCCTGATGATGACCTGCTCGGGTCACAAGGTCTCTGCTGGCCTGGCCTCTGGGTGGAAAACTAAATGGGAATGTTTTCAGTCACATAGAACTCATTAGAAGGTGAGGGAAGTGTGGAAACGAAAGAATAGGGAAAAGGAACACATTGTTGTTGTTTTTCACTTAGAGCCACTTTCTTCTCTAAGTTCCAGAACTAGAACTTCAATAAAGGCAAACGTTGCCAGGAATCAGCGTTTTGCTGAGAATACGGGAGCTGGAGGAGAAGGTGTGCCCTACAAGGCCCATTAAGGGGCTAAAGCGATAGGATGGCCTGCAGAAGGAGCCCAGGGGACCACTAACTCCGCTCATTTCTCCCCACCCCCAGCCCCGCAGAGGGAGGGCCGCTGTAGCAGACCTGGCCCCGAGATCCCTTCCGATGGCGGACCCCAGCCCTCCCTGCGCTGTCCTTACTGCCTCTCCTGAGTGAGGGGGAAAGCTCGCAGCAGGCAGAGGAGAGCTCATCCAGAAGTAAGCACTTGGCGGTGGGGGGGGGAGCTGCAGGTGCCTGAGCGGTCATCCCTTGGCCTGTTCTACCCAATGCCTGATGCCTGGACTCTGCACAGTGCTCACACCTGCCCTCGCTCGGGGGACTCTGAGCCTGGGTGCCTGGAGGGGCCCTTTCTGTAGGGAGAGAGAGCAGCTGCTCCTGGGGGAAACTTGAGAAGTCTCTTAAAAATTATTATGGTGGGGGGGCCAGGGTGGCTCAGTCGGTTGAGTGTCCAACTTCAACTCAGTTCATGATCTCGTGGTTTGTGGGTTCCAGCCCCAAGTCAGGCTCTGTGCTGACAGCTCAGAGCCTGGAGCTGCTTTGGACTCTGTCTCTCTGTCTCTGTCTCTCTCTCTTTCAAAAATAAACACTAAAAAGCTTTTAATTATTATGGTAAATTTCAACTATGAACAAAAGTAGAGGCTTAAGCATGAGTCCCCATGTACCCATCACCAACTTCTCATCGCTCCCCTCTACTGTTTCTTCTTTCTTGTAGAGAAATAGGCACAGCATAAAAGTTACCATTTTAACCATTTTTAAGTGTACAATTCGGAGGCTTAAGCACATTCATACTGCAGTGCAACCATCATCACAGTCCGTCTCCAGAATGTTCCATCTCCTCACCCTGCTCCATTACACACTGACCTCCACTTGCTCCCCCCCAGCACACCCACTCACCATCTACCCTGTGTCTGTAAGTCTGATGACTCCAGGACCACGTGTGAGTGGGTCCCAGTGCGTGTTCTCCTGTGTCCATGAGTCTGGCTCATCAGAGAACCTCATGTACACAGACTCATACAGTATTTGTGCATTGGTGACAAATTTCACAACTTTATTATCTCACTTAGCGTAATGCCTTCCTTCCACTGTTTTCAGACTCAAGAAGTCTTAGATCCCTAGAGAAGCCAGCTATCAGCTCACACTGAAGCTGCCTCTACTTTTCTTTAGAACAAAAACACTGATGCCTCCAGGGCTCCCAGCATGGGCGCTTCTGGCCCCATGGCCAGCTCCCCTACAGCAGAGTTAAGGGGAGAGGGGCTCAGAGAGCTTGAGAGACTGCCTCAGTATCACTCAGCAGTGGGAGGGACACAAGGGCCTGAGTTCTTCCACCACAGGAGCTGCTGCTGCCTGCAAGAAAAGATGGTCTCACTTCTGCAGAACCTGCCAGGAAGCCATGTGGGGCAGGGTTTTCCACCACACAGGGCGCCATGCTCTGGTCGCACCCAGGACGCCTTGTAGGAGGCGCACAGACTAGCACTACCTACTAGTTCAGTAATTGTGTTTATCTCACTGTATCTGTGCGAAAAAGCAATGGGCACATAGAACTTGTGATTTCACAAATTTTATCGTAGGGCAAGGCTGAATTCAACAGCGATTCTATTTCAAGTAGATTTAAAGAGAAATATAAAGTAAATAGTGGTATGTGGATATAATACAGCAAGGCTTGAGTAACTGATATTTGAAATTTGGGAGACTCAGAGTCCAGAAGTGCGTTCTTCCCTGGGGGGAGAAAGACAGACAGCCAGCTCCCATGGCCAGGGGCGGCGGGGGGTAGGGGGGAGGCTCAGAGTCCTCCTTGCTGTTCTTTAGAGATCAGAAGCCCCCTAGGGCACCGCACCAGACATGGTCACTCTCTGGGCTGAAATGAAGTCAAATTCATAATCTTGTCTCGGCACAAACAAAAACAGCATCCCTGTGCAAGCCACAGGACCAAACATCCCCTCCCCTGGCAGACAGGACCAGTTGCAAGCAGCGCCCTATTCAGTCGGATCTACCAAGGTCCCCTGTACAGATGACCCCGCTTGCTGACATCACCCAGGCCACAGCCCACCCCCACCTCCCAGGGGCCCAGAGCCCACGAGTCTCCTGTAGCCCCATCCCATCCCATTCGGGTGCCTCTGGGCCCCAGGCCTGTTACCTCCCTCCGCCACAAGCACTAACACAGCCTGCACACCTGATTCCTGGCAGCCTTGGCTGCAGAGCACTGAGGAGGCACGGGGTAGGGGGTTGTGATGCAGAATGTGCTGGCTGGGGCTGGGGTCCTCTCATGGGCCAGGCAGAGAGCAGTAGGTTGTCACCTGCATGGCTCTGACCCCTGGGCTCAGAAGCAAGGAGGAGAGTGTCCTGTACTGTTTGGGAACACCTGTCCCTAAAGTGTGACAGCATGGGCCTCCTCAGATGGGTTTTGGCCACTCATGCAAACCACTGCTCTTGCTTGTTCACACTTATGTGACACTGTGTTCTTGGATATAGCCCACAGGCTCTGCCCTCCAGGAAGCACACACACAGCTCTTTTTTCTGTGTCTGCTCAGAGTTCCAAGGCATTGGATCAAGGTGGTTGGTGTTCTCTCTTGGAGTCCATAGTTCTTCCCCGACTCTACTGGAAGGCTGTTCTCAGTAAGCTGGAGGGGAAACAAAGGCATAGGTCACTATTAACAAAGCCCTTCATGGTGCATGGCGAGCTCCCCACCCCTGTGCTGGAGCCCTGCCTGCAGCCCTGAGCTCATGCTTGAGTGTAAACACGCCCAGTGCCCACTGTCTCCACAGGCATATTTATTCAATTATACTGAAGAAAGCGAAGGAGGACTTTTCAGTCCAGTCTTCAACCTGGCCTCTACTCCAGATGCACTGGGCCCCAAGGTCCCCGGAGGACACTTGGGCCTCCATGTGCCTCTTCTAACAACTCACCTGGCACTTTGACTGGTCAGAGTAGGAGTGGAGACGGGTTTTCATCCCTACATCCTACTTCTTATCGGTCCCAGGAATCAAAGAGGTCCTACAGCCTCTTATCAGCCAAGTCAAGATAAAGGGACACAGGCTCTCCTGCTGTCCCTAGAATGACCTCTTCTGCACATGGGACACTCTAACTGGCGTGTGGGAGGGTGGGGCAGTCATTGGAGAGCCAGGGAAGGTAATGAAGGGGTTCTGAAGGTGAGCTGGGGAGGAATTGGGACTGGAAGGGCTCTGAGGGGGCTGGCCCGCCCCCCACCAGGGTGAGTAGGCCTGACAGGCTGGGCACTTGTGCTCCTGGGACAGGAGTTGTATCCCTGGGGTCTCCCCAGGCTCACTGTTCTTGCCCACTGTTGTTTGTGTCTGTGGAAATGAAAGCTCTTTCTTCTAATGAGGACAACAGTAAGCCACAATGAGCAGTCTCTCGTGCCCCTGAGGGGGGCCTGGGGACACCCTGGTGGCCAGGATGGGAAGGCAGGTGAGGAAACTTGTAATTTAAATGTCAACGCCCCCTCTGTGTCTTAGCATCATCCACAGCCATACTGGTAGGCTCCGGCTTGTGTTCATGACTCTAACCAGTGTGCAATTTCTCCTTCTAAACCTGCCACCTCTCTCCATAGATTTCTACGCCTGCCACTCTGGAACTCATCATTACTGTACTCATTAACTTAGAGTTAATTCAGACTGTCTTGAGTATTCTTTTTCTCCTGGTGGATGGAATATAACTGACATCTGACTCTGTAGGAAAGTCAAAGGCAGCGGGAATAGGAGTTCTTTAACAATGCTATTGTCTATGCATGTCTTCGGCATAATCTTGCCACCCCAGCTGCTAAAACACCAGGCAGGGACAAGCTGATGGCACTGGATGGGCATGAGGCATAAGGAGCAGGAGGGAGGAGGTCATGGGCTTCTGAGGGCCCGTTATCTTTCCTGCTGCCTCAGTTTCTCTATGTATAAACTGGCTGGATGGGCTGTTCTGAGAATTAATTAACAAACGTCTATTAGACACTCACAGGGTGAGCGCTCTGCAGCTGCTAAGTGGTCCTAAATCATCACAGTGCTCGAATGATGAGCCTATGGTATCGTTGATCTGATGCATGAAAACGTTATATGTCTTTTCACAAAGACTTTATTTAACAAGAGCTGATCTTTGCAATTTGGTTTATTTTCTGTATCCCTTTTAATTTCAGACTCATGGGTTATTAGCAGATAACTGCTCATTTCTGCTGTAAATCAAGAAAACACTCATTAGAAACCCAAAGCAGTGACTGCTAGGAGTTTAGGCTTGTAAAGAATGGGATAATGTCAAGATTCGGTGTTAAAAATAGGTTGAATTCAAAAGTATTTTTTGTTCAGAGAAAACAAAATGGTATTTTATGAACTAAACATCTTAAATGCATTAAAATCCAAATCATACTTGACAAAGCACCGGGATGAGAGATGGCCATCAGATTTCAGACTGGGTGTTCATGGCTGGGCAGGAAGGAAAGCGGGATGGCCATGCCGAGCCTCCCCAGTGACCACGCTGGGTGCCAAGCTGTCCAGATGTTAGCACCTAGCGCTGTGGGGCTGAGGTGGAAGAGAGCCACTGTCCCCGCTACTATGCTGGCCACGTCGCGCCCATAGATACAGACAGACCACAGGGGGGTCAGAGGCGATTTTAAAAGCAAAACTATAAACTCTGAAAAGAAAAAGCCTGCTGATTTCTAAAACAGGCCCTGGGCTGAAGACCAGCAGCCACAGAGTTTTCATCCCCTACTTCTGGCCCCCTGGTGACATTTTCTCCTAGTGTCTCCTAAAGGAACATGTTGATCCACAGAGAGAGTGTTTTCAGGCCTTACTCCCACATTCCTCATTTATACACGCCTTTCCAGACCGGTAGAATTTCTTTTTGCAAAATTATCCTTGTCTAATCCATAGAGACGGAAAGTGGATTAGTGGTTGCCAGGGGCTGCGGGGGAGGGGTCGAAGATGGGGAGTGACTGCTAATGGGCACAGGGCTCCTTTTGGGAGCAATGACAATGTCCTGAAACTAGAGAGGGGGGATGGTTGCAAAATTCTTTGGATACACTAAAAACACTGAACTTTACACTTTAGAGGGTGAATTCGATGATGTGTCAATGATATCTCAACAAAGCAGTTCCTTAAAGAATATAGGTCCCTTGCCTTGCTGGCCTAACTAGTACATAGGTACTAGGACCTCGAGTCCTCATCCTACACTGAGGATACATAGGACAAGCTCCCACAGCCCAGCAGGTGCATGTGGACCCCCTGGTGAGGAAGCAGGGACCCCGTGGTGAGGAAGGAGCTCTGAAACTCCTGCAGTGGTGGCATCCCTGAGACAGAGCAGGTGAATTGTAGGTCTGGTAGATACTTAAATCCATTTGGGGTTTGTAGCCTTGTTTGTTTTTTGTGTTTTGGTTTTGGTTTTGGTTTTGCCTTAAGAGATTCATATGTTGCCAAATGCCGAAGACCCCACGGGTCTGACCTTGGATTTGTATTCTAAAGTTTATCAAAGTGGATAAAGGTCTTGTACTTTTGATGCATTGTAATGTTGACTTATAAAGATTCTGTAGGAACAACTTTGTAATGTGTCTTTGGTTTTAGGCAAAAGAAAGGAAGGAGGCAAAATGGACCTCATTGCCCCTGACCTTTTGGGAACCTCCAAAGCCTCCAAAAGGAATAATAGTTCCCCTTGCATCAGATCAGCAGCACAAAATAGTATATCTCCCCAGACTTAGAGAGCTCTCTTCCATCAGCAGCACGGATGGGACCTGGAGATGGGGAGGCCCATTGCGGGAGTTCCTGCTGGAGGTGTTGTAGGAGACCTTGGGCAATCTTAGTATGTCCTTTCTTGTTTCTCATGCAGTCTCTTTAGTTCAAGTTGTCAGTTAATTTTAACTACAAGAAGGCAACTAGGTAGAGATGGAACCTGGGATCCTTTTACCTAGCCTGGACATGTAATGGCTCCATCCTGTAGAGGACACTTGGTGTGTCCTAGGCTGGCCATGCAACAGGCCACCATCTCACCACAGGAGCCACATTTGTAAGACAGAAAATAAGGGCAAATAGGCTCCAGGTAAATAAGGAGGGGAACTTACCTGGAGACTGGCGTCAGGGCCACACTGATCATCGGGGTGTGTGTGTGTGTGTGTGTGTGTGTGTGTGTGTGAGCGCGCGCGCGCCTTAGCATTGGCAGGCCCATGCCTCCTGCTGTCACTGCAATTCCCATGTTGGAGAAAGGTGACCCTCTGGTGGCCTGTGTGGACAACTCTTAGCAACAGGCCACCTTCTTCCTGCCACACTGGTCAGAATAAGGTGTCCCTGGTAGAGGACCGCTCTGGAAGTGCACAGACCACAGCTGCAGGACACGAGGGGCAAGTGGTCTTCCCTCCATGCGTGCCCATCCCAGCCCCCATCTGAGGGCTTCCAGGAAGTTTCAGTGACAGCCAGCAGCAAACAGAAGCACAGGCAGCATTTCCTGAGGGCAGTCTGGCTTCTCACAGAATGGCTTGGCCTCCCTGAAGCCTGGTGGACACAGGACAAAATTAGATGCCGCCTGGGGAGCAGCCCCTGAGTAGGCCCTCCTCCTGGGCGGGGGATTGTGTGCAGGAAGGTCTTTGAGGTCCACTCACCCGCAGCTGGCACCCCCAGAACAGAAGAGTGTATGCGCTCCCAGGACAGGGCCGGGGGCGTGGGGGTGGGGGCGCAGGGTTCCCTCTGGGGGAGGAGACTGAAGTCAGGAGGAGAGGCCGCCTCTGGCCTAGTAACAGGTTATTGGTCTTTGTTTACCGGGGCCTCGTCGAGGCCCCGCCTGTCTCCTCCCAGCGGCGTTTTCTCTCTGCTTGCCAGTTTCACGTCGGGGGGGGGGGGGGGGGAATACAGGGGGACTGAGGGCGGATTAGCTCCTGCCCCGCCCAGGCGGGCGGCCCTTCGCGCGGTGGCAGCTGTGCTGCAGCCCTGCCAAGGGCAGCGTGGGCCCTGGTCTGCTGTTTACCGAGGGCGGAGTCGGCCAGGACACGACGGCTTCCTGTGTTTCTCATCAAGGCCAATTCCGTCCCACGCCGTCCGGCCAGCCAGGCCGGGCTGAGCCGGGCCGTGGCCGCAGGGTCAGTGGTGCACAATGGAGGGGCTTGCGCGCCGGTCCCATTTCAGGGCTTTGTTGCTGGAGCCTCGTGCCGATGGGTTAATGGGGCAGAAGAGATCGGCGGAGGGCGACAGAAGTGGTCTTTGAAATAGGGTGTCAGTACAGGGCAGCGAGACAAA
>NW_024080652.1:941830-949330 GCF_003009895.1 Hyaena hyaena
GGGCGGGCGGGGGAGGGGAGGGGGGGAGCCCTTTAAAGCGACCGCTCCAGGAGCAGCATTGACAAGGAAGCAATTATGAAATTTTGATGTTCAAAATGGAGGGGGGGGTACGTGAGAGCAGAAGCCGGGCGACTCCCCGCAGCGCCGCCGCCGCCGAGGGCCTCTGAAGAGCTCTCCAGCCGGGCGGGGGTCGCCCCGGCCGCCCCCACCGTCATTAAAGGCCCCTCTCAAACACTCGAGGAGATTTTCGGAGCGCGAGCCGGGCCGGGGAACATTAAAAACACAGAGCGATTGAAATGGGCGCATTGAGATGCGCGGAGCCGGCTGCGGCTCGGACTCGCTCTTGAGGTCAAGTGACGGACGGATTGTATGCTTCTTCATAATAATATTAATTAAACAATTTGCATGCTAATAAGGTAACAATTATCAGGGCCTCTGTTGAAAGATTCAGGTTATTACAACACGCCAATCTGAAGGCCAGGGGTCAGAGAGTGAGAGGCGAGCGAAATTTCAACTCAAATTAACATTCTGTCAGCTCCAGAAAATGGGATAAATAAAGTCGAATTAATTCATTATAATAAAGAGAGATGGGCGAGGGAGCCCGGCCGGCGCCCGCCCCTCCCCTGCCCTCCCCTCGGGCCGAATTGATTGCAGCTCTGTATTCAGAAACACGCGCCGGGCGCATTCCTCCTCGCGCACCCGGCAGAGAACGAGGCGCTTGCGGCTACGGGCAAAATCGAGTCGGAGGGACAGAGTTTACATTTAGTATTTATAGAGAAAGAAATTAAATTATGGCGAAAAGTAGTGCTCTTGGCCCCTGACCTCGGAATTAATACTTGCAGCGTTTTCCTAGTGCGCCGGGGACTGGGGTGGGGCGGGTAAGGCCCCAAATTGCAAGCCTGCTCATGGTCTGTGCCAGATGTAGGCCTGCCCCCACCCCTGCACCTCTCCCTCCTCTCGAACAACGAGAGGGGAGACGGTGATCACATCGCGGTCGCTGCGGCCAGGGCATGTTCAATAAGGACCGAGGCGGGGCCGCGATGCCGGCGCCCCCGCCGCGAGGCAGGTCTGTCCCAACTCCCTCCGGCAGAGTGGTGTGTGCCCCTCCCCTGGCCAGGAAGAACGGACGGTATCGGACCACAGACACGCAGATCCCTTCGCTCCCGGTTTGGCGCTTGGCAGGCTGGCCGAAGCCACTTACACCAAAGGCCAACGTGCCCGTCGCCTTGCGCTGGGTGAGAGGCGGCTGGCGGCCGGGGCCCCAGGACTGGCCAGGTCTGAGGCCCTATGGCTCCTTCCTCCCGGACTCCATCTCGGGCCACAGGTAGCACAGAGATGAAGTCCACGGGCCTGGAGCTGCAGCAAATGCACCCTTCCCATCCGCAAACTTTTTACAAAGGATATTACACGCTCACGGGTGCACGCGTGCTCTCTCACTCTCTGTCTCTGTCTCTCTCTCTCTCACACACACACACACCATGATTTCTTTCCCTTCTGCCTACAGTCCTAATTTGCTGCTTATTTAAGAATATGTCCTTTAATGATTTAGCTTTGAGTCTATCAATATTTTATAGTGGAAAAGGGAGTGACAGACACTTCTCTGAGAACATAATTTAATTATAATTAATGGGTTGAGTACCTGGGCCCTATTCTTCAGAGGCCGAGTCAAAGTGAGATGTATTTATTTTTTTTATCCCTGTGTAGGGGGCCTGATTGGCTGCCACCCCAAAGTTACTTTTCCCTTCCTCCCTAGCCCTGTGGCCTGGTTTTACAGAGTAGGGGGAGTGTGGGGGTCGGGGTGTCTCCGCAGCCGACCCCCCCACCTCTGTTTCTATAGAGCAGGCGGCTGCCAGTCAGAGAGGGCATTAATTATGCCTTTTATTGACAGGGCGCTACATTCTGTAGGAGTCATTCTCTTTTGGAGTCGCCCCCTCCCCCTGCCCCCTCGGCTCCTTCCTCTTCCTCCTCCCTCTCCTTCCTCCTCTCCCCCGCCGCCTGGAGCCGGAGAGGAGATGAGAAGCCCTTGTAGTTTTAAATTCAATGTGACAGTTTCGGAAAGAGCGGATGATGAATCTCCTATTATTGGATCAGTCTATTTGCCGCTCAATGTCTCTCTGTAATTGGAGCAACATCACTTTAAAGGTTCAGAGAGTACAGCATTTCTGGTGAAAAATCCCCACAACACGCCGGTGAATGTTTTAAAGGGAAATCTATTAGTGATTTGCAGAGGGGCGGGGAGCCCGCGGCGGGAGGAGGCGCGGGCAACGGCCAGCGGGGATTGAAGTGGGGGGCTCGCCGGGGACCCCTGCCTGGACCGCTCCCGGTGCCCGTGCCCGCCCAGCTCTGGGCCGCGCCCCTCCCTCTCTGCTGCCCCCCCCCCTTGTTGTGACAGTTCCTGATACTGTTTATTGAGGTGCATGTCAGGTATAATTAGCAATCGATATGGAAAACGTTTCCTTGCACCCAGCACGCCTCTGACGTCAGAGCCGATTAGCGCTTCTTATTGGTCCCAAATTCCCCGGGCCGCGGCTAATTATCGGGAGCTTGATGTTGATAAAGTAAAGCGCCGGAGTGCGGGCGAAGCATGTGTAGGGCTCCGGGTCCCTGTCTCCGCCGCCGCCGCCGCCGCCGCCGTCCGCGCCTCCCGCCGCTGGCCCGCCCCGGCCCCGGCCTGCGCCCCCGCGCCCCGCCGCCGGCCCCGCCGGCCCCCCGCGCGAGATGATGGACGGCCGCCTCCTGGAGCACCCGCATGCCCAGTTCGGGGGCTCGCTGGGCGGCGTGGTGGGCTTCCCCTACCCGCTGGGCCACCACCACGTGTACGAGCTGGCCGGCCACCAGCTGCAGTCGGCCGCCGCCGCCGCCGCCGCCTCGGTGCCCTTCTCCATCGACGGCCTGCTCAGCGGCTCGTGCGCCGCTGCCGCCGCCTCCGTGGTCAACCCCACGCCGCTGCTGCCGGCAGCCTGCGGGGTAGGAGGCGACAGCCAGCCTTTCAAGCTGTCAGGTAGGTGCGGCGGGCGGAGAGGGCATGGCGGGGAGCAGGGCACCCTTGTCGGTCGCAGGAGCCGGGCTGCCCGGGGACTGCAGAACGAGGCTCAGCGCACCCCCGGGTCTGCCACCCCGGCTCGGGGCCCCAGGACCCGGGCGGCCGACGGGTGTCCAGGGGGCGGATATGGCCCGGGCCCTGGCTGAGCCCTGCGGCGTCCTCTGCGTGCCTGCAGACTCGGGGGACCCCGACAAGGAGAGCCCGGGCTGTAAGCGGCGGCGCACCCGCACCAACTTCACCGGCTGGCAGCTGGAGGAGCTGGAGAAGGCGTTCAACGAGAGCCACTATCCCGACGTGTTCATGCGCGAGGCGCTGGCGCTGCGCCTGGATCTGGTCGAATCCCGAGTGCAGGTAAAGACCGCGGCTCATCGCGGGAGCCAGCGTCCCGCCACGAGGCCCGCCGGGTGCCGTCCCCGCCTTTGTTCTAGGTGGGGGACCGCGGCCCCGCCGCAGAGCTTGCCTCGCGCTCGCGTGCCCCGAGGTGGCGGTGGGCTTCCGGGGCTCGGCGCCTTCCGGAGAGAAAGCGCGGGCGGCTTGGGAGGGGCCGAAGGCCCCGAAGTAACCACAACAGCAGCTGCGTCGGACCCGGGAGCTGCGTGGTGGGAGTCGGGCGACCGCGCGGAATGGAGTGTTGGAGGGCTGGACGGCAGAAGGGGCGGCGGGGCGGGGGGTGAGGGAGGGGGGAACCACCCTGGCTGGGACCTGGAGGAGGCCCGGGGCAGGTAGACCCCGCGCCTCCGAGCCCTTGCCTGGGGGCTCGGTGCACCAGCCTGGAGCACACGCGTCTGTTTACCTCTCGCCTCTAAAATACTCAGACGGAGTCTTGTATTTATTCATCGTTTCGCAGAAGGAGGTTAGCTGAGGAAGGGGAGGCGGACACTGCAGCAATTAACTCACTGTGGGGCAAAAGGGTGTCTGAATCTTTCATACTCTCGGTTTTGTCTTTTCCCTGTACTTTGATTTCATTCGGAAATTGCCGGCGTTATTCTTTTTAAAAATACAGTGTCGATTTGGTGGATTAAAACTTCAAGATGAATTGTGCATAATCGGATGTTTTCCTGAAGTACAGAAATCTTTTTCTGGGGTCGGTGTGGTAGCGAGTGGGGTGTGCAACTGTGGGAGCAGGGCTTTGAGGCAGAGGCCCAGCAATGCCTGGTTAACACCAACAGCTTTGTCTAAAAAGGTGTTCTCGACCCGTACTTGCGCTGCCCCTCACGACCTCTTCTGTTTGTAAATCCTTTCATCCAATTTGTTTAAGTGTCTTAAGCAAAGACCTCTTCATCCCCCCCCCCCCCACCATGAGCAGAATGAGCATTACTTGGTGACAAGTCAGCCTGGGATTTGCACCCAAAAAAGACGTATTTGAAAGAAGGAAGGAAGAAGTTCCAGCCTTGGAGAGGTTACAGCTTAGAACCTGCACCTTGGCGCCAGCGCAGCTCCCTGTGACCAGGCCGGCCGCTGTTGTGCCTGGTCTCTCCATGGCCACAACAAAGAATTCAGATGGTCGCGATCTTTTGAGGAGGGTGGTGTGGCAGAGGCCCTCCAGACCTGCCTGTGTGTGTGTGTGTGTGTGTGTGTGTGTGTGTGTGTGTGTGGTGGGGAGCCGGTACCCGGGACTGTGGCTCCCCAGGACAAGGCCTGCACAGAGTGCAGAGAGGCTGCCCAGGCCCAGGCCGCTTCTGCACCGCCGGGCAACTGGCCTCTTCTCTGTCTGCCTCCCTCCCTGGCCTAGGCCAGGCGCCACTGCTTTCAGAGGGCTGTGTTGGTGGCCTAGAGCCTCCAGAAAGAAGGCTGTGTGTAAACGTGTTGTGGGGAAGGCTGCTGGAACGCTTCCCCCTAAGTTCAGCTTCAGGCTGCAGATATCCCCTTATGGGAACCCCCAAAATCTGGGCTTTGACTCAAGTCTCCAGGGGGCCGAAGACAGGTGTGGAGGGCAGCTGAGCCCAGCCACTGGTGGTCCTCAGGCCAGACGGTCATCACCAGGCCAGGCAGGCTGCTTAGACCAGAAGCTGTGAGAAGCCAAGAGGGGCGACCAGGGGCCCTGCTCCTTGCCTGCCTCCTGACCAGGAACCAGAAGCCCTCAGGGGCCAGATCGACCGTGCCCAAGAAGGGGCAGCTCCCAGTTCCCCGAGGTGAGAAGCCGAGCGGGAAGCTGGCCGACAGGCCCCATCTATCTCCTTCTGGGTGGAAAAAGATGCTCTTTGGAACTTGCAGCTTGGGTGCCGAAACCCAGCTCAGGGCTGACTGGGTCTTGTGCCTTGGCTTCCGTGCCCCTCCCGACCCCCTCTCCCCGTCCCCACTACCCCGCGGCTACAGCCGAGGTCCTACAGGCCTGTCTGTGGGGCGGGGGTCGTGGGGAGGCCCGAAGCCCCAGCGGCAAGACCGCTGCCTGACTGTGCCTTCCTTTCCCCTATCCGGGTGCTCTAGGTCTGGTTCCAAAACCGCCGGGCCAAGTGGAGGAAGAAGGAGAACACGAAGAAGGGCCCGGGGCGGCCGGCTCACAACTCTCACCCCACCACGTGCAGTGGCGAGCCGATGGACCCAGAGGAGATCGCGCGTAAAGAACTGGAGAAGATGGAGAAAAAGAAGCGCAAGCACGAGAAGAAGCTGCTGAAGAGCCAGAGCCGCCACCTGCACTCTCCAGGCGGCCTGTCCCTGCACAGCGCACCGAGCTCCGACAGCGACAGCGGCGGCGGCGGCCTGTCCCCGGAGCCGCCCGAGCCTCCGCCGCCTGCGGCCGCGGCCAAGGGCCCTAGCGCGCACGCCGCCGGCCCCGCGGGTTCCGCGCCCGCACCGCCGGGCGAACCGCCCGCGCCCGGCACCTGCGACCCCGCCTTTTACCCGAGCCAAAGAAGTGGCGCAGGCCCGCAGGCGCGGCTAAGCCGCCCCGCGGACAAGGACGCGGCCCCGTGTGCGCCTGGGGCGGCGGCGGAACGCGGCGCCGCCGGCCTGCCGAAGGCCAGCCCGTTCAGCGTGGAGAGCCTGCTGTCCGACTCGCCGCCGCGCCGGAAAGCGGCCCCCGCCAACGCCGCCGCCGCCGCCGCAGCCGCCGCCGCCGCGGGGCTGGACTTTGCGCCCGGGCTGCCGTGCGCGCCGCGGACCCTCATTGGCAAGGGCCACTTCCTGCTCTACCCCATCACGCAGCCTCTCGGCTTCCTGGTGCCACAGGCCGCGCTCAAGAGCGCAGCGGGTCCGGAGCCGGCGCCCAAGGACGCGCCGCCCGCACCCGCCGCGCCGACGGCGCCGCCCGCTCAGGCCAGCTTCGGGGCCTTCCCGGGGCCCGGCGGCGCTCCGGACTCGGCCTTCGCGCGCCGCAGCCCCGACGCCGTCGCCTCCCCGGGGGCCCCGACCCCGGCGCCCTTCCGGGACGCGGCTGTGGCTGCGGCCGAGGGCGGCGGCGGGGACTGCGCGGATCCGGGCACCGCCTGCCTAGCGGCCCCACCGCCGCCCCCTCTCGCGCCGTCGCCCGGGCCCGGCCCTAGGGCTCCCAGCCCCACTGGGGAGCCGTCTTTGTGCGGGGCCCCGGAGCCAGGCGCCGAGTCCGGACCCAGCGTTCCCGATGGCGAGGAGGTGGACATGGACTGAGGGGCGGCGTGGCCTGGAGAAGCGCTCAGCCGGCCGGCGCTCGCTCGCTCAGGCTCGACTCACACAGCGAAATCAGGTGATCGGCTTAGAAACACTGCTTTTTCATGTTTCTTCTGTTTTCTTCCTTTTATTGTTATTTTTAAAAGAAAACCGCTGTTTCAATTCGGACCTAGGCAGCAACCGCAGGACTTGGGGAGACCCTCTTCTTCTCGGGGGAAGCAAAGCAACAACAAGCAAGCATTCCCCGCACAAAACCCACAACAAGAATCCTCAGCCTTGTAAAATGCAAAAATGTCTAAGAATATTTATATATGTACCATTTTTGATAAATAAAGGTGGTCAAACGCAAGCTCTAAGGTCCATCTTTTTCAAATTTCCGAGCGCCCAGTGTGGCCCCTCCTCCCCTCCGATCTCCGCTCCTCTCCCCGCGGGTGGGGCAGGGACGCGGCTCCTCACCTCCCCCGAGGTCCGTGCTTAATGCCTCCTTTTGTGTGCGTGTGTTTGTGTTTTCTGATTGAACAAATTTATGCATCCGCAGCTCCCCCTCTCCTGCCCTCCCTCGCGCTCCCCCTCCCACCCGGCGCCACACACACGCGCGCCCCCGCGCGCACCCCCGCGCTGGCACACGCCGGGACGCGCGGCGCGGGGTGACGGAGCCGGGGGCTGCAAGGGCCGGGCCGCTGGGCTCCTGCAGAGTTTTGATATGAAAGTAATTATTTTCCGGTGGCTGCTGCGGGGACTGGGTTTCTTGCCCAAAGGGTTATTATACATTACCGATTTCTAGTGATATGAAATCACATAAACTTCCTACAATAATAGAATTAGCATGAAAGGCTGGGGTGTCAAATTGAAATTGGAGAATAATAGCGCCG
>NW_024080652.1:954330-1055228 GCF_003009895.1 Hyaena hyaena
CGGAGAGGGTGGAGGGCCAGGACAAAGGCCGGTCTCTGCGCCCCGGGCCAGAGAGCCTCTGGTGTGAGCTGCTTCTCCCGTTGGAGGGAGCGCCCGGGCTCTGAGAAGGGCAGGGACTTGGCTAAGGTCGCAAAGCGTCCCAGAGGCCACTCTGGGCTGGGGTGGGGTGAGGTGGGGTTGGCCGGCCTGGGTCCTCGCAGCCCTCGCTTCTCTGGGTCCTCTTGTGGCCTGAGCTCAGGGCTGGGCCGAGAGCTGGGACTCGGTTCACTGCTGCGCAGCCCCTTCACTGGGGAGCTGATGTCCCCGCGGCCCCCGCCCCCGGCCCCCAGGACCCAGCCCCGCGCCTTGCCGGTTATTAGACAGCTCGCGGGACTGTCTGCGGGCCGCCTCTTTCCTGCTAATTATCACCTTATGAAAAGTGTTTCATTAAGGAACTCTGCTTTTGATTAATTATCGACAGAATGCTGACCAGAAAGAAATGAAATTAATCTCTGACCTCGTCTGGGTAACACTGGAAATTCATCACATATCCTTTTAATATTGAAACACAGCGCAGAATTTTAATAGAAAATATTGTTTTTCCAAACCTCCAGTCTTTATTAATGCCCCTGGGCAGGGAATGATATTGCTGGCAATATAGCAGTCTTTGTTCATTTTAAATTTATTAAACATAATGCACTTCATTTTCAAACATTTTACTGTTTCTTTTTAATTTCACTCAGTGTAAGTACAGAATAAAACCTTTTTAAACATTTAAGATATTGAAAACCCATATATGAGTGTATAACGGGAACGCTCCGGCCATCAAATAAATTTAAGTAGAAGCAATTGTAATTTTAAGCTCCCAAGTATTATCCCCTTCAGACATTAAGGCAGTATCCGTAACCAGCAAATGGAAGTGTGAGGAGGAGAGGCTTCAAGGCCCCCGCCCCCCCCCCCGCACCCCCTCCCAGCCCTCACCAGAGGGACCGGCCTAACACAGCAGCGCCCAGCAGACCCTCCAGGCCTCAAGGGTTGGTGGGCTGGGCGCTTTCCCCTGCATTTCGTTGGCCCAAAGGAAATGATTCTTGGAGGCCTGAGTACTTGCCTGAGAGGGGCCCATCTACCCACTGTCACTCCATCGAGGGCCCACCCTTCCTCATGAAGGGACAGGGAGCTTCCCTGAACCGGAAGGCAGTTCCTCCCTCTGAGAGTCATGCTGGGTACCCAACCTCAGTGAAGGCCTGTCCTGCTGAGGTGGGCACCTGGCCAGTTCCCAAGCCCTGGGGTGAGGCTCCCCTGAGATCCTGCCCCGCCCCTCCTTCCGGGCCAGCAGCTGAGGAGCTGGGCAAGGGGCACCCTTCCTCCCCCCTCCACACCCCTAGCATAACTCCCTCGCCTTCAGCCCCTTTCCCGAGGAATCCAAGCTCCGAGTTGAGTTTAATGAGTCGTGAAGTGTGAGAACTTCCTGAGACCCCAAGGCCCCTGATGCCAATTCCAGATGTGCAAGGTGGGAGGGGTTGAGCCTCCTGGCTGGTGAGTCCCCCTGGTCGGACTGGAGCACCCTGCATCCAGGCTCCAGCCATCCGGGCCCTGAATTGGAATCAGGCAAATTCTTCACTGAGAAATTACTCTTTTTATTTCTTGTAGCGTTGCTGGTGCCCTATTTCACGGCACCGACAAATGGAATATTACTTTTAAAACACTATGAAATACCAGGTCCTGTCTTCATTGCTATTTCGGGGGAATTCAATTTTCACTGAATGGTGAGAAGCCCCAGCATTTCTTTTGGGGGCTGACCAGTGGGAGGAAGAGGAAGATTCTCGGGGAGTGCCTTGGTGCTCCGGGAGCCTCGTTGGTGTCCGGGTTCACCTGCTCACACCCAGTACATAGGGACAGACACAATGCATGACGCTCTGCACTAGCCTGCCCCTGCACATTAGCGTCCTTTATAACTCACAAGGCTCTGAGCCTGGCCTAGGCTATCTGTGATCTGTGACTTATCTGCCGGAGGCCTCTGCTGGTCCCCCACATGTCCCCCCACTGCTCTGTTTGGTATCCTGATGTTGTGGAGAAGTTACTCTGACCTGCTAGAAAAAAGTCCTTCCCCTTCTGTGTTAGTGAATGTTCCGTCTTGGTCACCCCTCCCAGCAGATAATCTTGTTCCCCAGTGTTCGTGGACAAGGCTGGGAGAGGTGCTAGAAAAGAGGACTTTTCTGGAAAATTTTCAGCCCTCAGTTTGAGTGGAGATGGCTGCCCCCTCTTGCTTCTAATCAGTGGAATAGAGAACAGGAAGCTGGGAACCTGGAGAGGGCCTTCTAGCTGCTTGGGCCTGTCCCCCTCCCACACCAGCCCCCACCAACACACTCACCCCAATAGCAGGAAGCCACACAGAGCTGGCCTGGAGCTGCCTTCTCCAGGTGCGAGGGAGTGCCAGCACTGAGGGGTGGGGACCCAGAGGGAGTCCGGAGGGAAGTCTGTTAGTGTGTGTGGAGAGAGGTGAGGCCTTCCCCAACCCCATAAGTAAGAAAGAAGCTGGGGTATAATAAGTGGAAATAACATTAGAGTCCCCACTCCCATTACGTCCTCTCTTCTAAGACCTTTGCCCAAGGCCACTCTCCCAGTCCCTCAGAGAAGAAGCTCGGATTGACTACTGACTATGTGAGGGCCACCCTGGCTGTTCTGTCATTCTGCCTCACCAGGGTATGGCCGAGGAGGGTCCAGAAAAGAAACACTAGCTTCGTGGACTGCGAGTTTCATTTCCCGCCCCCTTTCTATTTAAACTGAAAACAAGCAAGTAAAACAAAACATAGAGGCACCAGGGCCATGCCCCATGCGCAACGGACACTACTGGACCTGCCTGGCCTCAGCAGGCACCAGGTTCAACCATGAAGGAGGGTCCCCCTGGGGTGGTCCACCCCTCACTTTTTTGTGAACTCAGGACCCAAGGCTGCTCTGATTCTGGAGCAGGAAAGTCTCTCCCCAGTGTCTCCACCCAGAGTACTGGGCCCCACTGTGCAAACCCCGCGTCTCCTGAGTTTCCTATAAACAACTGCTCACTGGGGTTAAGACTCTCTCTCTCAGAAAAAAAAAAAAAAAAAAAAAAAAGAAAAGATAAAACGATTTAAAGATAATTAATTGTATTAAACTATTGACTAACTACCTCGCTCAATAGTAATTCATTTAGAGAATATTAAAATTGGAGGAACAATAATAAAATTGATGCCAATTCCCACGGGGAGGGAGATGGCCAGCAAATTGGATACTTTTCTTAATCTGGCGTAAATAATAACAGTCTGTTCCCCTTCTCTCTCAGGCCGATTCCCCTATCATTTATTCCAGACTCTAAAGCCGGGCTTCATAATTGATATCAGTTACTCAATGAGTGCTTTTTCATTTGTTCTTGTTATCCGTGATAATTGCGAAGTTCAGCCTCTCTCAGAGTTGAGATTCAGCGGCTCTACCGGGGAGGCCCCCCTGGCTCCTCAGGCGAGCGCAGGGGCAAGGCTGGGAGGTGGGGGGCTTTGCCTGCCTTCCGAGGCTCGGCGGAGGCCAGGTTTTACTCCTTGCGGCCAGAGGCACACTAGTCCGATCCTGGGGCCGAGCTGTAGGGACCCGACCAGGGCGAAGAAAGTGCGGGGAGTGATCATCCATCCAGAGCCCCACCATCCCCGAGAGGGCACATTTGGTGGCAAACCCAGGGTTCAGAGCTGTGGCAACGATCCGGTTTTGTTTGAAAATCGATGGGTGAAAAGGGATGAATCCCAAACGACATCTGGGGGAAAAATGCCACAGAGCCTGGAGGAAAATTTGGGAGATGGGGAAAGGGAGGGACACTTGACTGGGGGGCAGCTGGGCGGGTGAGGGGGGCTCGCAGCAGGCAGGAAGAACAGATCCCGGCTGCCAACCCACAGCCTTCCACGCGGGGCCCTAGGCGCAGGATGGTCCCTGACTGGCCGGCCGGAGCCCTTGCAGCCAGTCGGGTCCTCGAGATGACTATTTTCGTTACTTATTCACTTATTTATTCATTTATAAAGTGTTTACTTAGCTCGGTGCAGATGTAACATCTCATTTACAGCGTGGCCTCGGGGCATAGAAACAATTGGCAACAAAAGAGTAACTCCGGAGAATTAGACACACACACACACACACACACACACACACACAGCTGGGGATGGGGATGGGAGGGGGGGCCGACAGCGCGGAAGGGGATCCAGGAGAGGGAAGGAGCCGGGACCGCAGTGGGAACCCCCGGCAGCGACCCCGCAGGAGTCGGGTGGGGGCCACGCGGGTGCGCACGTAAGAGGCTCTGGCCGCCGTGCCTGGGGCGCCTTTGGAACGGATCCGGGACTCCGGGGCGGCGGTGGCCAGGGCGGCCCCACGGGGGGCGTGCACCCCTACTTCGCGGTCCGGGGCGGGGCGACTCAGGCCAGGCCCCTCCTGGTCGGCGCCCGGGAGCCCTGTCCGGGTCCCCAGGGGAGGGCGCGCAGGCCTCGCCGAGGACCGCCTCCTCCCTGCCCGCGTCACGGCCGCCTGAGGCCCCTGTCGCCGGTCCTCCAGGCCGCGAGCACAAACGCGAAGCGGAGAAACTGAGGCCCCGCGGCTCGCCGTGGTGGGCGGAGGCCTAGAGGGGTCGGGATGTCCGAGATGGTGCCCTGGCTGGGGCCCGAGGGATGGAGGGGGCAATGGGGGCGCATCGGCGGGATCCCGGGCCTGCCTCTCCCCTGCACCGCGTCCGGGGTCTCCGCAGTGGGAGTCAGGCGGCCGTGCACAGAAGGGGCTGCAGGGGGTCCCCGCCCCCCGCGGGCGCCGGGGCGCGGACGGGAGGCAGCTGGGACTGTTTAACTGGGAGCCGGTTGCTTGGCAACCCGCGGCGGCTCATTACCGCGGCCACAGTGATTAACCAAAAAAGAAAAAAAAAAAAGAAAGGGGAAAAGAGAAAGAAAAAAGTAAGGAAGAAAAAATAGGGGGAAAGCGGGAATATGAAAGTAAAATGAATGATTTAATTAGCTAATTGATGATTAACTTCTTCTTAATTATTCACTGAATGTAAAAAGTGTAGCTGCAACCCTGCCCTTGTCAAGCGACTTGATGCCCTGGCGGGATTCTCAGAGGCGCCCTCCTCCTGCTCCCCGTGCAGCTCCAGCCGCTGGGAGGCAGCCTCCTGTCCTCCGAGCGGTGGGTCCCCAGCAATCGCCCCCCCCCCCTCTGCCCCCGGGAGAGGGCGACTGAGAATGTTAGAATATTCTGTAACCCCAGGACAACATCCCATGGGCCAAAGAGCGGTCGGTCCCAGGAACTTTTTAAGAGGCACTTGCCAGGGGGGTGGGGAGCCCGGCAGGGGAGGAGGAATGCACTTCCTTTCCACCGCTTCACCCCAGTCTCCACTTGTGTGATCCCAGGCGGGGTGTGAGGTTCGGGGCTGTGAGGGACAGACCCGGTCCTCCGTAGCTGGGGAAGGCCATGGCGAGCACCTGTGGGCACCTGCGGGCACCTGCAGGGACATGGAGGGCCTCATGGCCAGCATGTGCAAAAGAGCCTATGCGCTAAGTGCTCTCCCCCTCTCCGGTTTAAGGAGAGGAAGGTGAGGCCTATTTCACAGCAATTTTAGGCACAGCCAAGAGGTCAGGGAGAGTGCACCAAGGGAGGTGGCCAGGAGGTGTGGTGGGAGACAGGTCCCCCCACATGGCCAAGAGGTCACGCAAGGCAGGATGGGAGCTGGGAGGGTCATGGCCTCACCTGAGTCTCAAAGGCTGGCTGAAGGGCATGTAGTGGATGCTGTGACATGTCCCCTGACTCTCTTCCACAAGGGCGCCCATGTCCCCAGTTGCGGGGACCCACAGCCGAGGCCCTCCCCTGGCTGACAGGGACGGTGCCCACATCTGATGACTCCTACACTGTGGATTCAAAGGCCAGCTATGTACCCCATGTACGGCTGGGATAACTCTGAAGGACCCAGCTTGAGGGACCCCACAGGGTGCAGTGAACCTCTCCCTCCCCTTCCTCCCCAGCAGCCTCCACGCAGCACGCAGCTCCCTCTCACATTTCCCTGGTCTCCTATAGCCACTGCCCAGGCCAGGGACCCCTGCACACAGGGCTTGCTGATGAACTGGGAGCTGGAAAAGCACAGGGTCCTGCAGGGTGTCCCGTTGCCGGTCTTCAGGAGCTGGACCCTTTCCCCTTCCTCTTCCTTCTCTGGGGCCCATTCTTTCCTCCTTCCCTTCTTGCCCCCCTTTCTCAGATTCTAGTCCCTTTCGGTTCCTGCCTCACCTCCCTGAAGGCCCTGACCCTCAGCCAGGCCTTCCCTGGGCCTCCTTCTGACCCCTGAAATGTCCAAAGCAGCCACTTTCATGGGGGCTAGGAGGAAAGGGAGGGCAGCAGTCACCACAGGGGATGGTGCTCTGGACCTCACCCTGTGTCCACTGGGTGCTAGGGGTGGGTGATAGTAGTGGGGCCACTGCTGGAGTTGGGGAGCACCAGCTGGGACCGACCCCTGGTGCCACAGTCACTGATACCCCCAGGTGCTGGCAGGGTTGAGTGAGGCCAGGCCTGAGGCAGGAGGAAGGACATGGCCTCTGTGCTCTGCCTCCTGCATCCACTCCTCTGGCTGTCAGAGCAGAGGGGCCAGAGAAAGCCCTGGAAAAGCAGGACTGAGGCTGAAGGTTCCTTAGGAACTCTTGCAGGTTTGCTAGAGGGACGGGACGCAGCTTCCTGAACTAGAACTTGGGGGGGAGGGGGGCGAGGGAGGGCAGGGTAGACCCCTCAACACTGGGGTCTATTTTTGAGCCCTGGCCTGGATCGAGATCCCTCAGCTTGCTCTCCTCACTTGAGTCACGCAGTGTGTCCCAGGTGACGCGTGTCCCCGTTGCCCTGGGACAGCATTGTGACCTCCGTGGGGGGAGGGGTTGGGCTGGTTTTGTCTCTTTCTGCAAGTCAGTGTCACAGCCCCCCAAAGCCTCTCATCTTTATAACTGTGAGTCTGAGACTCTAGCAAGTGTGTCTCACCGTCAAGCCTACGACCGGCAGGCTCAGAATTTCAGGGGTGGAAATTCCTCCAACTTGGATCTGCCCTCCCCACTTAGCCCTCCAACCTCACACGTTTCCAGCGACGTGCCTGGGGGCCAACAGCCTAGCCATCTTCAGCCTTCAGGATGACGTGGAGGTCTTTGGTGCCCCAGGACCCTGTGAGAACTAGTCAGACGTGGGATCTGTTTTAATCAGGACCGGTGAGGCAGGCAGACACAGAAAGGACCCTCAGGAAGGAAGAAGTTACCACACACATTCCTAGAACAAAGAGACAGCCCCCGCCTCCCCCCACCCCCCTGAGGACCAGGTGAGGAAGCACCTGGGGGGGAGGGGGAGCAGCATCGCCCAGGGCTTTTCTTGTGGTGTCCTAGGAAGGGAGGGTGGCGGTGGCGTGAGATCGGTACATTCGCGCACGCTTAGGACTGGCCAGCTGGAAAAACTTTGGCAGGCTCAGGGCCCAGAAGTCGTCCCTGCCCATGTGGCCCTCGGTGACCAGCAGGGCGATAGTGCCTCCAGGAGTGTCCGTGATGCTTGGTTTGCATTTGAAAGGCATGGTCCTGGGGCAGGTTATTTACTATAGGGGAGGAACAGTCCGCCCCAAGCCAGTAGGGCTAAGAATCCCGAGGATCTCTCCAGCATCTCCAGTACAGAAAGTTCCAGGCTCACGGCGCGCTCTGTCGGTGGAGCATGCGACCCTTTGATCTCGGGTCATGAGTTTGAGTCCCACACTGGATGCAGAGATCACTTAAAATAAACAAATAAATACATGCTTAAATAAATAAAATTTTTTAGAGGAGTACAGAAAGTAAGTAAACATGGTTCATATACCTGCTCTCCTCCCCCATCCAGGTGGCCAGAAGGTTCAAACCCATTACTACTCACTGGGCCAAATACAGGGATTGAAGGAGGTCGTGGGCCAGGGCCAAAGGGAGGGGCGGGGCCGGACAGCATAGCTTCCGTGGGTCCCTGTGGGAAGTGGACCTGGGCCCCCAAGGAAGCATGGCTCCTGTGCAGACCTGTCCAGAAGCAAGGTACCCCCCAGACCCCTGCTTGCCCCTGGTGTGGCTGCTGAGGGTGGGGCTGATGGAACGAGGAGGGGCCCTGAGTATTGTTGCAGCACCCAAACTTGACCTATCTCTCAGCAGGCTGCTGAGGCCAGCCGCTTGGTGTCACGTTGCTCAGAGTGCAGAGTGGCAGCTCAGAGTCGGGGGAACTTGGGGCTGTCACTGGGCTGTGTGGCAGCTGCCCACTCAATAGTCAGGGCAACAGGCTGGTGCAGCGAGAGCGGGGCTGGGGCGGGAGTGTGTGTGGCCAGCTCACCCTTCTCTATGGGGGGGCCTCTCCCCTCTTCCGCAGTCACCTGGAACTCAGTGTCCTCTGTTTCCCAGAGCTCGTCAGAGCCCTGAGGGCTGAATAGCAGCCACAGAAGGTGGAAGGATGGTCAGGTTGATTTCCTGCCACCTGATTTTGACTCCCTCTGACCTGGTTTCCGGGCTTCTGACTGGTGCTGGCTTCTAGGTGCTTCTCTCCTAAGGCTGAGTGGGGTTTGAGCAGGGCCTGGTGGGGTCTCTGCAGCATGGGGAGGCCCTAAGGCCTGAGCCCCTTGAGCAGGTCCCCCTCTCTGATTCCTGCCAGGTGTGGGGAGGACTAAGGGGAAAGCATATGCTGTGTCCCTGACGTCAGACTTCACAGCTCCCAGCAGGTGACTGTGTTGACTGTACTGGAGACGGGTCTGTAAAGAGGGGATTACAGTAAAATGAATCACTGAAGTGGGCTCTGCTACAGTAGGATTGGGGCGAGGAGATGGGGACACAGATGAGAGCCAGCCACATGAGGACACGGGTAGAGGACTGCCCTGCCCCACTGGCACCTCTGACTTCTGGTCTCCAGAACAGAGAACAACAAGTGTCTGGCGTATGCGCCACCCCCCCCCCAATCTGGGATATGTGTCCCCCTGCTCCCCCTGCAGACCTAGCCAGCCAGGAGGGCACAGGCCTTACATGGAGGAGGTGCCCACGGGCTGGACTGCACTCAGTCTCACCTGGGCCCTGGGGTGACTTTGGGGTGGGGGTCTGGCCCCGCCAGGCCTCAGTGTCCTCATTGTGGAAGTTGCTCCAGGCTTGGGAACAGATCTGTTTCCCCCGGGACAACACTTGACCTTCCCCCAACCATGCAGCACAGGACAGAGGGGGGTCCCTCGCGTCCCAATCCTCCTGCCCAGCTCTCCCGAGAGAGGAGGCCAGGACTTCTGGCCAGAAGTCCTCCTGCATCCCAGATCTTTGGGCTGAGGCCTCAGGAGGCCAACAGATGTCTTGATGGGAGGTTGGGGGCACACTTCTGTCTCTGGAGCCAGTTTCTGTGCAGGGAGCTGGTGTGTGGGGTGGAGGGCTGTTCCCAGCTTTTAGCTGCAGATTTATGTAAATATGGATTATGGAATTTGGCCCCAGTTCTCCTTTCCTTTCCCTCCTCCCTTGCCCCAGAGCAGGCTGGGCATTAGTGCCCATCGGTGGGTGGATTTTTGCAGCCTGTCAATGAGCGGCAGCTAATTCTCAGGCAAATGTCTACTTATCTCACTGTGTGGCAGGCTTAGGCATCTGCAAAGGGCCTGCCTTGCTCAGCCTGGAGGAGGGGGACGGGAAGGGAGGGGCACGGCTGGCCACAGAGAAGGGGGAGTTTTGCTGACCCTTGCTTCAGAGCAATAGTCACACATGGGCCCCCAGGGCCCCAGGATAGAAGGGGCACCCAGGAGCCAGACCAGTCTCCTTCCAGCTTTGTGAGTCTGGAAGGGTACCTTCCTTCGTCCCTCCCTCCCTCTCCCCTTCCTTCCTTCCTTCCTTCCTTCCTTCCTTCCTTCCTCCCTTTCTCCCTCCCTCCTTCCCTCCCTCCTTCCTTCCTTCCTTCCTCCCCTCCCTCCCTTCCCCTTCCTTCCTTCCTTCCTTCCCCTCCCTTCCTCTTCTTTCCTTCTTCCTCCCTTCCTCCCTCCCATCCCTCCCATCCCCCCATTCTTCCTTTCTTAAGTAAACTCTACCCCCAGTGTGGCCCTTGAACTCATGACCTGGAGACCGACAGTCACATGGTCCCTCAGCTGAGGTCTAAGGAAACAAGGACAGTCATATGCTTCCACAGGGCAGCCTGGGGACAAGGCTAGTAAGTGTGTCACCTGGAACCCAGCCACCTAAAACCTGAGGGTACAATTCTGTCCTCTACCACTCTGGCTTAGAAAGACAGGAGACAGGCACGCATTCAACCAACGGTGAAGTGGTATGTCCGGTCGGGCTCATTGAGCCAAGCCTCCTGCACACTCTGGGGCCAGGAAACAGGGTGCTGGCCCTGGGAGACAGGCTCTGGGTCCCGTGAGAGCCCCCCGAAAGTGACCCCGGTGGTAGTGGGCCCCAGGGGTTTCCTCGGGCCTGCACAGAAGAGTGCTTTTGTTGCTCAAAGGCCCTTTGGTCTCAACATCGAGTTGGGCCGAGGCCCCGAACCCAGTCCTGTGCGCTCTAGTTGCGCAGCTCACCCAGCTGCTGCTCCGTGTGTGCTGTGGGCTTTGCCCTCCTCATCTGCCTCCAGGAGCACTGCAGTCTCCCGGGTGCAGGTGACCACCGTCCCCCATCGGTCCCCTTCTCCCTCTGGTTTCAGAGCCACAAGAACCATGAAATCAGTTCTAAAAAAATTACCCATTCACTTCCCACTAATCCCCTAACTCCCTTAATTAAGTCAATGGTAGCCTAAATTGTTCTAAACATCTTTTGGGGGATTATATAGTTTAATCATCGTTATCCAATGAATATTTGATTATATAGTCATCATATAATCAAGAGTAAAAATTATAATCTGAAAAAAGGCATTTAATGACACTTTAAAGGCCGGGGTATTTGATAAAGGGGGGTGGGGTGGATCAGGTGCTGTTCCGAGAGGTAGGAGGGGCTGCCCAGTGGCCTCTCTGGTCTGAAAAACAGGAGCCTGGTCTCAGGAAAGGGAAGCAGGCTGCTGTGTTTCTCTGTCATCCCTGCTCCTAGGGTAACAAGGGGTCTTATTGTGATGGCTGTTTTGGAAGTGATTTCTATAAATATCACCGGGTCTGGCGTTTCCACAGGGTTCCGTGAGGGCCCCTGAGGTGGCTGATGAGATGCGGAGACCTTCTGGCCTGCGTGCCCAGATCTGATCCCAGCTTCCTGCTGTGAGGCCAGAACTGTCCAGCTCGGGGTTCCCCCACCTCCTTTGAGGCTTGGCCATGCCCCGCAGCTCTTGTTGAGCCCCGTTACCCCTGGAGTAGTGACTAAGAGTACAGAGTCTGTGTCCAGCCCTGCCACCAGCCTGCTGTGTGACCTAAGGTGAATTGCTGAACTTCTCTGTGCCTGGGTTTCCGTATCTGTTAAATGGAGATTGTATAAGGTCCAGTGGGCTTGTGGGGAGCTTTAAGTGAGGGAATGCTGGGAGGTGCTTGGACAGCACCTGCCCGTGGTTAGACTCCAAGTGTGAGCTGTTGCAGCCTAAAGGAGGCGCAAGAGCTGCCCAGTGGGCCAGATAAGCCGGAAGCCAGGTAGGTGCCACTTCCCAGGGCATCCCGCAGTCTCTGTCAGTCTGCCTTCCCGAGGGTCACTGGGGTCCCGTGTGGGACTGCAAGAGGTCTTCCAGGGCTGCCGAGTCCAGCCTTCTCTGCTTAAAGAGGGGAAACTGAGGCCAGAGAGGACTGGCCTTGAATGAAGCTCAAGACCTACTGTTCTCTTTCACTGTGCCCCATTCCCTGCCCCCAGGAAGCTTGGTTCCCACCCCCGGGGGCTGTTCTCCGAGTGACATTTCGGATGACGTTGTGGGGGTGGGCAGGAAGGGGGGGTACGCCAGAGTGTGCTGCCCGCTCCAGGGATGCAGGCTGTCTGGCCGGTGGGGGTGGGGAGGGCACGGGGCAGGGGGCGAGGCAGGCACGACCTCCGACCTGGGGGCGGCTGCTGGTGCTCTGTGGAGGTGGCTCACGGAGAGAGACTGTGGCCCCATCCACCTCGGTCCTTCTGGCATTTGCTTTTCTTCCTGTCAATGGGCTAAGCCGTCCGTGTGCGTGTAGGACATCACAGAGAGAGAACACCTGCACCTTTCCAGGCCACAGATCTGGTTGAACTCGAGAGTCCAGCAGTGGCCTACTGGTCACCACATGATGACGACCCCTTACACACTGTCCCCGAAGCCCCACGTCCACCCTTCACAGGCCTCTGGCCACCGTGTGGAGTCATGGGGCACATGCTGTCTGTGCTGCCCTGAGCACTCTTCCTCTTCTCTGCCGTTCCTGCAAACTCCTACTCATCCTCGAATGCTCCGCTCGGGTGCCCTCTCCTCTGGGAGGGCCTTCCTGACTGACTTCCTTGTCAGTTCCTGTGTATGAGAGCACCCAGCCTGGCACGTGGCCAGCACCCCACAGATGAGGCTGCCCCAACTCCCCCGCCATACGGATGGGGACACTGAGGTCCAGGGAAGGGCAGCCACCTGTGCAGGCTGTCCTCGCCTATGCCACGCTGGTCTGAGACCTGGGCCTCCTGCTGGCCTGGCGTGGACTCTTCCTCTTGTGTCCTGAGTTCTGAGATGGGCCTCCCGCTGGGCCGCATCCCCTGCCCTCCTGCCTGAACCCTGTCCCTGGGCACCAGCTCCTCAGGCTGCTCCTGGAGCCTTACAGGACACGGGGGGGGGGGCACTGCCCCCTGCCTCCACGCCTCCTGTGGCCTCCACGCAGGGCGAGGAGCCGGTGAGACCGTGCAGTGCGTCCCCCTCTATTGACGTCTGCCGAAATCATTTGAGACAAAGTTACTGCACAGACATTAGAGCCACTTTTCAGAGCGCAGCATCTGTCATTTAGCACTATGACGCCACGGGGACGGCACTTTAGAACAATCTTGTTGCACTTAATTTATTTTCTTTCAAATACTGCCGAGAAGGGTGAGTCCCTAGGTGCTCTGGATGGACACATTTGACTCTGGCTGGGTGAGGACGCCCCTGCCCCCGACAAGGGACATGCCACCCTCCTGAGGACACCTGCCCAGGGGCTCCCATCAGCCGACTGATTCATCCCTTTTCAGACCTGCCAAGAGCCCTCTGTGGGAACGCCAGCAGGCCACCTTCCCTCCCCCCCTCCACCCCTCTTGCTGGCTGGGCTGAGCTGGAATCTTCCCATGGGGCTGAGGGCCTCCTGGCCTCTCCCCACCCCTAGGGAAGCGAGGGCTCTGTTCACCCACACTGCTCATCCCGCCCCGCCAGCACTAGGGCCAGAGACCCCAAGCTGGTCCTCTTGGACCACACGTCCCTCCTCTAGGACCAGAGAGCTACAGAGTGAGCTCTCCCTGCTCTTGGGTTCCCCCCCGACCCAAGGCCAACAGTGAATGCCCCCTCAAGGGCGCCCCTGTCCATCCTCCTGTCCCGGCTCTGCTGCACTCCTGAGAGTCTGACAGAGGAGGAAGCAGAGAGTCAGAGAAGGTCAGACACTTGCTGGGGGACACACAGTGGGACAGTGGCAGAACAGGGTTTTGAAGATGCTTTCCCCAGAGGGCTGAGAGCAGGGAACAGAGGCTGGAACAGGCCATGTGAGGGCAGACTGGGGCTGAGCAGGGCTGCAGGCAGGGCAGTCCTTGAGCCAGACATCAGGCCCAAAGCAGCCCCTCACCATCATCGTCTTGCCTCTGATGTGGGGTGGTGATGCCCGTCCCCATAACCAGCCCCTGCCCTCCCGGCCACCAGAGGGCAGCTTGCCAGCCCTGGGGACCCTTGTGTGGGGACAGACGTGACAGAGAGAGAGGGAGAAAGACCACCTTCCCCACCTGACACCACCCTGTCCTGCTGTCCCTGCCTCACAGGCAGGGTGCTTGGTCGCAGCCATGTGTTTCTGGGGTGTCTTCCCCTTCCTCACCCTGGCTTCGGTAGGGCTGAGACTACACTGGAATCTTCTGATAAATGTCTCTCATTTTAGGGGTGAGGACCTGGGGACCTGGGACATCCAGCCTAAGCTGTACCCGCAGCTCATGAGAGCCATGCCACTGCCAATAGCCTCACGCACTGGCTGGATGTTGCCCCCAGTAGGGATATCTACACCACAGAGAGTGGCAGACGCCACAGGTCAGGGCTTGGCTTCCCATAGGGAGCCCGTTGTGAAACGTCGCCTGGCACAGCAGTCCCCAGGGAGATCGGCCATTGGCAGCCCCCGGCCCTGAGCCCCTGACTGGCCTTCAAGGTGCGTAGTCTTCAGGGTGGGGCTGTGAGGTAGACGGTGGCCCTCTCCCATCTCACAGATGATCGCGGAGGCTGCTGGGGTGTGAGGTGTGCTCCGTGTGGCGAGTGTCAGACCAGAGGGCAGCCAGGTCCCCTACTCTGGCCTCTCACTCTCACATGACCCCGTGTGGGGAGCATTGGCCCCCTGCCTGCGGACACAGGCTCGAAGCAGTACCGGGACCCACCTAAGCCCAGAGACGGTGGGTCCTGGAGCATCAGCGGCTGGGGTAGCCGCAGGGAGCCCTGGGGTAGCCCTGTCACCAGGGGTGGCTTCACTTGCTCCGGTGGTAGAAGTGTTTTTGGGCCGAGGGCACAGGGACTCAGTGGCTCAGGATGGCCCAGGCTGGCGCAAGGAAACTTCTTTAGCCCCATCCTCCGTGCCCTCCCTGCCCCGGTTTTGTTACCACCTTCTCATGTGACCTAATCTGCTCCGAGCCTCAGTTTCCCCATCCTTTTTTTTTTTTTAATATTTTTTATTGTTTTTTCTTTATTTCTAAGAGAGAGAGAGAGAGAGAGAGAGACAGCGTAAGCAGGGGAGGGTCAGAGAGAGAGGGAGTCACAGACTGAAACCGGCTCCAGGCTCTGAGCTGGCAGTCAGCACAGAGCCCGACGCGGGGCTCGAACCCACGAACCGCGAGATCATGACCTAAGCGAAAGTCGGACGCTCAACCGACTAAGCCACCCAGGCGCCCCTCAGTTTCCCCATCCTATGTCTCCTTTGGGAATTCTCTCCATGCAAAGCTCTCCCCCAACCCCCACTCCTGGGGTTCTTGGACGCAAAAGTGCGCTGGGCCAGCCAGGGGACGTTGCTGTGGCCCAGGCCCCAGGTGGTCCAGGCCCAGGGCCTGCCGGAGGGTGAGGCCATGCCCCAGGCAGGAGATGAGGCCCCAAGTGGTGGAGACGGCAGTGCAGGATGATGCGCAGGCATGGAGCTGACATGCGCCTGGGGCATAGCTCTGTGTCCTCCTGAAGCCTTCTGGGCCGCCCTGGCCATGCCCCAGTGCACCCACAGCCCCCTCTGCAGCTCTGGCCTCGCGTCTCTCTTCTGTGAGCCCATCCTGGGCAGGCAGGAGCTGGGTCAGCCTCGTCACGTCCCTGGCGTCATCCACCCAGAACTCAGCAAATGTTGGTTGCTTCAAACTGGGAGTTCTCAGGGGTGCAGCGGGGGAGGGGGAGAGCCCTCCTGCAGGCCCCCCAGGGCCAGGGCAGAAGACTGGCCGATGGCCAGGATGGGGAGGTGAGCCCCACCTGGTCTAGGGTGACTTCTAAGTGGGGCAGGGTGGGGTGTCGGGCAGGGCTCAGGGTCCTCCCTACCCCCTGCTAGCTGGCCGTTTAGTCCCAGCCTGCCCGCAGACAGGGTGGGTGACGGATGCGGGGCGCTCAAGAGCCACTCGGGCAAGTTCTTCTTCCTCCTGGCCACTTACGTTGATTGGAAGGCTGGTTTCAGTCTGGCTGAGCCCACCCAGGGCCCGGGCACGTCCCGAGCGTCATCTCCCATCAAACGGCATGAATAATTTAGTCTCTAATTAAAAGTGAGGTCAAGCCATGAAAAATGGCTGGATGTCCGGTGGCACCACAATGCATTAAACTGCTGGCAGATCTGAGGCAGGCGACCAGGGGGCTCCAGTGTCCACACCAAAGCTCCCGGGCCTTGGCTCGGTGGGGCAGTGGGGTCCAGCCTGGGGAGAGGGAGAGGCTCCCATCGATGTCCCCCTGAGGGGCTCCCTTTCCTCCAGCCACCACCGTCACCCCCCTGCCCCATAGCTCTCCAAACACACCACCTCCCTCCCACTTTGGGTCTATGTGTGCTTTCTCTGGATCATTCTTCCCCCATATATCTGCTCGGCTTGCTTCCTTGCTTTATTCAGGTCTGTGCTCACATGTCACCTTGGCTGTCCATGCGGCCATAGTGCCATCTACCCACCCACTGGCCCATACCCCACCTGGGTTTCTGGGCCGCACGTCGCCTTGCTGGGTGTTAGAACTTATATGGAGTTGTCTGTCTCTCCAGGGCTAGTATCAGGGCAGGGCCTTAGCTTGGTCCCCATGTGTCCCCAGCACCAAGGACAGCAGCCGGCACACGGTGGGCACAGTGAGGCTGAGCACCAGCCCAGAGCCCCCTGGGGGCAGGGACTGGCTGCTCTGCCTCCGTGTTCTCTCCCCGTCTCCCCCTGATCGGTAGAGGCCCAGAAGACACGCCCCGTGTCCCTCACCCTGAAAGTCTCATCTGAGGCGTGCACTGTCCCTTCTGTTCTGGGACAGCTGCAGGGACACTGCAGCAAGAGGTGTCCTTTGTTGTCTGGCCTCAGACTGGCACCTTCTGTGAAGGCCTCAGGAGAGCCCTGCTCTTTGCCCCACAGACGCACAGGTTCCTGAAGGGTCAAGGGTGAGGACAGCTTAGCAGCTCTGCCCAGGAGACAGCCAGTTAGGGAAGGGGCAGAGGGGCAGGCCCTGCGGGGTGGGGCTAGATCCCGACAGCCCTTCCTGCGTCCGGAGGACAGTACTCCAGTAGGTCCTCACCAGGTGCTACTTGCACCAGAGTCCCACGGGGAAGCAGGTTCGGGGCTGGACAAAGGAGAGGGTCTGTCTCTATGTCCCTACCAGACTCTGCCCTGGGGGACACTCCCCAGCAGCACTGGGCCTCCTCACAGAGGGGAGCCTTGAATTATGAGGCACTCACTGGGCCTTGTGGGGTGGCGCCGGAATCACTTTCCAGAGACTCAGGGCGGTAGATTACCTTTCCCAAGACCACCAGTTGGTCAGCGGCTAGGAGCTGCCCGCACTGTAGCATGGGGAGGCTGTGCCTGAGATCACCCAGTCACGATGGTGCCCACCCGTCCCCCCTGAGGTTTTGAGAAGTGAGGTCAGAGTGCAGGGCAGGGAAGGAGGTGGGAGAGACCTCTCCACTGTGAGGCTGCTGCTGTTTGGGGGCCAGACAAACCTGTTCTAGAACATCAGGCTGTGGAGACGGCCTGGGATTTTACCCCAAGCCAGGGGGCTAAGTGAAAGTCCCATCTGGGCACCTGCTGGAATGCAGGGCCTCAGCCCCCCAGTTCCCACTGTGCGCCGCCTCCTGCCAGCCCTCCTGCAGGGTCCTGGTCTGCAGCTTCTGCCTGGAATCACTGAGGGGCGGGTGTCGGGGAGGGAGGGGGCCCTGGTAGCCCTTGGGTAGCAGATTAAAGATGGATATTTTGTTTGTTACAATCAAGACCTCTGATTTCAGTTTTATAAATTTTTAAAATATTAATTATATTTTGGAAAGTGTTCCGAGGTGAATGCATTAGCCGCTGCTCCCTGCTTAGATGGCAACTCTGCTGTTTGGCCCGGATTAGAGCAGAAGAGGAGGTGGGGCATTTAATCCACCTTGTTAAGTTATTAAATTTTCTTTATTTACACACGAACCCACTTTCATTAGCATTGTAACAGGTGCTCATTAACAATTTATCGTTTGGGAGGCAAGCGAGACAACATCGAGAGAGACATTGCTACAAAGTTTACTCTTAATTACAAGGAACCGGCTTTGAGGACAAAACAAGGCTGTGCCCCTCCCCCGCCTCCCTGCCATTCCCTCACGTCTCCCCACCCCCCTCAGGTTCCAGGCCCCAGAGGCTTCTGGAAGCCCACTGTCAGCTTGCTCTGGTCAACCCTAGGACTGTCAGAGGAGTGCCTGCAGAGGGGGCGCTTGGTCTGTGCCCTGGGGCGGGTGCTGAATCCCTGGGTTGTGGCCTCCTGAGCCTGATGGGTGGAAGGAACCCAGGCACCAAGCCCGCAGGCCGGGACCCTATTCCCAACCTGGGTGACCTGGGCAATGACTTCACCTCTAGAAGCCTCCTTGGCCTCTTCTCCAGAGTACCTGGTGGCAGTGTGGGGGGATGCCCACTCGAGGGGTGCCCAGGGGGCTCAGTCGGTTGAACTCCTGACTTTTGATTTCAGCTCAGGTCATGATCTCATGTTTCATGAGTTTGAACCCTGTGTTGGGCTCTGTGCTGAGAGCCTGGAGCCTGCTTGGGACCCTCTGTCTCCCTCTCTCTCTCTTCCTCTCCCCTGCTTGCACACACTCTCTCTCAAAAATAAATAGATGTTAAAATTTATTTAAAAATAATAAATATATATAGAGATAGATAGATAATAAATGCCTGCTCGGCAGGAGTGGAGTGGGAGGGGATCCTGCGAGGAACCTACAGGGGTGCCATGGGCCGTAGGACAGGCTCAGAGGTCAGGGCCCTCAGCAGAGCTGGGAGGTGGTGGCCTGTCAGAGGGACTCTAAGGTCTTCTTGTCCTTCCACACCCCTGAGGGGGGTCCAGGGTCACTGTGCACATGACATGGGGCCCCGAGGGGGCTCATGGCCTGTGGTGCTGCTCACTGCTGGTCCAGCACTCCCGAACACCTCCTCAGGACCTCCCCAGGGAGCATGCCATCAGCAGGCTGATTTGGGGGCCCTTAAAGCCCGACAGTCACAATCTTACAAATCCTTCTTCTATTTGCTGTGCTTCTGTAGCCCTGGGCCCCCACCAGGTGCCAGGGTGCTGGGTGAGGGGGTATGTGGGGGTCCCTCATCGGAAGGGACACAGCAGGCTGGAGGGAGGATATTGTGTGGACGGCAAGTGGTCAGCCCTGTGGGAGGCCAGGACTGGGCATGGGCGTTGGGGGAGACCCCCATCAGCAGGGCCGTGGGGGCTCAGGATTCTGCCAGGCTGTGGGTGCTAGATGCAGGAGGAAGTAGGAGCTTAGAGGGGCCCCCACTTCCTCCTCGGAGGCCAGTCCCAACTCCACCCCAGGAGGGGCCACTCACCGGGGATCTGAGCCTTGGCGCATCGTACGTGCCTTTCTCGGTTCCCTATGGGACCCCAGGGCAGGCACAGGGGAGCTGATGGCCCAGCCCGACCCTGGTCTACCTCCTCCCCACAGAGCAGCAGAGGGAGATGGGCCTTTGGTCAGCACAACAAAATGGCCATGCCCCTAACCTTGATGAGCTTGTCGGCCACCCCACATCGTGGGCCCGGCCAGGGCCTCCACCTGCACCTGCAGCCAGGCGAGCCAGGCCCCTGGCTGAGAGCGTGGGGACATCCACCTCCCTGCTTTCCCAGGGCAGGCAGGGACCTCTGAGGGGCTGGCCAGCCTCCTCCTCAGCCGCCCAGATAATCGTCTGCCTCGCACCGCTCCTTTAAAACATATTTCCAGGGTGGTTTTCACGGATAGGGCTTTTAATATTCATCTCAGCACTGACAATTTTTCCTGCCTTGTTACGGAGAGCCGGTGTCGGTTTTTCATTGTATCTTTGGACAGTCGGTTTATTCGGAGCCACTTAAAGGCTCAAAAGTGATTCTCTTTTATAATTTGAGAAGTTTCATGGGCTGAACATCAAAGTGATGGCTGGGACTGTTCTCCATGGGTCTCCTGTTCCTTCCCCTCCGCCCGCCCTGATGGGCTCCACCTGCTTGCATTACTTGCCACACACTCTCAGGCCGCCCAGCTTCGCCGAGCCCCAGGCCTCAGGCAGCCGTGGGGCACCTCACTGTCAGCTTTGTCCCAGTGTGGGGGCCTGCATTCCCATCTAGGGTTTCAGAGGATGGTGAGGACAGGGGAGGGAGCTCTTGGCTCAGAGGGTCAGGTCTGCACTGCATCCTGTACCATCTCCGGCCCCCAAGGCCATCTAGGGCCTCAGTTTTCCCATCTGTAAAATGGGTGTCTTGGCTCAGAGCAGTGACATAAGCCCATGTATCCCCTGGTATCAGGCAAGTCTCACAGCTGGGTGGTGCCAGTTGGGTGTGTCGGCCAGAAAGAGAGCTGTCCATTCGACAACATCGATGGGGCACCTGTGGTATGGCAGACAGTGTTTGAGGGACCGGGGCACAGCGGCACAAACAGGCCAGAGTCCTGGTCCTGCTGAGTCCTGTTCCCTTGCCGGCGGCAGAGAAACACAGGGTCTGGGGGAGGGTAGGAAGGGGTTGGGAACAGAGAGCGTCCCAAAGAGCACAACTGACCTCAGAGACCCCTTGTGTCCTTCTGGAAGGACACCTAACGCCACTCAGCCAGTCAGAGCTGGGGCTGGACTTGCCGTAGGGCAGCCAGGGTTCCCTCTGGGTCCCCAGGGGCTCGCACCATGGTCACCTCCTCTCGGGCCAGACTGGGCTTGGGGAGAGGAAGCGAGTTTTCATCAGGTAGAGGCCAGGGCTCAGATTTGCCAGGGGTTTGGGCTTTTTAAGAGAAAACAGAAGTCTAGGTCAGCTTATGAAATCCTGTGATGTTGGGAACTCTATTAAAAATGTTAAAAAATACATCGGGGGGCACCTGGGTGGCTCAGTCATTTGAGCGTCTGACTTTGGCTCAGGTCATGATCTCACAGCTCAAGGGTTCGAGCCCCGCATCGGACTCTGTGGTGACAGCTCAGAGCCTGGAGCCTGCTTCGGATTCTGTGTTCCCCTCTCTCTCTCTGCCTCTCCCCTGCTTGTGTTCTTTCTTTCTCAAAAATAAAGAGATGTTTAAAAAATTAAAAAAAAACACACACATTGGCCAAATATCCATTGGCCAAGTGCGTCCTATAGGCCCTGCATACAACCACTGGGCTCGGTAAGAAATTGGTGGCTTTTCTCACTCCACTGTGGCCATGCCGTCTTCTGGACATCACCAGCCACAGACTGATTTGACGGGAATGTGCCTACGGACGGTGTTGGTCTGCGGCCGCCCTGGCTATGAGACTGCAGGTACTGGGGTGGGGAGGGGCCGGGCCTGGCCTGCCCGAGCGAGCCCCCCACCACCCGCCAGGCCTGGGGCTCCCTCTCATGCCCACACAGTTAATCTGCACCCTCTCTCTCCCTAAACTGCCACCAGCACTAGTGTGATTTCATAATGTTTGCACTTTCAACTACAACAAGATGAATGGGCACAATTATCCAGTCCCCAGACTGGGAACATGTGGCCTGGCATATGTGGGGCCAACCTAAGCGGGAATCCAAACGCGCCTGCCCGAAAGCACACCGCGCCCACCCACCCACCCGCATTTTGCTGTGGAATGGCACCGCCCGTTCCCACACAGACAGCTGGCGGATCATCAGACGGCATCACAATATTTTTACTTATAATAGAGAAAGTAATAAAAATACACACTTAAGTAGCATATTGCTGTTCTTAAGGGGCCGGGAAACCTGGAGAGAATGGAGTTTTGCTGTAGATTCGGAGCATTGAGCCTGGATGGGGCTGTGACCGGGGGCTTGGCAGCCTGGTGTGCAGGCTGGGGCCATGGCTGGGGGTTCAGAGCCGCATCTGGCTGGCAGGTTTGGGTCCTGGTTCTAGGTGGTTTTCAAGTCTGCTCCTCGGTAAGTCTGACTCCATTTCCCCATGTGCGAGGAGGGCTCACCAGCTTCCCCATCTTTAGGGGTGATCTGTGGAGTATAATCCTTTGGAGGCCGGAGACCCCTTAGAGACCCAGGTGAGAGCTGAGACCCTCGACCCTGAAAAGTCGGGGTGCCCTCAAGGCCCTGGCCCAGACATAGTCATGAGTAAGCTGTAAGACTGCAACACGAACCACGGCTGCTGCCTGGCATGCACCCCCTTCTGTGCATGAGCAGGCTGAGGCTTCCCCAGAAGATGGGACTTGCCCAAAACCCCATGAAGAGTCAGGAGCATGGCCAGGCTTTCCACCTACATGAGCCCCAGAATCCCAGACCCCTGGGCTGTCCGGCCACGCCGGGTGCCGGCTGGCACCTTTCTGGGACCACTTTGGGGACGGTCTGAAGATTCGGATGAACCTCATGGTTTGACCACATTCTTAGACTCTGTTCTCCCGGGTGGGAGGTGGAAGCAAGAGTGATGCCAGGTCCCCGGCCCTGAGGCTCCTGCCCCTGGGACATGGGGGCCTTCTGTGCACAGCAACTCTAGGCCAGGCCCCAGCCTGGCCTGTGTGCACCCGGAAAAGAAGAGGCCTCTGGGCAGTCCCTCCTGCCCCTGACGGTCGTGCACAGTCACTGTGGCATGTACAGGGCACTCTGGGTGTAGGGTGTTTCCTGGGGGACAGCCCAGGACCAGGGCACCCTGCGACCCCACATTCGGGGACTCTGTTGTGTTCTTCCGCTGGAGCTGACCCAGGAAAGCCCCATGTCACGTGGGTCCTGCCAGGGAGCTCCTCTGTTCTAACCCCAGAATCCTGCTTCCAAAGGCTCCCCGTTCCTCAGTTCCCTGAACCGGACGGGCATGGCAGGTGGTATGTGGGCAGGTGGGGCTGTACTCCTCTGTGGGGCTGCTGCCGCCATTGCCCCGGCTCTACCCCCCGAGGTGGGAGTCCCCACACCACCCCTGTTACCTCCTCTGCCATCATCACAATGAATAATACCACACAATTCCAAAATCCCCTGGGGGTGGCACTGGGCGACGACCCCCTTCACAGTGACAGGTCACACCCAACCCACAGCCCAGGAGCCCTGGCGCTCACCTGTGGGCACATTTACTCATGCGACAAAGGCCACTGCTCTTGCCCTGGGAGCCCTCAGTCCCTTCACCCGCTCCTGCTTCAGCTCAGCGTCCCCAGCCTGAACCCTCACGTCCCCCTCTCCCCTCACTTAGGCCACTGCCCACCCTCCCTCCCTGCCACTGCTTCCACCGCCACAAGTGTCCCTGGAGCCCGCCGTCCACTGTGCCCTCCTCCACCTGCCCCTAGTCTCTCAGTGCCGTACACTTTCTTGCTGGCCCACCATCTGTTCTGCACCCACAGCACCTGGGAGGGACACCCCGATCTGATCACCAGACCCCATAGCACCCTCGAGAGCTCCTCTGAGTCTTCCTAGTGCTGCTAAGCACCCCCCCACCCCTGCCGCACCTGTCCCATCCCCGCACTGGGTCCCGCTGGCTGCTGGGTCCCCAGCTGGCACTGCAGTGTGCTGGACCTGGCAGTTCAGTGCACCTGCTCCATCGGAAAGTCCCCTCCTCTCCTTTCCATCTGGCCACCTCACCTTGTGCAAGGGGATCAGAGACCACTTCTCTCCTAAACATGTGTCCTCGATGGCCCTTCGTGTGCCCCTGAAGAGCAGGGGCCAGGCCTCACTCATCCTCTGTGGAAGAGATGGATGAGGCGATCTCATGAACCAGGCCAAGGCCGGGCTGGTGGCCCAACCCCATGCTGCCCAGGGCTGGGCCGGAGGCTAGGCCTTCAGGTCACAAGCAGGACAGTGTAGGGGATGTTGCCAACCTCTCTACACAGCTCTGTGCCCTCTAGGCAGGACTTTCATCTGTGCCTGCTGTCGCCTCACCCACCTGGAGAGGCAAGGAAGGGTGTCCTGAGGACCTCCTGGGGGTCGCACCCCTCCTGGGAAAGCTCCCTGCCCAGCCCTAGGGGCCCCAGGCTCCCTGACTGTCAGCAGGAGGGCTGATGTTCCGGGAGCCATGGGCTGAGGCTCCATGGCCATGACCAAGGGGTTCTGAGGAGCTCTCTCCTCCTCTGGACCTGAATTTGCCTTTCTGGGTGCTCGTCTCCACCGTAGAGGGAGGAAGGGGCCGTGGTCTGGGGGTGGCAAGGAGGCAGGCAGCAGCAGGGGCCTGTCTGGGGAGTACTCTCATCCTCTTGGATGCGGGACGGACAGCAGGGAGCAGAGGACACGATGGGGAGGAAAAGCAGCGGTTCTCACGGGGTAGGCGCTGCGCTGAAGGCCAGGTGTGGGGCCTGGCGGCAGGTCTCAGAGAGGACAGCCCAGCTGCGGGGCCCCAGAGGACACACCTAGTGTCTGGAGGGGCTCCTGGGGCCAGGGAGGGACCTCTGGTGTCCAGCCATTCAGGCCCCTCGCCATCTCTGCGCCTCCAGAGGGCCACCCGCAGGTGCTGAGGGCGAGGGGGCGGGGGCGGAGCCGCCTGACTGTGTGGATGGGAGGTGATTCTCAAGGTGAAATTTCTAGTTCAGTCGAGCCACTTTTGTTCAAGGCAGAGCACAAAATGTCATCCCCGCCCTGTTCCGCGTGCGATGTGCTGCTCTCCCGTCGCATTTAAATTTACTCCACTTTCCCTCCCTGACACCTGTTTAAATCAATATCTTCCTCTCCGGGTCGCGGGGAGAATGTGCCCGGCTCTCCACACAGCGCTTCTCAAATCCACTAAAATCAACACAATAATTGAAATATTTTCAAGCTGATTACACCGCAGCCCGAGGCTAGCCTGGTTGCTAAGGGTGAGCTCCACGGTTGCTAGGGGGAGTAAATCATCTTGCATTATTTGATTTTTGTTATAGATATGAAACCGCTACTCCCGCGATTAAATGTCTCTCAGCCTAACACCTATGGGACCTGGGGAGGGAGAAGAGAAAGGCGCCAACCTTGACCCTGTCAAATAAATATCTCTAACTTTTCCTGTCCTCGGGCTTCCCGGCCAAACCTGTCTGTGGGTTTTTTTCCTTCCCTTAACCTGACTTTAAACAACAAAGCTTTGGGGACAGGGAGATGAAGAGAGGGAGGGCGTCTGTTCTGTCAGCCAGCTGCGCGGACCTCGCCCTCCGTCTGTATGGGACCCGTGTGGCCGCACAGCCTTGCCCACAGCCCTCCTGCCTGGGCCCAGGCAGGCGGCCCCAGTGGCCCCAAGGACAGGTGCCAGGAGTCGTGTCCTCCATGACCCCTGCCCACTTCTGGTCTCCTGCCCCTTGGCGGCCGGCAAGCCACCAAGTCCCAGGACCCTGGGGTAGATGGGTGTACAGTTCTTGCCGCTGAGGGCCAGTGGGACGGTCTCACCAACGCCTGCCTCTGGCCCACCCTCCACACCCTCTCCTGAGCCCCGCCCCCACAGCTGACAGTCAGGGGCCTTGGACCTTGGTCCGCAACCCCCACCCCCAGCCTGCTCCAGCCAGCACCCTCCAAGAAGCCAGGGTCCCCGGCCGGCCGCGGCCTCGCCCGCTGTGCCCCGAGTGCCTCTGTGCTGGGCCGGCTGTCTGGCAGCAGGTGGGCGGGGAGGCCGCCCTGCTGGGACCTGGCCAGCTGTTCCCATAAATGAATCTGAGTAAATTAACAAACAGCACGCAAAACTGTCAATTGAATCATTCTTGATGACTCTAAGTACCGGGCTGGCTAGACAGGGCCTCACCTCTGCCCCCAGCACCCCAGGACCTCGGCCCCCGTCCTGCCCTCGTCCCTCAGCCTTCTCTTTGGAGCCAGGTTTGGCTCCCACAGCACTGCCCTCACGGGGCTTGTCCCCCGTGTTAGAAACTTCCCTGGCTCCCGGCTTCACGGGGCAGATAGAGCAGGCGGCAGGACTCGGCCGCCACCATCGCACTCCCTGGCACCCCAGACACACAGACCCCTGCCTGAGCCCTGCTCGCTGCACTGAGCACCTGGCCCTTCAGGGGTCAGTCCCAGCCACTTCATTCCTGGAAGTCATCACTGACTGCTCCTGCCACCATCAGGCTGCCCTCCTTCTCCCATCTCCCGTCAGCTCATTACCCACCTCATGAGGCTTTCTCACGCCCCACTGTCATTCAGCACTCTACAGTTTGTCCTCTGGGCCACCTGGGAGGTGGCCATTGTGGGAGCTGTCACCACCTCCCAGGTTCCCCCTCTGGACACCTCCTGGACAGGGTGTCCGGGAGGGACCACGGCACAAACCCAGAGTGCTCACTGCTGGCCACCGCACATCCTGCCTGGTCCCCAGAGGCCCCTTCTCCAGCCCCTGGGCCCTGCGTGCTGGGGCTCAGTCTCTGTGTCTCTGTGGGATGTCCTGTGGTGGAAAAGGCTGATGCAGGGCCTGGGGGGGGGGGCTGGGGGCGGCTGGGGGGGTTGGGGGAGCTGGGCCCGGCTGGGGGGGCTGGGAGGGGAATGGCCTGAGCACGGTCTGTCTTGGGGCAGGGGGCAGGGACACGGTGGACAACCTTGGAACTGTCCTCTGTGGAAACCCAGCTCAGCCAGGCCAGCATGGGGCTGAGGGTGGACACAGAGAAGCAGCAGGAAGCAGGGACCCCCTTCTGGAGGGCCCTTTACTGCCAACACTTCACATTCTCAGCTGCCCTTGGAGAAGCAGGTGTTGGGTGGCCAACTTACAGATGAGGAAACTGAGGTCTAGGGGTTCAGCCACATGCCTGGAGGTTGTAAGCCAAGAACAGCTTGGGGCCAAGCTTAGGGCAGGTGGGTGCAGTAGACAGCTTGTCGGCATCCAAGCTGTGGAATTGGTGGGTGTGCCCCAGGGTCCACACCTGGACCTCCAGCCTGGTGCAGCATGTTCTAGAATGTCTGATACCTGGGGAAGGAGGTCTGGTAGGAAGATGTGGAGGCCTGCTGGAGGCCCAGGTCTGGGGGCTGTAGCCCCTTACCCCCTCTTCAGGCCATACTCAGATGTACCTGCCCTTGCTACGCTTGGAGCTGCAGTCTGCCCATTCTACGGATGAGCAGCTGAGGCTGGGGAAGCAGCCCACCCCAGGGTGGGCTGGGGGCGCGGAGCTGGAATTTGAATCCAAGCCATGTAGCTCCAACATCTGGGTCTTCTTTCTCCTCCCCCTGGCCTCACCTCCTCCTTGTGAGGGGGGCATGAAGCAGGTGTGTGGGAGAAGGAGGGAAGGCTGGGGACACTGTGGGCACACAGTAGACGCTCTGTAAGTGTGCTGGTTACTCTGAAGTAAGTCCCCTCTGCCCCAGGCCCTCAATCCCCTCTCGTGCAGCATCCTCTGCTTGCGGATGCCCTTCCCTCCACCCACCCCGAACTCCTACACATCCCTCAAAGCCTGTCCTACCACCCCCTAGAGAGCTTTCCTGCTGTGCAGGGCTCCCATAGCCCACAGGGCATGGCTCTGCGGTGACAGGCCTGATGGTGGGCGATCCTTATGCCCATAATTCTGGTGCTTCTAAGAGCAGGGGCCACATCTCATTCGGTGTGTGTCCCCAGTAGGGCCAAGCTCAGAGCCAGGCACAGAGTTAGCTTTGGGGAATCCTTGCCAGGAGCACCCAGAAGTGGGAGCGGCCCTCTCTGGTTCATTTAGCTCAGGTTTGGGCCCAAATGACCTTTCAGCTCGTATGGGTGTGGGTTGGCTGGCCCAGGTGTCTGTGGTCCTCAGGGGCAGTGGGTGGGGCTCAGGACGGTTTTGCCCCAGCTGCACTTGTAGATTGGGTGGCCAGGCCATGGTTAGGGCACCAGCGAGGGCTTCCTCAGCTCTGGGATGTCCAGGCCAGATGTGGCACGGGTGTGGAGCTCTGATCTCTGCAGAATGCCCAGCGGGGGCCTTTTGTGACCTGACGATGGGTGCAGATCAGAAGGAGCTGAGGGTGTCGGGGCAGGGCCAGAGGGAGGGTCCCCTCGAGGGTGAGAGAGGTCCAGTGGGCCGTGTCTCCTCAAGGCCAGCCTGGGGCTCTGGCCCTGAGACCCAGTGTGTTGCCTACAGGGGGCATCCTAGGGCAGGTGGGGGTCCTGGGGAGGGGGTCACCCCACAGGAGGCTCAGGGCTTGTCTAGGGGCAGCTGGGGAGGCCCAGAGGCACTGTTCTCTCCCACCCCCTGTCCCTCAGGGCTGCTTAGAGCCTACAGCATTCCCCAGAAGGTCCTGCCCTTGCCAGGTGGCCTAACCCAGCACGGGGGATCCACACGCCAACCTCAGACACTGTTTTCCAGAACCTTCCAGTAACCCTGGCTCTGGCCTCGAGCCATGGGCTCCCAGAATCATGCAGATAGAGTCCAGTGTGTCCCATCCCCCTGGGAACCTGGGGAGGGGCCCCAGAGCCCCTGCCGTTTACCGGGAGGCCACCTCCTGCCTCTCCAGGCTGCCGGGGCCTCCTTGGCCATTGAGCGAAGCCATCTGCCACCGGAGCTGCGAGTCTCCGGGCAGAAGCCGCAGCGACAAGCTCGTGTCGGTGAGTTATCAGCAGAACGCAACATCTGCCCGCCCTGCCGCCAACAATGGAGGCCATTTAGTCCGTCCCTCCTCCCTTCAGCCGCAGACAACAGCTCCCAGTATTATATTTTCCCACTCAATTAGCACCATCATCCTGCTGAAAGAGAGGCCAATTTACCTATAATGACATCATTGTTAGGGAAGTGGCGGCGGGCTGTCACCAGGTTGTGGAGACAGGTCCGTCTCTCTCCACTAACCCTGACAGGGACGGCCCGGGCCGGGCGGGAAGGCGAGGGGCGCCCAGGCGGCCTATCGGCGGCCACCCCGTCACCTCCGACCACAGACATTGTTTCCGACAGTTCTCAGGAGCAGTGTGGCGGAAAATTGAGTCCAGATTCATTAGGTTTTTCAGTGTGCCGCTCAAGTCAGTTAAATTGATACATTTCCTAACGAAATTGAAGTGCTTTGTGCTGCCAGCGGAAAGCCGGTGACCGGCCTCGGCCCGCTGAGCAGCAGAACGAGCTGACGGATCCATTAGGCCGCTCCCAGCGCCGGCCCCTCTCCCTCCGTTCCCGGCCGGCGCTGTAAATCTCCGCCAATTTCGGGCCTAATCATCATTATAAACCCTTCCTCTGCCTGCTCCCTCGCCCGTCCCCACCTCACTCGCAAAACAGACTGAGGCACGCTAATCGGCTGGCCTTGCGGGGTCAGCATCCCCGCCAGGGCCTGGGCCCCGGGGACCCCGGGGGAGGGGCACTGAGGAGGGGCTCCAGGCTCCAGAGTGGAACATGTACCCATTCTGCAGATGGGGAAGCCGGGGCGGGCGATGGGGCTCAGATGCAAATACAGAATGTCGGAGCTGAAAGGGACCCTGGAGACCCCAGCTTCTGACTCGATCCTTGTAGCCTTTCATGTGGAGGTGCTGGGGCACCTGGGGAGCTCGGTCAGTGAAGCGTCCGACTTTGGCTCAGGTCATGATCTCATGGTTCTCGAGTTGGAGCCCCGCATCGGGCTCTGTGCTGACAGCTGAGAGCCTGGAGCTGCTTCGGATCTTGTGTCTCCCTCTCACTCTGCCCCTCCCCCATTAACGTCCATCTCTCTCTCTCTCTCTCTCAAAAGTAAATATTTAAAAAATTAAAAAAAAAAAGAAGGTCCCTAGATGTCGAGAGAAGGGTGTGGCTTGCTTTTACACACGTGGTCACCAAAGAGCCCCCAGACGCACCCAGAAGTCCCCTCCGCCCCTCCAATCAGGGCGTGTGTCCCCCAAGGGACCACCGCTCTTCTGATTCCACTGCATCCGGTCAGTTTTGCCTGTTCCCGAAGGTCCTGAGAATTGTCCAGTGTGTTCCTTGGTGTCTGGGTGTTTTCCCTGCGTTCACATTGCTGCATTCATCACGGTCACATGCTCTTCATTGCTGCTTAGTGTTCTGTACCCGCCCCACTGTTCCCAGCTCAGGGCCTAAGTGCTCATCTCTGGAACCTTCTCCTGTCCCCCACCCATTGTTCACAGAGCAGCAGATGAGCTTTGGAAAGGCAAGCATGGGACCTCCGCTTTCTCCCGTTTCCCACTGTCAAGGAGGGGTGGCCCAAAATGACCCCGGAAAGCTGGTATGAGCCTGGCGTAGTTGAGTTGGAATTAGCTTCTGTCACGTGAAGGTAGGTAAGGACATAAGGCCATCAACATGGACAGCAGTGTGTGTGCAAGGTGTCCTCACTCTGTGTGTCACCCTGAGGGGCCGGGGGCAGCAGCATCTCAGGAGCAGTGGGCATGCCTTGTGCCCGGAAAGGACTCTCCGGAAAGGACACGGCATGGCCGAGGGCCGGGCTGGGGCAGGGAAGGAGGATCTGGGGCAGCTCAGGGGGCATCTACTGGTCCCACAGGGACAACTGGAACATGGGACACATAATGGGGTTGTAGACCATGGGAGGAAGAGCCACCGCGGGCCCAAAGCGATACAGGTGAGGAACACGCAGGGAGGAGGCAAAGACAGGATTGCAGAACCACCGTTTGTGACATCACAGTAATTACCGGTCCAAGAATCAGTGACGGATGGTAGAAGCGTGGTTTTGCGTAGTTTCAAAGTATCTCCCGGTCAGGTCTGGAGCACACGGGGAGAATGGGTTTTCACCCACAGGAGAGCGGCAGGTGCCGCGAGAGCCATGCTGGTCACGGCGAGCCTCGGCCTGTCCCCCGTGTCCCAAGGGCAGAGCATCACCCCGGGGTTTCCTTCCCAAGATGCACACCCATGGTGTAATTGTGAGGACATGTCCGCCAACCCAGACGGAGGGATGCCCTGCAAAATGATGGGCCTGCCGCCTTCACAAGTGGCCATAGGAGTTGAGGGGACACCAGGAGATGCCCCGTCCTGATGGCTGATGTGGGCCGTGACCCTGTGTAACTGGGCCCTTCGCTGGGAAGAACACCCTTGAGACAACTGGTCACAGTTGGAAGGAAACTTCCGGTCAAGGGCATGTGGGATTCTTTGTAGAATTCTTGTAATTTCCCTCTGAGTTTGAAATTCTTCCAAAATAAAAAGTTAAAAATAAAAAAAGATAGCAAACAGGATGCTCTGTGAAAGAGCCAAACACAAAAGGCTGCGTATTGTAGGATTCTGTGTGTAAGAAACCTCCAGACCAGGCAAGTACAGAGGCAGGAAGCAGACTGCTGGCTGCAGGGGGGAGGGGGGAGGAGGTGGGGAGCGACTGCCAGCGAGCTCGGGACCTCCTCCTGGGCTGATGGAATGGTTTCAGAACGAGATGGTGGGGGTGGACACACAACGCCGTGACTGTACTAGATGCCACCATGGTGTTCGCTTCAAAGCAGTGCATCTTACATCACATGAACTAAAATCAGAAGCTACAGGTCAGTAAGAACACGGGCCTCATCCTGCTGCAGGGGGTTTAAAGTCTTCAGGACCCCCCAGAGCCAGTCAGTCCCACTGACCCCCTCCTCCTCCTACCACATCCACCCGACAGCCTCTGGAGGACACCAAACCATTCATACCCCCGGGCCTTTGCATGTGCTGTGCCCAGCATCCCCAGCACTTCCATCCCCTGTGGATCTCAGATTTGGTGCATCTCCGCCAATGCCTCTCCCACTTCCCAGTCTGTCCCTACACAAGTAATTTGCCGTGGATCCTCGTTCAGTCTTTAGACCATGTCATGCTCACAGGGGACCGCAGACAGTAGAGGTGCTCCACGGATGTTAGTGAGGTAGGAGCATGGTGACACTGAGTGGAGAGGAAATGGTGGGTGGAAGGACGGGACTCCCACCTGAGCCTGGTCCCATCCCTGCTCCTGGGAGAAACCACAGGTGGGGATGACAGGAGCTCTGGGCCCTCAGGGTTCCGGGGCCACAGGTGTGCTGGAGAAGAGTGCTGTGTCCTGCGCTCTGGGCTGAAGGGGGCCTGAGCAGCCGAGCCTCCCGGCCAGAGGGGACAGATGCCATGGCCCCTGGTGCAGAAGGGCGATACTCAGAGCCCACTGTGCTCCTTGGGGCTCCCAGCCTCAGCCTGCTGGCATGGCCTGGAGCCTCAGAGGAATCCCTCAGAAGATGGAGATGGGAGGGGTGGAGGCTGCCCTGCCTGATGCTCACACAGGGCAGGGGCAGAGCTGGTGCCAAGGGGAGACAAGGCAGCCACTGGCCACCTGTTGTCACCATAGCCCCAACGCGTCAAGTACTCCTGCCACTTAGTACGAGAAAGAACGTGCATGATTATCAACATATCTATATCCGTTATGTGGTTAGAATTACTGTATTTTTCATGTATTAAGTTAAAGAAAATATGTTCTTTAAATTGACTTCACTGGTCTTCCTGCCTTTCTGTCACGACTGCTGGAAAGCTAGCAGTGCAGAAGCAGGTCAGGAAGCCGTCTTGGATCCCTGCGTCACACCCACGCAGAGCCATCTCTGGCTGGATTAAAGTTGGGTTTTGTGTGTGTGTTTGTTTAAACTGAAGTGAAGTTCACATGACATAAAAGTCACCATTTAAGGGGCACCTGGGTGGCTTAGTCGGGTGAGTGTCTGACTTTGGCTCAGGTCATGATCTCACAGTTTGTGGTTTCGAGCCCCATGCCGGGCTGTGTGCTGACAGCTCAGAGCCTGGAGTTGCTTCATATTCTGTGTCTCCCTCTACATCTGCCCCTCCTCTGCTCACATGCTCTCAAAAGTAAATAAACATTTTTAAAAATCACCATTTAAGCCATTTTCAAGTGTAGGATTCGGTGGAATTTAGTACATTCTCAAAGTTGTACAGGCACCACGTGTATCTGGTACTCGATTGTCTTCCCCCTGGAAGGAAATCCCACCTCCATTAGCACCCCTCCTGCACCTACGGTTACCCCTCCCCTCCACCCCCACCCGTCCTGGGCACACGCACAGTCACACACGCAGTCTTTCCAGGCCCGTGTGATGTTTCCACGCCTCGTCCAGGTGCATGGCACCCCTCTGTGTGGACGGCCAGTCTTTCGTCTGTTTGATGTGGCCGTCCAGGCTGTGCCCGCCAGACGACGGCCGCTGTTCTTAGAGCTGCTGTCAACATCAGCTGGGCTTTGGTCTGAGCAGCTAGTTTCAGTTATTGGACTAAAATTTTAAACATAAAATATATAATTATGGAACCGAAAACTAGGTTTTTGCCACCAGCTCTTCACATACTTGAGACCTTGATCGGCCATCTGCCCCTCACAGGGCACACTGACAAGCCACCGTACCCCTACCCTCCAGGGGCTGCCTTGGGCTGAGGGGTGTCACGAGGGGTGAGTCAAGGGCCATGGAGTCATGTCACACAGGGTTCCTCTGCCTGTGAGGTACCTGAGGCCCCCTGAATGCATGCAGGGGCCAGGGCCCCAAGACAGGTTGGGGGGCTCTCCAGGCGGGCTGGGCTCTGAGGACCCAGGCCTGGGAAATCTGGAACGTTGTAGGGGCTTGCCGGGTGTGGGGAGTGGGACGGGAGCGCCTGCGGCTCCTGCTGTGGGTCTGGAGCAGCAGGAGGCCACGAGAAGCTTCTTGGTGGAGTGGATGCATGTCACTCTGAGCCCATCCCGGTGGGGCTTGGAGAGGGGGGGCCTGAGGCCTGGCCTTGGAGCTCAGGGCTGCTGGTGCATCTCCTCTGGGCAGCCTGGAGGCGGCCAGAGGAGGGGTGGGAGCAGGGGGCAGGCTTGGCTGCCCTTGGACCTCACCTGCACACCTGAAGCTTGTAGGAGGTCTGGGGGTGGTCCCCACCACTGCAGCCTCAGGGTAGGGCTCAGGCAGGGGAGCCGGCACCTGCTGACCGTGTAGTTCTGTCAGCCTCAGAGCAGAGGGTCCCTGGGCTGAGGTGCAGGGCCTGGGGCCAAGCCCCTCCCCGCTCCAGGCCTCCATGCCTCTGGTCATCTCCCTGCAGGCAGAGAACCAACGAGGACCCCTCTGATGAGCAAGAAAGCCGGTGGGTCTAGTGTCCGCCAAGCCCCAAGCTAGCCTGGGGAGAGGGCTTCAGATGTGGCTCAGACTCTTTCCCTGCCCCCCAGGAGACTCTTTCCTCTCTGGGGCATCCTACCGCCCAGCAAGCTGAGACCATGCACCATGAGGTGGGCGTCAGGGTGTGGGGCTGGTGCACAGCCCAGGAGAGGCCTCGTGGGAGGGTCTTAATGATTGATGGTGGTCCCGGTGAATGGTGGCACAGAAGCTCCGAGGCGGGGGTGTCTAGGGGTGGTGTGACCTGGGGTGGTAGTGTGTCTGACAAGGCTGAGGAGCAGGGGGCCCTTTGTGGAACTCTGGGGGCCCCTCAGGCGTGGGCTTGGCTCTGTGGGTTCAGGGAGGGGCCTGGCCAGCCTTTGCCTCTGGGGTCCAGAGGAGGAGCTGAAGGCCGGATGGGGAGGCATCGGGGCATGGGTGTGTCAGGACGCGATCGCCTCTGTGGACTGTGGAGCTCGCCACCTCCTGGCCCCTGTGCTGGGATGGACACTTGTTTACATGCTGCTGAGAGGCCCAGATGGAAATTTATGGTGTTGGACGAGAGGCCCTCTTGCCCATGGTTCTGGCCCATCGAGGGAAGCGCAGAAGCTCTTAACAAATCGATGAGCCGCATTTACTCAGTAAACCACAAGCCCAGCCCCCACCTGCCCCTCAGGGGATCTCGGGCTTCTGGAGGGTGGGGTGGCACAGGCAGCCTCCCGGGAAGGGGGTGGACCTGGGGCAGTTCCAGCAGCTGGGGGCTGGGGAGTGGAAAGGGACAGGGTGTCTGGGGAGACCTGGGGCAGCATTGTTGGTAGGCCAGGCTGTGGTTTGAGGCTCACTTCTCCCCTTGCAGGTGGGGGGTCTCTAGCACCTTCACCCTCTCCACCTCCCACCCAGGATGCTACCCCACATCCAACATCCCTCCCCGGGTCCCTTTCTGATCCTAGCTCCATTGACTTGTGTCCTCATGGCCAGAAACCTTCGCAGCTCTCTCCACCTGACCTCTGGAAAGACTCCGTTAAACGTGTGGGACTCCTGGGTGGGAGTGGGGATGGGGGTGGGTCCCTACGTGGGCCTGGCACTGTCTTGAGTATCCAGTGTCCGGGATGCAGTAGTGAGCAAGAACAACGTGGTCCTGACCCCATGGCAAGACACGTGCATGGGGATTCAGTGTGTGGTCGGGGAGAGGTGGGGGGGGGCCACGATCGGGGGGCTCTCAGGAGATGACCTTGAGCAGAAAGAGAGAGCATCTGGGAGGGCAGCTCAGACAAAGAGGGCGGCACATGCAAAGGCCCTGAGGAAAGGAGGAACAGGGTGTTCTCAGGATCAGAGAGGGGCTGGAATGGAGTGGAATCTAGGGTAAGGGAGGGAGATAGAAGCAGACATAGACAGAGAGATAGAGAGAGATAGGGTGGCAGACATACAGAGAGACGGAGAGATGGAAATGGACAGAGACAGATGGAGAGAGACAGAGATGGAGAGATGGATAGACAGGAGAGACAGACAGATGGAGAGGTAGAGACAGGAAGAGAAAGAGATGGACAGAGACAGGGGTTATGGTGACAGGCCACCTAGGCATCTGAGGTGAAGAGGAAGGATTCTATATAGCTGAGGGGGTAGTTGGGAGCTGTTGCCGTTCAAGTGGCCACATTAAAACCGTGAAAGGAAACAGGTGATGTTAATTTCTTTTTTTTTTTTTTTTTTGGAGAATGTTGCCTCAGAAGATTTATTTTTCTATATCACATGTTTTGAAAGGTGATGTTAATTTCAGTGCTGTCTCCTGTCTAGCTCAGTGCATCAGCATCACCAGTATGGAGCTCAGGTGTGGCCCTATGCATTCTGTGCTGGCCTGTGACGTCCACGTGTGCCCCTCCTGGGTGGCTGTCCCCCCAGCAAAGACACTTTGCTTCAGGACTTAAATCTAAACTTTACATGAGGAGGTGAATGTGGGAGCACAGCTGGAAGTCCAGGTGTGGACTGGCCACGTATGGCCGGAGCCACTGGGGCAGCATCCCCTGGGGAGGCCCTGGGCAGTGCCGGGGGGTGGGAGGGAGGAGGAGGGGCTGGCAGAGTCCCAGCGGGTGAGGGGAGCCACAGGCCGGCAGGGTGGACTCCTGAACTGCGTGCGCCCGAGGCAGGGAGAACACAGTGTGTGTACGAATCTGCAACAGAGAAAAGCTGAGAAACGGTGGAGGGGCTGGTGTGGACTAGGTGCTCTGACTGAGCAAGGATCTTCCCCAGCTCCAACCACTGGGTACAGGCAGGGGGCCACCCTTCAGCAGGGTGCTTGGTGGTCAGGCCGTCTGAGCGGCGGCCAGCCTCAGTTTCCTCACCTGCCTAATGGGCAGGAAGGCACATTGGACATCTCGTGAGAAGCCAGAGGACATAGGACGTGTTTGCAAACCATACAGGGCTGTGCATGTGTGTGTGCAGAGCGGTGGGTCTGTCCAGAATGAGGCTTGCTCCGTCCGCTTCCCTTCCCGGTGATAGAGGCGAGGTGGGCTGCCTGCCCAGCTGGCCTCGGGGGAGGCCACGTGGCTGGGACGTGGTGCTCAGACTCTGCTTCCCATCTGGTGTGACTTGTCTCTCTCTGGATGCCCCCATCTCCTGTGGTTCCCGCCCCCCCGCGTATGAGCGGCTTGCCCAATCTCTAGGCAATTGAGCCCTCAGCCCCACCGGGCCACCAGGCCAGCCCTGCTTGGACATCTGTGGTCATGCCTGCCACCCAGCGGCCCCAGAGGAACCCAGTGGGGGAGGGTCTCTGTGTACACGCTGCCCCGGCCCCAGTTGGCAGGGTCCCCACGATGCCCAGGCAGCTTCCTTCCCACAATGCTGGCCTCACCGCTGCTGAGTGAGGCCTGGGTGCCGAGCCTCTCAGACAGAAAGGCAGGTCTATGCCTGGGGGGCTCGTAGGACAGTGGCCCTCACTCTGCAGCACTCCTGGGGTCCATGAGCCTTGACATGGTGGCCACTCTGAGTTCTCTGTGCTCCCCCCACCCCAAGGACCCCGAAAGAGGCTTTCTCTAGAGTGAAGCCACCTGATTCCCGGCAGAGGCTGCGGAGGGGGCCCCCAGCCAGCAGAAAGAAGAAATCCAGCCCTGCCATCCACAGCCCAAGCCTCACCCCCTCCTTCAGGCAGGTGGAGGCTTCTTGCACAGAGATGGGAGGGCTCAGGGTCACCCAGCACGCTGGAGCCCCCACTTCTTCAGCACCGAGTGTCTTCCAGGCGCCTACGGGAGTTCTTTTGATCCTCAGCCAACCTGTGAACTAGAACATCTCATCCCTGTTTTACAGATAAGAAAATTGAGGTCTCCAAGCCCAGGTCCCTTTCCAGGCCCTGTGTTCCTGCCTCTCCAGCCCCACCCCCATCCCCGACTGCCCTGAGCAGCTAGCGGCCTGTCAGTCTCCAGGGGCCCGCAGCCGCCTGCCCGCCAGGCTCTCGACAAGGAGCCGGGGTGCCTAGAAACCGGAGAAGCCAGACGGCTTGCCCGCTGGTTGCCCTGGAGATGCCAGGGGAAGCCTGCCTCCTTGTCTGCCTGCCAGGGCCGAACGGCCAGCCCGTTGGGGCTCCGCAAGGAAACAGGGCAGTTACAGTGCCGGCTCCCTGGACCCCATCCTGGACCATGGGGCCCCTTGTGCATGGGCCCGAGACCAAGGGTCGGCTGGCCCTCCCTGAGCCTCTGGGCCCCTGAGCTGAGGCCAGACCCTCCTGCCCCTGCAGGCCTCAGAGAGCCAACAGGATGCCCGTGCCCACCCAGGGCACAGGTGGCAGAGAGAGGGCTTGTCACAGCTATATCGGGGCAGGGCCTGTGGCAGTCCCAGCAGCTCCCACCTCTTCAGAGGATGCGAGTGCACCCAAGGCTGGCATCCTGGCGACGTCAGCCATGCCACGTTCCTCAAACCCTCCGTCTGCAGGTTGGCAGGGAGCAGGGCGAGGCTCAGGACACAGCTCTGGTAGCGCCCCATCTCCATCTAATTAGCCCTAATATTGCCCTAATTCTCCCTAATACTGCATAGTCCTCTGCCCGGCGTTGTCAGGCCCTTCCTGGCCCTGTCTCTGCCGGCTTCTTCCACCCTCCGAACGCAGAAATGACTTTCCCTATCAAAATGTGCAATAAAAGCAGCGAGGCCCATTTCTTTTTTCTATTTTGAATTCTGTTAACTGACAATTTAACCTAAAATCCTCTGTATTTCCAGCTTGTACAGCTGTAAATAGAGACTGACAGTTTATTTTCACGTCCCGGCTTGAGGGGGGTGGGGGGGGGAACCCATTTGAAATAAATACTTGCGGGTCTGTGACAGACTCCAGACGGGCCGTCGACGCTGGCTGGCAATCTCTGGGACCTGTCACACTCTGTGATCCGTCTTTTTACAAACACAAAAGCTGCTGATTTCTTATCAAATGTAAAACCAGCCCGGCTCTTTCTTAAATGGTTACCACGAGCATGAAATTGACATTGTGAATCACATGTGACACTGGCTTGTCTGCGCTGTAATTGATCGGTGCTTAGGAGCAGGCGCAGGGCTGCCCCCGCCCCCTCCCGCTGGCCGCGCCCCGGGGCCCCCCGGCCCCAGCAGTCCTCGTCAATGGGAGAAAACTCTGATAAAACGCTGGACTCCTGAACGTTGTGGCTCCCCCCTCCGCGATCCTCCGAGGTGTCAATTCCAATTTCCACGGCTTCATCATTACGCACATCAAACGGCTGTAATTGGCTGCTACAGAAATTTATCCTCCAAAAGGAGAGGGTGGGGGCAGCAGAGGAGGGAGCTGCGGAGGACAGGAACGGTGGCGGTAATGAGATTTTGGAAGCCGCACTGCCACCCCTGAGGTTGGCAGGAAGGAGAGCAGAGGCTGGCGCATGTGGGAGCGCCTTCGTGCTGGCTAACAAAGTGTCTCCTGAAAACAAGTCTGGCGGGGTGTGGGTGTCACAGAACAGGCCGCAAACACGCAGCACAGGTCCAGGAGCAGCAGCCGCCTTTCACTGCCACGTCGTCGTCACGGTTACTGCGGGTGACGCTGGCAGGTCCTCTTACCCCCCTTACGGTTTGCACAGCTGGAGGTGCCTGTCCCCATCACACCCGCCAGACACTCGGGCATCCTTGCTGTGTAGTAGAAAGGGAAACTGAGGCCACGAGGAAACTGGCAAGGGCTGCCCGGGACTCCTCATTCAGGACTTTGCCTCCAAACTGCAGCCCCCTGTGCCCCGAGTGACCACCACCGTGCCTCCGCATCAGGCGGCCTCCCCCGCCCTGGGGACTGCCCACCCCTTTGTTGGGGTGGGGGGTGGGGGCGGGGAACAGCCTGAGCTCAGGGCTGGCCATGAAATCCAAATCGGTTTCTCAGGCCATGGATTTTCTCTGGGCCACCTGGGGAGTGAACAAGTCTGTGAAGACAGAGCAGAGGCCCCAACGTGCCCCCCACTCCCCTCCAGGCTCCCTCCTGCAGGGCTGGCTGCTCAGAGCAGGGCCACCCCCTTCACACCCGCCCCAGCCCCCAGGGCCGCTCAGCCTGGGCTCCTCAGCCCGGGCTCCGCCTGTGACCCCAGGGACCTGAAATCCCCACCTCTGAGCAGCGCCCACACTCACCTCCTCTGGGCCCACGCAGCGTCCAGCAGCTCCCTGGGCGAGCATATTTATGTCTCTGTTTTTCCATGTGGATCTTGTGACTGATGAAACCATGATGCCGAATTACACGCGCAGCGATCATGCCTGCGGCAGGCGGCGGCAGGCTTCCCGGGGCTGCACAGCCAGCCTCCTGCAGCTGGGGGAGCCGGGCCCCTTGCCAGGGCCTCCCGCGCCTCCGCTCACTCAGTGGGAGTCACCACCCGCTCTCCAGATGGGGAAACCGAGGCCACGGGGCAAACAGTCCCTGCTTGGGCCTGTGACCTAGATGCTCAGGCTAGCGCCCCCTCTGCACACTGCGCAGCCTTCAGGGGCTGCCTGAAGCGTCTCCAGAAATGCATTTTGTAGAGCGATGCCTAGAAGCTTCTCAGGCCTCCTGAATGGGGAAGCCATGATTCTCTTGATTCTCCTGAAAGCCTGGCCTGTTTTTGTCTCGTGGGCGCTACTGTGAATGCACCAGGTGGAGTGTATTGTTGCTTTTTTTTTTTTGCCTTGGCCCCTAGGATGCTCAGAGCCCTATCGCAGCCTATTTTCCCCATGGGAAGCTTCTTAACGCTGCCCATACATACAGCTCCTGTCCATAGTCACTCACTTGAGTGTTGTCTCTCTTCCTGAGTGTTTCACAGCCATCCCTGGGGCTCTGGTGCTGGGGAACATCGCTGGGGTGTGTGTCCACCTCCCTTTCCACCTTTCCACTTGGCTGTGCGTCGGCTCCATCGGGCGGGGGGGTGGGGGCTGGCGCCCGGGGTGCTTTGGCACGAGGAACATGTGGTGTTCCTGGTGATGGGCGGTACAAGGGACACTCTTTGAAAGAGTGCCCCATCTGGGGCAGCCCCCAAGGAGACAGCAGTAGAAAAACTGTGCGCGGATTGTTGAGTCCAGAGCCAGCAAAGACATTTCCTTTCTTTTGCCATCACTAATGGAGAGGGCCTCTTCGAGCACTGTGTTAAGGAGCCTGTGGTCCTGTCTGAGAACTTGTGAGGTTGATTTGTGCTGTGTCTGCAACAGAACTTTGCCTCTGATTTGCATTCGGAGCTGCTGGGAATCCCAGGTTTCCCTGAAGCTGGGCTCGCTGGCCACCCACCACCCTAGCCACTGTTCTTTCCCTTTACACTTCCAGATGGTGGTCCTTGAGCCCTGCCTGGGCACCCACGGGGAGTGTGTGTGTGTGTGTGTGTGTGCAGGAGGCCTGCCCCTCAGCATAGCCTGCTGGGGCACACAGGGGATGCCGGGGACAGGGCTGGACCCGGGGCATCCCACGGGCCTAAGAAGAAGCCTGTCAGGGGCACACCAGAGCAGTGTGGGCTCTGAGAGCACCCCTGGAGGTCACCGGGAAAGAAGCGTGGCGGGGGATGGGCGTGTGGGGAAGGGTGAGCTGGGGCACAGTCCTGGGCAAGTGAGTAGACCTTTCAGAACCTTGGGTATGAATCCTGGGGGCACCCAGGACCCCAGCCTGCCTCCTTCTCTTCTGGAAAGACACGTGGAACCTGGGTAGCAGCTCCTGGGTTCCAGATCCACAGGCAGGGGAGGTCCTTTGGCAAGGGTGTTCCCTGCCGGGCAGCTAGGGCAGGGGGACATACATGTCTTTGCCTTTCCTGTGGCTCTTTGAACCATGACAGTCCCACGAGGAGACTTTCCCACATGCGAACAATGGAGACAACGGAAACATGGTGCTGGCCCGTGAACTTGCACCACGGATTTTCCCCGTCTGCTCAGCTTGATGCCAAGAGAGAGCCCGAGGCCAGGCCAGCCCCAGGGCAGAGAGGCTGTTAGGGTCTTAACCTCTTCCAAAGGAGTCCCTGCCTCTCCCTAGAGGCTCCGAGTGACTGGGGAAGAATGCAGACATCAACATGGCTGCTGCGCAGAAGAGGGTCCCCTCCCTTCTCCACTGGGACAGGCGAGGGGGCGGCAGCTCCACCTGCAGGTGCCCTTCCTGGGCGGCCATGCTCCTGTCCGCCCCCTCTCCCCTTGCTTCCCACCCCCAGCAGTGAGCCCGAAACCACGACCACGAGGCCGGGGGTCGTCAGGCACTGCAGGCACATCTCCTTAGCCCCTCCCTTCCCTCCACAGCTGTGGAAACAGAGTCACAGGGACTCGGGGAGGGCACGTGACCAGACCCGTCTTCCTGGCTCCCTCCCCACTCTGCCTGCCGTTCCTCCTGCCCAGATGCCCCAGAGATGCCCCGACACTGCCTGGGGGCAGTGGGCTGTCTCATGGCCCAGCCCCGTCATGGTGGGGTCCACGGACAGGAACTGGCCAGGTGTCTCCTTGTCCTACCGAAGAGACACCTTAGGACAGGCAAGGCCAGGCTGGCATCTGTGAGCAAGCAGGGAAGGGAGAAGGAAAAGCCAAAACTTTAAGGTATATGGACTGTGAAATTAAATCGAAATACTCAAATAAGGAATCGCATAACAACATAAGCAAAGATGTTTACCAGGGCTTGAAGTTAAATACAGATTTTTTCATAAACCCAAACACAAAACGCAATAAAGTTCTGTGGAATGTTAAATATAATTTACAGGGGAAAGAGCGCTCCTTGCCATCATAAACTATGTGTGCAACGTCACTGTCATGGTGCTGGGCAGCCGAGCTCTGCGGCCCTGGCACGGGCAGGCCAGGCGCCGTGGCCGGACAGTGCAGGGTGAGGGGGGGGTGCCCAAGTGCAGTGTTGCCGGTGAGTCTGGTGGTCCGGGTCTGGCTGTGAGTGCCAAATTTGTCCTGCCCCCAGACATGGCCATAAAACTCTGATCCAGGAGAATCATCTCCAAACACAAAAGTAGCCTTCGAGTAGCCGCCCCGGTGCTAACCAGTTCCTGGCCCCACCTGGCCTTGGCCTTGGGGGCCTTCTCACCTAATATGGCCAGGGGCAACACAGGCCTCGTCAGTTCTCTACCTGGAGACACCAGCCGTGGGCCAGCAGATGGAGGCCAAGGGATCCAGGGTCCTATTTCTTTTTTTTTTTTTTTTTTTTTTTTTTTTTTTTTTTTTTTTTTTTTTTTTTTTTTTTTTTTTTTTTTTTTTTTTTTATGTTTTTATTTATTTCTAGGAGAGAGAGACAGCGCGAGCAGGGGAGGGCCAGAGAGAGAGGGAGCCACAGACTGAAACAGGCTCCAGGCTCTGAGCTGGCAGCCAGCACAGAGCCCGACGCGGGGCTCGAACCCACAAACCGCGAGATCATGACCCAAGCGAAAGTCGGACGCTCAACCGACCAAGCCACCCAGGCGCCCCACCAGGGTCCTATTTCTGCCCCTTCTTTTCAGTCAAACACTTTCATAGGAGAGGGCCTTATAGCCATTTACACTGTAGAGAGAATGAGCTCCTTTATTGTGTCCTCTCCCTCTCTGGCTGTGGAATGTGGAGCTAGAATCTTTGTGGACCCTGGAAATTCACTGGCTTAGAAAGGGTTGCAGAGGGGGAGGGAGCAGCCTAGAGTTGCTCGCCTGATTCCCGGTGAGTTCTGGTTAGAATCTGAGTTTCTGGCCTTCCAGGCCTGGGGAGAGCAGTGATATCAGTCAGAGTTCTTAACTGGGAAAATCTGCCCAGTGTGGCAGCCTCACCAACCAGAGCCACACAGCCTCCCCGTCAGGTGTATGGGCAGGTGTGTGTGTGGGTGAATAGATGTGGGGGGGACAGGTGTGTAAAACTATGTGTGTGGTATGTAGGCAGGTGTGTGTGTGTGTGTAAAGCTGTGTGTGTGGTGTGTGGGCAGGTGTGTAAAGCTGTGTGTGTGTGGGCAGGTGTGTATATGGGAGCAGGTGTGGGTGGGTGGGCAAGTGTGTGTGTGTGTAAGGCTGTGTGGGCAGATGTGTAAAGCTGTGTGTGGTGTGTGGGCAGGTGTGTGTGTGTGTAAAGCTGTGGGGGGGTGGGCAAGTGTGTAGGTGTGTATATGGGGGCAGGTATGGCGGGGTGGGGGGTGTGGGTGAGGGCAGGTGTATGTGTATGTGTAGCTGTGTGTGGGTGTGTGGGCAGGTGTGTAGGTGTGTATATGGGGACAAGTGAGGAGGGGTGTGGGGAGTGTGGGTGTGGGCAGGTGTGAGTGTGTATAGCTATGTGTGTGATGTGTGGGCAGGTGGGTGTGTGGGTGTGTAAAGCTGTGGGTGTGGTGTGTAGACAGGTGTGGGGGGGCATATAAAGCTGTGTGTGTGGTTTGTGTGCAGGTGTGTGTGTGACATGTTTCTGACTGCTGGGCTGAGTGTGTTCTAGCATCTGTGTGAATGTGAGTACACCTGCATGTCACTCAGGGGTGGCAGGGGTCAGCGTGTGCCCAAGCAGCTCTGGACCCCTCTTCCCTGAACTGAGAGGTGGCTCTGTGCAGGCAGGCAGCCCAGGAGGGTGTGGGCTGGGGGGACACTCTCCCCTGGCGCCCTGTACTTGGGGCAGAGCCGCAGCCAGGGCTGCCAAAGGCAGGACAGAATGGCCTTGTCCCGGCCCCGGTGTGTGTGGGGGGTCTCACAGCACATCTCTCTCTTCTGCAGTGGCCCTGCCCCTGTGGTTCACCAGCCCACCCTATCCACAGGCCAGCCTTAGCCAAGGATGGTGGATGCAACAGCTAAGGCTGGAGGGGCCAGACCCGCCGCCCTCACCTGGTTGCTAGGTGGGCTGGGGTGGGGAGGGCCAGCAGCACAGATGCCTCCAGGGGGGTCTGTCTGCCTGGGCTGCCATCCAGCCGGGTGCCTGTCGGGCAGACTCCGAGGAGGCAGCTGGGGACGCATCCTCGCCCCCACTCGGCAGAGGGACACCGGACCCAGAGGCAATGGGCTGGCCGCCTCTTACCAGCGCCCTCCATGCTGAGCCCCTCCCCTGCAAGAATAAGCCTGTAGGCGGCCATCTGCCCGCGTGCCCACCTCGCCTGCCAGGTCCCAATCTGGGAACCGGGCCCCCAGGACCAGATGTGGCCCCTGCCCTCCGGGGGCCCCCTTCTTGAGGGTGGGACAGAGGAGGCAGTCACGGCCGTGTGGCCAATTGATTTCTGTCCTCATCAGCTTGGCCCTGGGGAGGGGTGGGGCCCAAGACGGGCCAGCTGGGTCCCCAGGCCTCTGGGTTCTGTGGGCAGCCCGTCAGGGTGGATGGTGTCCAGCCCACGGGCAGCTGTTCCTCCCGGGGCTGTGCCCCTCCGCCTGCCCGCAAGCGGCCTGGTCACTCTCGAGTTTGCAGAAGGTCGGTGGCCCTTCCCCAGACCCCCAGACCCTTGATTTATGTGCTGCTGCAGGGAGTGTTTTCTTTAAAAACAGGATGGATATGAGAAAAACAACAATGCTGCAAAACCACACTTAACGTGCGGGTTGGGCCGGCTCGTTAGCACTGAATAATCGAGCCTTGGCCACACCACTGGGAAACAAAAATAAACAGCACACACCAAGCACTCAGGACCCAGGCTAACATCCTTGGGGTGCACACCCAGGCCCCGGGTACCAGGGCCTTGGGGACAGTGACATCTGTCCTCCCCGTTGGCCGTGGATGGAGCGTGCCTCTGCGGGGTGTCTTTGCTGGGTGCCCGCCCTGGGAAAGGTCACTTGGAGGTGGCCCTCCCCAGGGGGACAGGCCTCCCGACCCCTCCCAGGGAGGAAACTCTTTGTGTCGAACCCAAATCCTGCTCGGTAATTTAAGCCTGCTTCCTCCCGCTCAGGCTTCAGCTAAGATGGGGAACAGCTGGTCGCCTCTCTTTCTCTAGTAAATCCCATCCGACCGCACTGCCAGGGGCGCACCGGCTCGGGGCTCTGGACCGACTGCACTGCCGGGGGCTCACCAGCTCGGGCTCTGGAAGTTGGAAGGGGGGCCGCGAGAGCGGACCTAAGACACTCTCCATCCCCACTCGCCCACCACCTTTGTGCGGGTGGTGGGGGTACACGGGCTGTCGGGAGGGTCAGGGTCTCAGGGGCAGCACTGACTCCTTTGTGCAGCCAAGTTCCCGGCGCATTGTGTATGGGCCGAACTTTAGCTCACAATTTGGGATTAGAGCAAATCCGAGTATTTTTCTGCATGCCTGCCCGCTCCCGGGCGCCCAGAGCCTGCTGGGTAACTGCCTATTATCCACCGGTTCCACTCCAGTGCCCTCCCCAATAAAACTTTTCATATCCTTATAAACGAACTCGATTGCCGTGTTATAAACATTTACACTGTGCTAACAGATCATCTCCGCACATCAGAATTGGCTAAATTCCCTTTTCCAGATGAATATATTGAAGGAGATTAGAGATATGATAGCTTTTCAGATTGCTGAACCCAGAGAAATTAGTTTAGTGAGCATTTACAGAGGCTAAATTGGAACCATTAAATAGTGGATTAAATTGATGGCACTTTCATTGTCTGTCCTTCGGTACCGCTGTAAAATCAATTAGCCGTCACCAGCCCATTCTCCATATAGTGATATTGTCATCCTCTCTGGAAGCTGATGCAGAACCTCCCAGAGGCAGGCAAGGGTGTGGAAACACACCTATCAGGTGGCGTGGCAGGAAACAGCCTCGGGACCAGGGCTGCCCGGGGAGAATCCCACCCGCTATCCTGGCTCCACCGCCTCCACCGCCTCCCCGGGGCTGCGCGTGCATGTACGTGTGTGTGTGTGTGTGTGTGTGTGTCGAGGGCCACCCGTAGCCCTCCCACTGGAGGCTGTGGGGACAGGCAAGGGTGTGTCTGACCCCATCCTCTGTCTCTGAGTGGCCCCATAGGTCAGGCCAAAGGTGGCACATGTCTGCAAGAAAGCAGAGTCATGGAGGGTGCAGGAAGGTGGACTGCCTGGAGGTGGTTTTCAGGTTGTATAGGAGCATGTAATTCTTGCTGCCACAGCCCAGGGCTGGGAGCCCTTATAGAGCCACGGTCCAAACAGGGTGTCAGGGCTTTGAGTGGGAGGCACCCTGAGAGGAAACTGAGCCTCAAGGGTCCACAGAGCCCACAGCTGGTGCAAGATTGCTCTCCAGCCTTGAGTGGCCGCCTTGGGAGACACCCTTGGGCCATGCTGAGTTCTGGAGCATGGGGTCAGGTGAACCTCAGGGTAGAGGAGCCAGGGCCTTGGGATGAGCAGATGGCCTCACAGCCAGTCTGAGTGTGGGTGCGCTTGGGGTGGGAGAGGACAAGGCAAGGGTGCCCGAGGAAGGGGTGCCCTGGGTGAGGGCAGGGACCCTGTCTTGGGCTGGCACTCCGCTTGCCCCTGAGGTCAGCATGAGAACTGGGGGTTGGGTGGTTCACCACTGCCTGTGCTGACGAGGAAACTGAGGTCCAAGCATCAGCAGGTAGGAAGGCCTGGTCCTGCCTGGTTTAGGAGACCTTGTTTGTGATCAGTGTGATCAGGCTAAACCAGTGGACCCGCATGCCTTCCAGAAGCAGGACAACAGGGCTGTGTGCGGGCAGAATGGGGTGGGGCAGCTGGGTCCCTCTCTTGGTGGCACCCAGGATCTGAAGGTGGCCTGTGCCCTCTACCCATCCCCCTCCCCGTCCTCCTGAGCTCAGCTCAGAGGACACTTTCTCTGGGAAGAGTGCTGTGATTCCTCCACCCTTCAGTCAGGGATGCTGGGGGGTGTCATGGTGACCACCCGTGTCATGGTGGTCATGACACTGGGTAGGAAATGCTCTACCTGCCTCTCTAGTCTGCACCGGTGCCCAGCAGAGGGCCAGCCCCCCTTGGAGAGTGGGAGTAGCATTCATCAGCTCTGGCCACCAGGCAGGTCAGTGAGAATAGGAACAGATGTAGGAGCCCAAGGCCAGGAAAGGGAAGGTCTGCCTGGGGGTGGGGGGAGGCAGTGGGAGCTGCAAGACAGCTGTGGCCAGAACACACGTGGGCCTTAGTGGCCAAGCAGGAGATGCAAGCACCCCGTGCACACACGTCCTGCATTCTGCAGTCTAACTGTGACCCCTCTCGTCCCTCTCGTCAGCCTGGGAAGGTCACCAGCTCCCCTACACAGTTGAGGAAACAGGAGGGTTTCCAGGTGGTTAGGGCCCAGCAGCAGGGCAGTGTGGGGGTGGGCTTGTACTCAAGGGCCCACCTGCCCCTCCCACCCGTGCCGGCAGGTCCCCTCTTGGGCCTGGCCTGAGCTCAGCCCCAGGGTGCACTGCCCTGGTAGCACGGGAACCCCATCCTTCCCCTCCATGCCTCGCTCATGTAGCCTGATGCCCTGGGCAGCTATGTCCCCCTTGCCTCTGCAGCCCGAGGCTCCCCCTCTGGTGCCCATGCCAGGCAGGGTGTCCAGCAGGGCCTCAGCAGGATGGAAGGAGGCTGGCGGATGACCCCTCCGTGGGGCTGAGATGTAGACACAAATCCTGTAGATTCGGGCTGAGACTCTTTAGGCAGTGCCAGGGCCTTGCACTTGGATCGCTGGATGCGTGTGTGGGGGGGAGGGGGGCCCACAGGGGCCCAGAGAGAAAGTGAAACAGAGTGGGCCCATGGGCAGGCAGGTGGGGGCCCTCCTGTAGGTCTACCCCTGGGCGAGGCACCCCTTGGGAGGACAAGCTGCTGGGGAGGGTGCTGAGCAGCCTGTGCCAGGAGGAGTGTAAGCTGTGTGGAGGCAGATGGAGCTCTTCCTTGAGCCTGGAGGGGTGGAGGCCCCCCGGGGGGGGGGGCGGGGTGCCCAGCAGCGCCATGCGAGGTGCAGTGCCGGACATACACGTGCAGAGCCTCAGGAGTCAGGGGGAGCCCCCAGCCCCCTGCTCCCGGCCCCTGCAGGGTCCCAGCACCCTCCCTGTCCTCACCTTCTTGACCCCTGACTCCGGCTGCTCTGAGAACTGGCAGCCCCCCCAGGCTGGTTGAGAGGCCCCTGTTCCAGCGGATTAGCACCCCCCCCAAAAACAACATACTGTGGGTTTCGTGTGAGCTCAGCAGGTGGGTGGGAGGCCTCAGAACAGAGAAGGGGGGGCTGCCGTGGGGAGGGGCTGTGGGGACCGCTGTCAGGTCAGGTGACACATTGGCATGGAGATGGGTACTCTGGAGCCTGGTGGGAAATCAGGTCAGAGGCCCCGAAGTTCTGCACCCCTCGAGGGCTGAGGGCAGAGGCCAGGCCAGGAAGGGCCCCCTGGGAGTTTGCATATTGCTTCCTGTGTCTCTCAGCTCTGCTGAGGCCCAGGAGAGGCGTCCTTGTCCACTTAATAGATGGGGATACTGAGGCTTGGGGAAAGGAGGGATTGGCCTGGGATCTCAGATGATGAGTAGAGTGACCCCTCTGGGGCCTCAATTCCAGGCACTTGGTGGGTGCCGACTATGGGGCCACATCCTTATTTTTCAGGTGGGAGAACCTGGTCCAGAGAGGGTCAGGGGCCTTTCAAGGTCCCACAGAAAGCTGGTGGCAGCAGAGCCAAGGCACAGACCAGCCTCCTGCTCCCAGCCAGGGCCCTCCACTGGGGGCCCATGCACCCCTCCCTGCTGCAAGCAACCCCCCCCCTCGAATCCTTTGGGCTGGGAGGAGGATAAGGTTTCTGGGCAGCTGTGGGGTGGGTGCGGTGGGGTCAGGTGCAGGGGTGGGGGTGGAGGAGGGCAGCACAGGCAGGTGAGAAGGCCAGCCACGGGAAGTTCTCACGAACACACGGATGACCCGGCCCGCCCCCAGCCTGCCAGCCCTCCAGCCACTGACAACTGATATTTAGAGTGGCCGGGCTGTCTGAGCACGTGTGGTCCAGCTGCAGTGGTGAGGCCCCGCCTGGGGGAGGGTGCCGGGAGCCAATGTGCTCAGCCTTCTCCGAACTTGGAGCTCCCGTCTGTGTGCATGGTGGGCACCGCATCTGGATACCAAGAGTACTTTCAGGCCTGGGCTCCGGGGGCTCCTCGGTGCACTGCCCTGGGGACACCCCCATGGTTGTAGCCCAGATTCAACTCACTGGGTAAGTGGCTTTGCCGCCCTGGGCTTCAGTTTCTCCTCCAGGACACTGGACAGAGCCGTCTCCCTCCTCGTCTGGGGGCTGCAGGAAGGTGGGTGAGCCTGGCCCCAAGGTGTGGGCCAGGCACAGATGAGCAAACAAGGTGTGTTGTGCTTGTCACGCTGGTCACAGATGGAGTTTCCCGCTTGGCTCCCAGGGGACGTCAGCAGCCTGTGGGGAGGGGCCGGGGTCTCAGAGCCTTCCGTCACCTGGCCGCCGCCGGCTCCGGATTCAGGATGGCTTCATCTGGCCGTGATGGACAGCCACAGTCTCAGACTGAAGGTCTAGGAGAACCCAGGCAGAGGCTCGAAGACTCAGGATGGAAGAGAGGAGGGCCCCTTGCCTGTCAGTCCATCTGTCTCTCCAGACCACCTCCTGAATGCAGCTGGAGGGACTGGAGGACATGGAAGGAGCTCTGAGAATATTGGGCTGGGACTGGCCAGCTACCACGGACATGCCAGGCCAACAGGCCACTACTGTGGGGTGTGTGTGGTCCTGGTGGGTTCCTGAGGATGTAAGCGTGTCCTGGGTAGAGCTGGGCCCGAGAGGTCTCCATCCAGAGATCCCCCCTCCTTCCAGCCAGAGGATATGTGTGGCTCCTTTGGAAAAGCTGGCCCAAGGCTGGGCCCCAGGCCAAGGCCAGAGCAGCCTACCTACCAAGGACACAGGGGCCTGGCTTCCTTTGAAGCCCTCCTCGTGGGGTGCCATGTGATCCCGCAAGACAGCGGGAGCTTGGAGCCCGCTATCCATCTGCCAGGGGATGGAGGGAAGCCGTGGTCGAGAGCGCCTGGCACAGCCAACCCACAGCGGACTAACCACAGTTCTGCCTCTCACGTGGCCATGGGGGGTCATGTCTTGTTGGGTAGAGCAGCTTGACTTCGAGTGTGGGGAGAGGGATGCATGGTGTCACCAAGACACCGTTGGAGGCCAGGCGCACATCAGAACCAGCAATGGGTGCGAGCTTTGCAGGGTGCAGGCTTGAGACACAAGGAGCCGGCGTTTCCAAACCGTTTTTACTTATTTGGGGGGTAAAATCTACACGACATTAAACTGGCCATTTTAACCACTTCTAAGTGAACAGCTCAGGGCCACTGAGCACATTCACACTGCTGTGCAGCCGTCTCCACCGCCCATCTCCAGAATGTTCCATCTCCCCACATGGAGATTTTGTCCCCATTACACACAGACCCCCACCTGCTCCCCCAGCCCCAGCTCCACTGGCTACTCAGTGTCTGTGAGTCTGACGATGGCGGGACCTCATGCGAGTGGGTCCCAGTGCGTGTCCTTTCGTGTCTGGCTTGTGTCACTCAGCATCATGTTCTCAGCATTCATCCACGTGGTGGCGGGTGTCAGAATTTGCTTCCAATTTAAGGCTGAAGAAACTTTCATTTTTGAGTAGAATCTGGAGAAACCCACACAGTGTCAGCGTCACCCGTGATGGGGCAGACAGCCCAGTTCCCTGGCCTGAAGTCCTGGGGATGCACACCGTCACTTCTGTGATGTCCCTGGGGAACACGCTCCTTGTCGTGAGGGGGTTCTGTGAAGCAACAGCAGCACCAGAGGAAACGTGGGTGTCTCAACAAAGACTGATTTGTCCCTGAATAAAGGCGACTAAGGAAACATGGCTGCTAAGTGGCGCGTGAGGCCTGGGACAGGACGTGGATGTCAGGACGTGGATGTCAGGAGGACAGCTGAGGACATCGAGTCAGTGTTTGTTCCTCATACTGCACTGTGCCCCAGGGCCAGCTCACATGGGCCCACAAGAGTTGATTGTTACATGTTTAGGAACTCTGCAAGCCAGTTGTACATTATTGAGATCGGCTATGGTAGAGGAATTCGCACCATGAAAATCAGCTGAAGGCACAAAGCAGAGCCGCCTTCTCCTTCTCATGTTCCTTCTCCTCCTCCTTGTTTTGAGGGCTTGCATGCAAGCGCGCTGCTGGTGCTGTGAGACATGACATTAGGGGAAGCTGCCTGAGGGCAGACTGGAAGACTGGGCACTATTTTGCAACATTTTTGCAAGTCTGAAATTATTTCAAAATAAACAGTTGAAAAATAAAACAATTCTAAAATCAGAGATTGAGCTCATCTCCTGGCAAACCATTCCCTGTCTCTGTCTCCTTCAGAGGTGTCAGATACCAGCCAGGCCTGACCAAGTAGGCCTGGTACCCCAGCCTCTTTCTTGGAACAAAATCTTCCTCCAACCCTTGGGGTAATATACCAGCCTTGTTTCCTTATCCTCCTTAGTTCCTTTCAGTCTTTTATACAAGCTCTAAATTCATTCATCTATCTATTCATTCATTTATTCATCCATCCAACTATCCACCCACACTCTCATCTATTCATCCATCCATCCATCCATCCATCCATCCATCCATCCATCCATCCACCCACCATCCACCCATTCACCCATCTACCCACCCATCATCCATCCATCCATCTATCCATCCATCCATCCACTCACTCATCCATCCATCCATCCCCACCCATCCATCCACCCATCCATTCATTCATCCATCCATCTATTCACCCACTCATCCATCCATCCACCCACTCATCCATCCATCCACCCATCCAACCCCACCCGTCCATCCATTCATCCATCTATTCACCCACTCATCCATCCATCCATCCCCACCGATCCACCCATCCACCGATCCACCCATCCATCCATCTATCCACCCACTCATCCATACACCCATCCATTCATCTACTCATCCATCCCCACCCATCCATCCATCCATCCACCCATCTATCCACCCACTCATCCATCCATCCATCCATTGATCTGTCAATCCATCCATTGATCTGTTAATCCAACCATCCATCCACCCACTCATCCATCCACCCATCTATCCATTTATGTCCATCCATCCATCCATCCATCCACCCACTCATCCATCCATCCCCACCCATCCATACGTCCATCTACCCATCTATCCACCCACTCATCCATCCATCCAGCCATCCATCCCCACCCATCCACCCACTCATCCATCCATCCATCGATCCGTCCATCTATCCATCCACTCATCCATCCATCCATTCATCCATTTAATTGTTCTGTTCCCCTCCATCCACCCATCCATCCATCTTTCCTTCCCTCCCTCTGTCTCTCTCTTCCTTCTTCTACCATTTATTGAGCAACTTAAATGGCAATAGCATTGTGCTGGTTCATTGTTCAGTAATGAGCAAAACAGACAAAGCCCCTGACCTCATGGAGCTCATATGCCAATGGGAGGGGGAGAAAGCAAGCAAACAGGGGAAGAAACCTATGAATTATACATGAAGGAAGGGACTACGTATTGATGGGATATCAGGGGAAGAGGACATTTACTCAGGTGGTCAGGGGAGATTCCTCAGAGAGGTGTCATTTAAACTGAGACGAAGGATGAAGCAGACAGTCACATGGGGTTTGGGGGAGGGCATCACAGGCAGAGGGAACAGTATGGATAAAGGCTGGGAAGCTGAGAGGAGCCATCATATTCAAAGAACAGATAGAAGGCCAGAGTGGCTGGAGGTCCTGTGCAGAGGGGGAGAGGGCATGAGGTTCCAGGCTGGACCCACAGGGGCTAAGAGGCCTGGGGAGAAGTGGGGGTTGTCTTCTGCATTCAGTGGGAAATGTTGGGGGTGTTAATCATAGGAGTGCCTTGATAAATGCTCGCCATGATTGCTGTAAGGAGAAGACATGCAGAAGCAGGGGGACCACGGGGAGGGTGTGGAGGCGTCCAGGTGTGAGAGGTCAGCAGCTCAGGTGGGGCTGATGAGGAAGCAGGGGGAGCTGCCAGGCCGTGCTTGGGGACGGCTCCCCGAGTCCTGGCTCAGCAGCCAGGTAGATGCAGGCATGGGTACGCGACCAAAAGCAGGCAGAGCCTTAGGGCCTGAGTGCAGCATCAGCTGGTCCTCGGGAGCCTTGGAGGCCCAACCCATATCCAGGCGCAGATGCTGAGTCACTGCCTGTACATGAGCTTTGGAGGGGCTGCAGGCATAAAGTCAGGAACTGTCGGCACACAGATGCCCCCTGGGCCCCCTCTCCTGGCACATCCCAGGCATGGGCCTGAGTGTCACTGCATCTTCCCCAGCTCCACCATAAAGTCCAGGCCTGTGACCACCGTGTTTGCTGTTTGCTCCAGGCACGTAGGGAGAGTTGAAGAGGGTTAGACCATGCTGGGGTCTGACCCTGGTGTCCTAGCAGGCTGGTCCCTGAAGCTACAAGTCCCGAGAGGCACCATGAGCTGGGGGACCCCTTGCCAGGGGGTGCTGGAAGCCAAGCCAGCCCTGGAAAGTAATTTGGCAGTGTGAAGTAAGCACTGTGGAAATGTTCAGCGCCTTTGACCCAGTAATGCCACCTCTGGGATGCTCTTCTGAGGAAATTATCCAAAATATGGCAAGAGCGTCAGGCCCAAAGATACTCATTGCAACATTATTTTTAATGACCAAAAAAATTGGAAGCTGCTGAAATGTCCAACAATCAGGGAGCCGTTTAGGAGATTGTAGTACACACACTCAGCGGAATACTAGGCAGGCATTAAAAGGGGTAATTATGAAGAGTGGGTGGTGATATGCAAGTGAATCTACAATGTCACATTGGAAGCAGCGTATAGAACTATGTGCACATTAAGGGTGTGATGATGTAAAACACACGCATCGGGAAAATGCCTGGAAGAAGGTGGAGCGGCGTGAGGACAGTGTGGCAGTGAGGTGGGGATACAGACAATGACTACTCTTTTTGGTTTTTGACTTTCTATGAAGCGTTACATCACTTAAGTAAGTTATTTAGAGTTTATTGCAGGATGGCGGAATTATGGATAAATTTTATCACTTCTTTGCACTTTTCTGGATTTTCCAAATGTTTTCCTGGGAAGAGGATCTCTCCGGCCCTGTGATGGGGAGAAGATGGAATGGGGCTAAAGAGCCTCAGGGTGGCCAGGGGAATACCACCTCAAGTGGGGCATGGCTGTTCCCACCTTCACAAGGTTTGTCTGGTGATGATGATGTGGTGGTGATGGTGATGAAGGTGATGATGATGAGGCAGTGATGATGATGATGGTGGTGGTCGTGATGGTGATGATGGTGGTCATGATGGTGATGATGGTGGTGGTGGTGATGGTGATGATAATGGTCATCATGGTTATGGTGATAATGGTGATGATGCTTGTGACAAACGTGGTGATATTGGTGATGGTGATGATGATGTTGACAATGCTGGTGATGATGATGGTGATGGTGATGGTGGCGAAGGTGTTGATGATGAAGGTGATGGTGGTGGTGATGGTGGTGATGATGATGATGAAGTGATGATGATGAAGGTGTGACAGTGATGATGGCGATGATGGTTATGGTGATGATGGTGATAATGATGTTGATGATGCTGGTGATGATGATGGTGATGGTGATGGTGGTGATGGTGATGATGGTGGTGACGTGGTGATGGTGGTGAAGGTGATAACGGTGATCACAGTGATAAGAGCTATAATTTATTCAGCACTCGTCATGCACCAGGACTCTGCTCAGTCTTTCAGATAAACTATTTGGGGGCTGGATACTATTTGATCTTTCAGCTGGTAAAGGGTAGAGCTGGTATGTTACCCAAGTCCATAAAGTTCCAGTGCCTGGGCCAGAGGAGGCTGGAAGGAGCCAGGCCGAGGTCTGTGCTGTTTGGGCCCTGGTTACCCACTGGCAGAGGAAAAAGAAGCACGGGAGACAGTCCAGCTATGGCCCCTCCATGGAGAGGTGGTTCAGGGCAGCAGCAGAGAGCACAGAAGGCCCTGGGGTGCAGGTGAGGAGCCAAGTGGGGGCCCCACCTGGTCAAAGTTCCCATTTTGCAGATAGAAGTTGAGACCTGCAGAGGGGCAGGTGGTATATCAACCATGGTTTTTACTTTTTGTATTTTATGATGCTTTGATATGTCAGGGGCCTTGTGGCCAGGGAGAAAATGCCCTCCCTGGGCTGGCCAGTCTTAGGGGTAAAACCAACCCGTCCAAGCCCATACACAACCCCTCTTCTGTCAGGTTCCCACACCCCAGCCCAATCTTTCACTGCTCTAAGTCACCTGCGGCCTGGTACTGGATAAGAGCCAGTCTCCCAATAGCCCAAAGCCACCAAGATTCTTCAAACTACCCAATCCTACACTTGCTCAGCTGCTGACTCTGCCTTCCCCTGAGAAGCATAAGTGTTCTGGGCTGTGCTCCACCCACCATGCCACCCACCTCTGCGGGCCATGCTTCCCTGTGTGGCCCCGCTGGGCCTGCCCCTCCTCTGGGGAAATGAAAAATGGTACTCTCCTGTCAGAGCGGTGGCCTCAGCCTTACTGGAACCAATGAAAGCAGATCCTATACCGACTTCAAGTGGCAGGGACGGCCCAGGGTCACCTGACAGGGCAGATTGGGCTCCGACATGAGGCTGTGATGGGGTGAGAAAGGGGACTGCTGGTCCCAGGGGAGGGTAGGCTGAACACAGAAGGAGGAGATTCGAGCTTCTCAGTTCTACTCTCTGGCTACTGTGAGACGGTGGCGGGTCCTTGCCTGGCTCTGGGCCTCCTCTGTGGCCCCAGGGAAGGAGGGTGGTGTCATGACACCCAGGCCTCAGGTGCTCCAGAGCTGAGGGCCAGGTAACACGTGGGCCCTCACCCATCCTTGTCCTCTTCCTATGGGGGGCCACTGCCCTGCCCAGGTGACAGAGGGTGGGCAGGGCCAATTGCGGGGTGTCAGGTGTGTGGGCCCAAGTAGTAGCTGGAGCTGGGCTGGGGAGCAGCGGGGACCCCCCCATTCCCGCGGGGCCCCTAGCCACTGGGGAGCCACCTGCCCCGGCTCAGCTACCCTTCATCCTGGCACCGTGCTCCGTCCACCTCCCTGGCGGAGTCGGCTCCCGGGCACAGCCACGGCCAGCCCGGCCGCCTGACGTTGAGGGCTCCCTCCTGTAATCGGCAATTTTGTCACATTTATTCACAGCAGAGTGGGTTGTGGGGGCCCCGCCGTGAACCAGCCTGCAATGCTGTGGCAGGTTGTTTTCTCCCTGCTGTCGCGGCCATCTGGCTGATGGGCCAGCGGCTGGGCTGATATACTGACCTGGGGCCACGCTGAGCCTCTCCCAGGGTCCACATACTAGCATGCCCCCCACCTGTGGCACTCCTGACCTCCCTCGTGGGCCCCAGGAGCCAGGCCTCAAGGAGGGGGAGGGTTGGCAAGCTGGGCTTGAGGCTGGGAGCTCCTGGGGTGGCGGGCTGGTGGGCTGGCGGGCTGGCGGGCTGGCTTCTTATCAACAGCCTGTGCCCCCTCCCCTGCAGGCAGAGCAGAGTGCGGGCTGTGTCCCCCCCGACTGCTCCTCACCTGGGCGCCAGCTCCCCCTGGGAGCCGCATGTGTTTCTGACCATTCGTGTGTGTATGTGAGTGTGCTCGGCGGCCAGGCAGTTTCTGGGTCGTGCCGCTACTGTTCTGTCAATGGCAGGGCTTGGCACCACAGTCTTTCAGGGCTTCTGACAACCCCCTCCAGCGGCCTGGCCACCGCAGGCTGAGGTGTGTGACACCCTGGTGTCCCTCAGCTGGGGGCCAGGGGGAGACGCAGGAGTCAGCATGCAGGAAGGCCCGGGGCCGGGACCGATCATGGGGACACACCTGTCTGCAAGCAGGGAAACATTTCTCCAGGAGCTGGGGGAGAGGTGGGGGCCCAGAGCAGACAGGACTGGACAGCGCGCACGTCCACCACGTGGACTGGACCGGACAGTACACACATTCAGTCCCCACCACGTGGACCGGATCGGACAGCACATGCATTCAGTCCCCACCACGTGGACAGGTCTGGACAGTGACGTTCAGGCCCCACCACATGGACTGGATAGCACGTTCAGTACCCAGCAGGTGGGGCACCAAGGTGTTTTCTCTAAGAAATACATTATTTCAAAGATTCCATGGGACAATTTCACTCTTGTTAGGATGCTTAATAAACACACACACACGCACACCTAATGTATACACACACGTGCACACACTCCTAATACACACACACATGCACACACACCCCAATGTATACACACATACACTTAATATATACACACACATACACACATACTCCTAATATACACATATACATACACACATCTAATACACACACATACACACCTAATGTATACACACACGTGCACACACTCCTAATACACACACACATGCACACACACCCCAATGTATACACACATACACTTAATATATACACACACATACACACATACTCCTAATATACACATATACATACACACATCTAATACACACACATACACACCTAATGTATACACACACATCTAATATATATACAGATACACACAACACACAGACACATGCACCTAATATACACACACATACATATACACACCTAATATATATAGAGATACACACAACACACACATATATATACATACATACAATTGCACAACCTAATATATATGCACACGTATACACACCTAATATACATACACACACACACACATCTAACATACACACACCTAATATATATGTAGATGCACACATACATCAAACAACATAACAAGTGCTGGCGATGACGTGGGGACACAGGAGCCTGGGAGCGTCGTTGTGGGAACGTACGATGGTGCCGCTGCTGTCAAACTCAGGGCAGACACCCCTCAAACACTCACACGTGGAATCACCACATGAGCCAGCAGCCCCACTCCTCCGTCTGGGCCCAAAAGAAGTGAAAGCAGGTGGGAGCGCCTGGGGGGCTCCATCGACTGAGCGTCAGACTCTTGATTTCGGCTCACAGTTTGTGAGTTCAAGGCTGGAGTCCAGCTCTGTGCTGACAGTGTGGAGCTTGCTTGGGACTCTCTCTCTCCCTCTCTCTCTGCCCCTCCCCTGCTTGTGTATGCTCTCTCTTTCTCTCTCTCTCTCAAAATAAGTAAACTTAAAAAAGAGAGAGAGAATTGGAAGCAGAGACTTGAACAGAATCTTTGAGCTCCCGTGCTCATGGCAACATTATTCACAAGAGCTAAAACGTGAAAACCCACCAGTGGATGAATGGGATCACAAAACGTGGTCCATCCATATATGGAATATTGTTTAACCTTCAACAGGAAGAACTGTCACCTGCTGCAACATAGATAGACCTTGAGGACATTATGCTGAATGACATAAGCCAGACACTAAAGGACGAATACCATACAGTCCACTCACACGAGGTCCCGCGCTTGCCAGACTCACAGACAGTAGACAGCAGGGCCGAGTCTGGGGGAGCAGGAGGGGGTCCATGTATACCGGGGGCAGAGTTTCATCTGGGGTGGATGGAAAGTTCTGAAGACAGATGGTGGAGTGGGAGGCCTGGGGGAGGGAGGGGTCAGTGTGTAATGGGGACAGAGTCTCAGTGTGGGGAGATGGAACGTTCTGGAGACGGACAGTGGTATTGGCCACATAGCAGTGTGCATGTGCTCGGTGTCCCTGAGCTGTTCACTGAAAACAGTGAAGGTGGTGGATGCTATGTGTATTTTACCACATTAAAGAATTCTGTGGGGCCACCACCTATGGAGATGTCCTGTGTGAGAGTCCACTGTGGCTTGTTCCAGGGACTAGCATTCTGTAGCACTTCCAGGCCCTGGTGACCCTGCTGCCTCCACAGGGGAGGGTGATAAGGGAATGGGGACCATGTGGGCTCCCCCCAGGAGACCTGACCTTGGGTGGGACGCACTTTGAGCCAGGACTCGGGGGCCGGGTTGGGCCAGACCAGAGACAGCCTGCTGGGGATACCTGGTCATTTTCAATGCCGACAGCCACCCCAGAAAAGTCTCTTAGGTGGCAGTGAGAAATTGACTGATTTTGGAGCAAAACCAAAAGCCAGAAGTTGTGTGGGGACGGGAGGTCCACATGCGTTTGTCCACTTGTCCCCGGGGGAGTGGGTCCTGTCACCAAGGTCATCCGCTGCATCTGCAAGGCTGGGGTCTGAACGCTGACCTGGGGCCTACCTATCTCAGGACCCCCGTGTGGGGGTCGAGGCACCTCCCCAGGGGGGCTGGCCCTGAGGTCCTGTGGCTCCTGCTGTTCATCTGGGCCAGAGCAGGGCCCAGGCTGGACTGTTATCCTCCCCCTTCCCAGAGGGACTGAGTGACGTCAGAAGCCACACCTGGGCTCTAGTCTGAGCTCACTGGCCAGGTGGCTCTGGACAGGAAGGCTAAGTGCCCATGTGGCCCTTAGTTTTTCCCTCTGTGCAATGGGAAGAGAACCTATCTACAGGGATGGGGACCATCTTCCCTCCTGGCCCTACTGGAGCAAGCGGGACATCTGCTCTGAAGTCACAGGAATGGAAAGAAAGCTCCTGGTCCAGAGCTGCCCAGATGGGGACAGTAGGTGCCCACAGCTTGGCCCCACTGAGAGCCCACTCCCCGAGGGGGAAGGATGGGCCAGGGCTCTCTCCCCATCACCATGCTAAGTAGGTGTTTGCATGTTTGAAGCTCCGAGGCGGGCTGCTATTTTCCTAAGGATTAGGACCAGCCACAGCTCTTTACACAGCGATGCCCTCCGGCTAGGGCACCGCGGCTTCGCGGAGCTCCCAGCCAGGCCGGTGGGGTGGGCAGAGGCCCTGGCACTGGGTGGGGGCTGGGGGCTGGCAGCACACTGCCTGCCTCTCTGGCTGCTGTCCCTGCTCCGCACTGCCCTGGGCGGAAGGTGCCAGCCCAAGCGCAGCAAAGGCATGTTTGAGCCAGGTCAGGCTGTGTGCACTGAGGGCACGTGGGTCCCCCAGACAAGGAAGCGGCTGGTGTTTCCTACCTGTGGAGATGGTCATGCTTCGGATCTGTCCGGCTAAACAAAGTGTGATCTGACAAGTGATGTCACCTGCTCCTTTTGACCTCTTCCACTCTGGCTCTTAGAAACAAGTGACAAACCGTGTGGCCTGTGTGATGTGTGTCTGGACGTCAGCATGTCTCTTTCAGTGACTTCAAACCAGTCACAGGGTATCCCTGGGCCTCCACGTTCTGCATCTGGAAACACACAGGGCCTCCTATGAAGGCACGGCCTGTGCAGAGGGGTGGAGGATGGAGGATGGAGGCAGGGGCATGTCGGTGGAAGGCCTGTGTGGAGTGAGGGGTGCAGGCTGACCACAGCTGGGAATGCCAGGCTGCAGCTTGATCCTGAGGAGAGGCGAGAGTCGGGGTCAAAACCCTTCCCTGTCAATCTGGTGACTTCCTTGACCAATAGGATGTGGCAGACATGCTGTCTGGACCCCCGAGCTGGGTCACTGAAGGCCCACAACTTCTCCTCTCCCACCTCTTGGGACCCTCTCTCTGGGAGCCTTGCTGCTGCAGAAGAAATCTGATTACCCCAGACTCCCGATATGGAGAAGCCCCCCTTGGTATGCAGCCCAGCTGTCTTATCTGAGTCCAGCTCTCCATCTGTCCCCACCTCTGCACCCTCAGATCAGGCCCAGCCCCAGGGCATCCCCCTGGACCAGCCCTAGACCCAGGGCACCAGCCCCACCAGCCCCAGATCCAGGGCACCCCTTCTCTGGACCAACTCAGAGCCAAGGAACCCCCTCCAGACCAGACTCAGATCCAGGACACCCCCTCTAGACCAGACCCAGACTCAGTGCATCCCCCTGGACCAGACCCAGACCCAGGGCACCCCCCTGGACCAGACCTAGACCCAGGGCACCCCCCCAGACCAGACCCAGACCCAGGGCAGCCCCCCAGACCAGACCCATACCCAGGGCATCCCCCCCCCCGGACCAGACCCAGACCCAGGGCACCCCCCCGGACTAGACTCAGACCCAGCAAAACCCCCCAGACCAGACCCAGACCCCAACCCAGGGCACCAACTCCACCAGCCCCAGCCCCAGGGCACTCCCTCACCAGATCAACCCTGACCCAGGGCACCCCCGGACCAGACCCAGACCCAGGGCACCCCCTGGACCAGACCCAGACTCAGGGCATCCCCTCCCTGGACCAACCCTGACCCAGGGCACTCCCCGGACCAGCCCCAGATCTAGGTCACCCCCCTGGACCAGACCCAGATCTGGGGCACCCCCCCCCCCGGACCAGACCCAGACCCAGGGCACCCCTCCCCCAGACCAGACCCAGACCCAGGGCACCAGCCCCACCAGCCCCAGATCCAGGGCATCCCCTGGACCAGCCCCAGCCCCATGCTGGGGAGGTGAGAATTGCTGCGTGACCTTCAATGACAGAGAGAAAAAGGAGTCACCTAGGTGAGCACTGTCTGAATTCCTTACACCAAAGTAGGTAGAAATCATACAATGGTTATTGTTTTAAGCTGCTAAGTTTGGGGATGGTTTGTTACCCAGCAGGAGCATGCAGGAGCATGCTGATACATCACTCTGTTCCTCAGGCTCCATTCTAGCCCCACCAGGGGTCCCGGTGATGCCCTGCGGAGCAGAAGGGTCCGCCTCAGACTTGCAGGTTGCATTTGGCTGTCTTGGTCTGTTCAGTGTCCTTCAATCTGGAGCAGCCTCTCTGGCCTCTGTGACCCTGGCACCTTAAGTTCACAGGCCATGTTGTGGGCACTGAATCTGCTGTTCCTTCAGAATGAGGTTCATGGTTAGGCAGAGTACACAGGACACTCTCCAGGGGCCAGCTCCTGTGTCCTGCGTCCTGGGAAGGCCTTGATTTAGTTTCGTTCCTTCTTGGCTTTGACCTCTGATAGACGGCATGTCTGCCAGAATGCTCCGCCATAAAGCTGCTTCCTTTGTAATTAGTGCGTTCTTGAGAGGCAGCATTTTGGGACTGCAAATGCCCCTTTGGTCACCGAAGTCCCCATGTCTTCACATATGTGCTTGTTGCAGTTTTGACATAGATGCCACTTTGGCCGAGTTCAAATCCGCCCACATCATTACCCACGCTAATGTTGGCGTGCCCCAGACTGGCCAGTTGGAGCTGGCACCTGATGGTCCCACCCCTTCCTGGCAGAGGGCATTTGGGCCCCTCTTGTCCCCTTGATGCCCAGCCCTGGAACCAACATCTCTTTAAAGAGCTCTGGGTCCTTTCGGAAGAGAGAGGGGGCTCACACACCAAGGACTCGGCTCTAAGAGGGTGAGTTGCTCCCTGGTGTCGCTGCCCCGGGAGGGCTGGGGGCTGCAGGTCAGTGTCACCCAGAGATAGCCGAATGGATGCTGGCAGGACAGGGGCCTTCCTGTCCACACTGGCCACACCTGCTCCTGCTACCCCCAGACGCAATTCACGAAGGGCCCAGACGGTGGCCCCGAGGCAGGTGGAGGCCGCCTACCCGAGCTGCCAGCACACACACCCAGCACCAACTCAGGGCTCAGGGAGCCAGGAGCGTGCCCCGTGTGCACACAGCTGGACTAGGGTACATGCACGTGGATGTGCATGTTCACGTGCATGCCTAGGAGTGGGCGTACATCAGGAGCCCTCCCTGGGGCATGTGGGTGTTTGTGAGGTGTGTGTTTTGGTGTACGTGTGGTATGTGAGCACGTCCACGCCGTGGAGGGAGCTGGAGGGTCTGAGGGTGTGGGAGGAGGTGCCTGAGCAAGGGCAAATGTTCACACATGCATGCTGGTGTGCAGATCCACGGGTGTTCAAGTGTGTGTGCATACATAGGCCTGGGTGTGAAGCGATTCCTCAGGTGGGAGGTGTCCATGTCTGTCAGAGCATACCTGTCCCTGTACATGTGGGCACATGTGCCCACGTGTGGTGGCATGGAAAGGACCAGGCCGCGGGCACTGGAGACCCCACGGAACCATCCCATCCTGACTCCACAAGAGGCTGACCCCATGCCCCAGCCCCTCCCGACAGCCTGGGCTGGAGTTTGGCCAGGAAGTTTGTGGGAGTCGCTGGCCATCCTCCACGCTTGCCTCCACCCTGCCTGCTGGGCTCAGCCCCCAGGGATCTTGGCGGGGGGAGCTGGAGGAAACTGAGAGGCCCAGAGAGGTCAGTGGGCTTGTCTAAGGGTGCACAGCGGGTCAGCATGCTGCCTTCCCGGGCTCCTGACCTCTCTGGTGTCAGAAGCGTGGTCCCTCTGTCTTGACCACAGGAGAGATGTCTGCTCTGGTCGCCTGAGGGACCAGCTGGGCAGCTGAGGCGAGTCTCTGAGTCTTGTTCTGTTTCTGCAAACCCAGACAGGGTGCAGTCTTACCACTCAGGGCCTGTGGGCTTGGGGGACCCTGGAATCAGGCATGGGGGTTGGGAGGCTCCCTCCCACTGGGCCGGAGCTTCAGGGAGCCTCTGTTCTCCCCACTCATCCCCATGGAGGGGGGGCATTGATCCTCAAGGCGGGGGGCCGTCCATGCAGGCAGGCGACGTGGCCCCCATCGATCGGCCACACCGCCTGCTCTCTCCCTCCAAGCTCCGCTAACGAGCAGATCTGACGGTGCCGCTGGGCCTAATTGGCAGGATGGGCACACGCGTGCCTGTCTGGGAGCCCAGCTGCTGTGCCCGCCCCGGCTCGAGCAGCGTGAGGGCCCAGCACCAGCATCCCACCCCTCGGGCTGCAGTCGGAGGCCAGCTGGCGTCTGGAGGAAACGCCCACAGCGGGGACGTCAGCGGAGGTGTCAGTGTGAAGAAGGGCCCGGTGTGGGACGCCCGATGCAGGCTTCGGTCCCTGTTCCCCGCTAGGGATGGCTCCCATTAGCTCGGAGGCAGCCTGGAACAGTCCCACAGCTGGGGGAGGGTGGTCGGTAAGGAGGGTGGGGGCACAGGGATGTGGTAAGGGGCCTTGACACCCTGCCACAGGAGCCACAGGAGGACATTAGGAGGCTGAGCCACCACAGAAGTGGGCACATTGGGGCAACAGCTGCAGGTGCCAAGAGGTGGTCATTTCCTCATTGCCTTTGCTGTCCTGCCCATATGGAAGTAAGGTCTTGCCTGCTTCCCATGGGAGCTGTTGCCAACGTAGGTAAGTGAGGGACAGTGGACAAAAGTTGCTTGTAAGGTAGTGAGCTGCCCATCACGGGGGTGTGCAAGTAGGAGGTCTGAAAGAGGATTCCTCCTCTGCATGAGGCCAGAAGTCTCTTAGAGTAGACGTGACAGACCTCAGAAATGTCCCTGGGGTCTGCTCAGCTGAGCACAGGGCTAGGATGGATGCAGGAAGCAGGGTACTTGTCCCTGGAGACTTCTAAGAGGATGGCTGCAAGTTAGAGGACCCAGTGGAGCTCCCCACCCTGCAGCAGACCCCTCACCTGCTTGGCCTGGGGCTCCTCTCATCCCAGTCCCAACCCACAGAATCCAGCCCCTCCCAGGAGGTCGGCTGCAACCCCGGCGCTGGCTCCAGTTACAACAGACAGCCTACAACCTGTGTGACAGGTGGGGACATTGATGCCCGGAGGACACAGGACTGACTGCTCCCAGGCGCCAGCCGACCCTTCCCGCCTGGCTCCCTAGTGCTCGTGCCCCCAGTGCTCCCTACGAGAGTGCCCCACCTGCTCACAGCCTGCCTGGTCCTCTCCCAAGCTCTGGCACTTCGGGCAAGCCAGGAGCTCTGGCACAGAAGGAAGGGTGGCAGCCCCTTCTGAGCACTGGGTGTCAGGGAGGCTCCACCACAGGCGTGGGCTGGCCCTGCGGCTGCACCGGCTCAAAGAGCTGATTGTTCACGGCCATGCAGGCTCTGCCTCCGGTGTCGCCAGGCTGCCAGTCAGAGCCTGACTGTGCTGGAGCCTTCCCGCCGTGGCAACTGGCAAACGTTGCGTCGTCAGTGGCTGCTCTGTTCCCATACTCCGGAGGAGAATGCTGAGGCCCAGAGAGAAGCAGGGTACCCAGGACCTCCCCTCCTGCCCCCGCCTGGCCAGGGAGGACCCAGGAGGTGGGGCGTGGAGCCTCGGGCCGGCCATGGGCACCCCCGGCGCCCACCGGCCCGGACAGGTGTGCAGCTGCCCCACCCACTCACGGCCGCTGGCTGTAAATCAGGCCGCTAATCTTTCACCATCGGCCGGCCTCTCGCGGGCGTGATGGATGGGCTCCCGGCCCCGCCGACTGCTGCGAAATCACTCAGCGGCCAGACAAGCCCTAAATCTGGCGCACCGAGTGTTGAAAGGAGAGATGTCTGTTTTCATAACCTACCTCAGTTACAATAAATATTTAAAATGTGCATTAACATGCTCTCGCCGCACAATCGGCCTCTGTGGCCCCGGCAGCGCAGATTTAATTAGCTCCGGGCTTCCCCCACCGGCCGCGCTCGCCCGTGGACGGAAGGGCCCTGTTTTCTTAAACTCCCGGCCGCCATAAATACTAGCCCAGCCTCAGCGCCACACAGAGCCTTTTGTCTGGCCCCGCTTCCCCCACCCCAGCGTTGGGGCGGGGCCCCTCTCTGGGTGCTGGGTGCACCCTGTGGGTGCCCATGAGGGGGGGCATGTCCCGGGGTGTCCCGGCTTTCTGGCCTGCTGCCCAGCCCCCACCAGAGCCCTCCACACAGGGGCCCCCAGTCCCAGAGGGGTGGGAAGGCAGGGCCCTCATCCTCTCCTCTCTAGGGCAGCCGCGCCCCATCCTGGCAGGCAGGTGGCCAGTGTGAGGCCCTTCCTTTCAGCCTTGACCCTCATGGGGACAAGCAATGGGGACACTCCTGCTCTCCACACCTGTCGCCAGGCCCTGAACATCCCTCCAGCCTCGGCTCACCAACTCGCAAAGACTCCCAAGGCGGGGACGGTGTGGCCCCCACTTTAGAGATGAGCAAACAGTCCCAGAGTGCCCAGACCCTGGGAGGCCCTGCTCAGCCAGCATCCCTGCCTCCTATGGTCCACACACTGCTCTCACACAGCACCACCTTGCCTCCTTCCCTTTCTCTGTTTTCTTACAGGTCTGGCACCAGAGCACAGCCTCTCGCTCACAGAGGCACCTGGGCAGCTTGCCTGGCTGTGCAAAGGCCCAGAGGCAGGAAAACTGGAGGACAAGGGTCCAGGGGCCTGGGGCCCTGGCTGTGGCTCTGGAGGCCTCAAGTGCCAGGATCAGATGGCCAGAACCACCTCCTGTGGGGAGAATGGAGATGGGATGGGGTCAGGGTGGTGTGGAGGCAAGCCAGGCATTCTCCCTGGAGGAGGAGGCTGTAGTGAGTCCCTGCTCTGCCAGCCCTCTGTTCCTTGGCTCCTTGGGAGTCCTCCCCATGCCCCTTGCCTTGCCCAGCCTGCAGAAGGTGTGGAACTGGTTGTTTCCCAAGCTGGATATGAGGCTGCCTCAGGGCTGGCATGCATGCCGGGCACCTGGGTGAGGAGTCCCAATCTTAGTGATGGGTGATTTGAGGCAGGAGTAGTTGGTGGAAATTGGGGCTGGGGTCAGTGTTCCTTGCATGCTCATTAAAGGGGTCGGGCCCTGTGTCCCTCAGACCTATGTGTGGGGAAACCAAGGTGCAAGGGGGGCAGCCCTTGTTCACACGGTGCCCATACAGTGCAGTGGTGGCTCCTGGGGTTGAACTGTGCCCGTGGGAGATATATGCAAGTCTTGACCCTGGGACCTGCGAACCCCCTGTGTCCCGACCCTGGAACCCATGAACCCGACCTTATTTGGAAGTAGGGACCCTGCAGACGTGATGGTTAAGTTGAGGCTGCAATCCAGGGACTGGTGACCTCACAGAAGAGGGGAACATGGACACACACGCAGGGAGAAGGCCACATGGCCACAGAGGCAGAGGTTGGGGTGACATGGCCACTGGCCCAGGATTGCCGGCAGCCCCCAGGAGCTGGACGAGGTGGGAGGGACCCACCCCTGGAGCCCTGGGAGGGAGCACAGCCCTGACATCTCGAGTTCAGACATCTGACCTTGGAACTGGTGGAGGGTCAACCTTGCTTGTCTGAACACCCAAGCTGGTGCTCTGTTCTGGAAACCTGGCCCAGGAATGCGGGTCCTGGCTACCTGTCCTCGCTCCTTCCTGTCCACCCCAGGCATCTGTGGGGTTGGTGAGAGTACCGGCTCTCTGGGGGGTGGACAGCACGTCTCTGCCAGGCCTCGGCTCAGCCCAGCTTCCGGGGCTTTCTGCCTCAGGGCTATAAGTCAGAGTGAGGAAGCTGTGAGGTTCTGGACCTTTCGAGGAGGGGCTGGGATCAGGAGGTGCTAGGATCAGGAGGGACTGCGTAAGGAGGGGCTGGGATCAGGAGAGGCTGGGATCAGGAGAGGCTGGGTCCAGGAGGGGCTGGGATCCACGAGGGGCTGGGATCAGGAGGGATGGAATTTGCATCTTTCCCAAGTCCTGCCAGGCCTGGGATGTGGGCCCAGAAGGGACTCAGGGAGGGTGGGAGTGCAGTTGTACAGAGGGGCCCTGGGGAATCACAGAACCAGAGGCAAGGGGGCTCCTGGAAGCAGTGTACCCATCTTCACACCATCCCTCTGGGCCCGGGGAGGGGGCTGTGGTGGGCACGGAACTACCCCCCAGAGTGGACTGGGAGAGGCACTCACATCTGTGCCCAGGAGTGGCCTTCTGGCCACAGGAAGTCCTGCTCCATACCTCCCCCCTCGTCCTGCACACTCCTATGGGAAGGAAGGGGTGTGTGTGCATGTGTGCACCTGTGCGTGCGTGCCCTGGAAGTGAGGATCTGTCTCTCTCTGATGTCCTCAGTGAGTGTAAGGCATGGTCCCCAACCTCTGGGATGTCCACCTGGCCTTTTCTCTGTGTGCGTCATTCTCTGAGTAGCTACCAGTGTCCAGCCTGGGCAGAGGGGGTGCCCCGGGGCCCTCCCGGGAGGGGCACATGATCCAGATGGGAAGATGGGCCGTGACCAGGTGAATGAGGCGCACCCTGAGCAGAGCCACGGAGGAGAAGGGTTCTGCAGACCAGGGCTCCGTCTGGAGGCGCACACCGGTGCGTGCGTGCAGCTGTGTGTGTGCAGGTGCGTGTGCAGCATGGCGGGCGGGGCCCTCAGGCCTCGTGGAGCCAGCCCTCGAGGCATGCAGCATCCACTGCCTGAAGCCATCACAGAACAGCCGAGACCTGAGGCGAGCCAACAGGCACCCCTGCACAGGAGGAATATCAGAACAACTGGGGGCCGTGTTTTAAAACCACTGTACCTGGGACACCTGGGTGGCTCAGTCGGTTAAGCATCCGATTTCGGCTCAGGTCATGATCTCATGGTTCGTGGGTTCGAGCCCCGCATCGGGCTCTGTGCTGACAGCCATCTCAGAGCCTGGAGCCTGTTTCAGATTCTGTGTCTCCCTCTCTCTCTGACCCTCCCCTGCTCATGCTGTCTTTCTATCTCTTTCTCAAAAATAAATAAAACATTAAAAAAAAAAACCCACCGTACCTGACACAGATTTTCCAGAAAAATCACTCTGGCTAGGGGGCGTGCCGGCTGTGCTCCTCGGAGAGCACGGAAAAAGGGGGACAGACGCCCTGCAGGCAGCGATCAGCGCCAGGAGGCAGACAGGCACCCCGTGGTCAGCAAGCAGAGGCCTTTGGGCCGGGACAGGCGGAGGGCTTCTGGGAGCGAGGACAGGGGCAGAGCTGGGAAGGCCACCCTCTGCCCCTGGGAGGTCAGGATAGCCCTTTTGCTGGTCCCGAGACCCTGGGGGTGCGCATGGGGCTCTGACAGTCAGTGCTCTGCAGACACCCGAGCCAGCCCGGCTCCCACCCGTGCACGCCTGTTTATGAAGCGAAGGGTAAGTGTTTAATTAGCCGCCTAATTGCCTGGGTAATTGGGAGGCGCACTCGGCTCTCCAAGTAATCAGTCGGAACAGGCCTCGAAAATATCTGGCCCAATATTCATTAGTGTGGTTCAATCGTTAAACAGCCACCGTGTTTGGTTCACGACAAGGCCCAGCAAACAGCTGCGCGCCCGGCAGCCGCCCGCCAGCCCGGGCTGGGCAGGCCGCCCGTGAAGACTGACAGCCAGACAGCCGGACAGACGGCCACTACCGGGGCTCGCGCGCCCGCTCCTCTGGGGCTCTGCCCGCCCCCCTCCTGCCCCCTGGAGCCTAAGCTGGTCCTCCGGTCAGCAGGGCCGGCTTCCTCCTGCCCGCCCTCAGCCCCAGGGAGCCCGGCAGCTGCGTTCCAGGGCTCAGTGCACAGCGTCAGCCACGAGGCTGAGTCCCTGGCAGTACAGGGGTGAGGGTGGGGGCTCTACCCTTGCAAGAAAGGGCTGTGGCCCATTGGTAGCACTTTCCATGTGTGCAGCTCGGCAAGGGGAGGTCCACAAATGTGCCCATTTTACAGGCAGGGAAACTGAGGCCAGAAAGGCAAAGCACCCTGCCGTCGACAGTTCCTGGGGTCCTCAGGAGGTGGGCACAGCCCAGTTGCCCCCTTCCCAGAGCCTTGCCTCCCCATCAGCGTCTGGCCATCAGTGAGAGAAGCTACTGACAGGGCCCATCTGCTGCTATTACTGGAGGCTCACCTGCGCCCTCATGTACCGTCCACCCCCAGTCACTCACTTATATCCCCTGCAACTGATCCCTGGGTGCCCTCCCCACGCCAGGCTCCTACCCCCATTGACTTCCAGGTGGGCACATTGGGGTGGGGGTGGCGGGTATGCTGTGAGGGTCTTTATGGAGGGAGTGGAACCACACTGGAGCCAGGACCTGATAGAGGGGGCAGCGCCAACCAGGCAGAGTGGGCAGGGAAAAGCATTCCCAGTGAGTGGAACAGCCAGTGCAAAGTCCCTGAGACAGGAGAGAAGGCAGGAGAGCTTGGAGCCGCAACGAGTAGGCAGGCAGGGTGTGGACATGAGTGAGCGGTGGGAGCCCCACATGCAGCATGTTTCAGCAGAGGCCGCTGGCCTTGTCTTCCAGGGTGTGGGGGCCACGGAGGAGGCGTAGAGAGGACAGTGAGTGACACTGTGTGGTTGACATTTTAAAGGACACTTTGTAAGGGGCTTGGGTGGGGGCTGATGGGAAGCCAGGTGCAGGTGTCCAGGTGAGAGGCAGGGGTGCTGTGGACTGAACGGGAGGGGGCACTGAGAACCCCTTCACGCCCAGGCTCCTCCCTTCTCTCTGCTCTGGGCCCCAGGAGGGGAGTTGGCTTCACCGCAGGCTCTTGCTCTCTGGTTTAGGGCAGGCGACGAAGGAGGGAAGGGGTGTGTTTCCTCAGCTCACCTGCTCTTCCTCTCAAGGCCTCAGCCCTCCCTACTTCTCCAGGCCTAGGCAGCTTGCCTGCCAAGCCCAACAGGCCTCCAAGTGCCCACACCTTGGAGAAGCTCTTTTTGTTTTAAATTTATTTTTGCAACATTTTTATTTATTTTTGAGAGACAGAGTGTGAGCAGGGGAGGGGCAGGGAGAGAGGGAGACACAGAATCTGAAGCAGCTCCAGTCCCTGAGCTGTCAGCACAGAGCCTGATGCAGGGCTGGAACTCATAAACCATGAGATCGCGACCTGAGCCGAAGTCAAACACTCAAGCGAGTGAGCCACCCAGGTGCCCCTTCAAGAATATAAACTGTACTTTTAGCATTTCAAAATTTTTATTTAAAAATGAAAGTTAAAAGCTAACCCACAGAATGAGAAAAACTATTTATACAAATACTATTTCTGATAAGGGACTTGTATCCAGAATACATAAAGGACCGTAAATGAAAACTCCCAGCTCAATAATAAAATGACAATTAATCCATTTTTAAAATTGGCAAAGGACTTTTTTTTTAATGTGTATTTATTTTTAAGAGAGAGAGAGCAAGTAGGGCAGGGGCAGAGAGAGAGGGAGAGACAGAATCTGAAAGAGGCTCCAGGCTCCGAGCTGTCAGCACAGAGCCCCATACAGGGCTGAAACTCATGAACGTGAGATCATGACCTGAGGCAAAACCAAGAGTCGGATGCTTAACTGCCCAAGCCCCCCCAGGCGCCCCTGCCCTAACCGCTCTAAAGGGAACAGTTCAGTGGCATTAAATATGTTTACAGTGCCGCACGACCACGCCAGTCCCGCTTCCCAGCCGAAAGGGAGGCCCCTGCCCATTGGTGGTCACTCTCCACCTGGCCCCCTGGACGCTGCCCCCCCCCCCACACTCCGTCTCCAGATGTGCCTGCTCTGGGTGTGTCGCTTCCCTCACTGAGCACCGTGCCCTCTAGCTCTGTTCCGTCCCTGCAGTGGCAGGAGCCGTGTGTCCTTCCGTCAGCCACCGCCCCGCTCCCCTCATGCCATCCGCTCCCCCAGCCCCCCCCCCCCAACAAACACGTTCCTGAGCTTCTCTTGTCTCCTGAGCTCGCAGGGTCAAGACACGAGGTCCCAGAACGGCCTGGCCTCGCCCTCTCTCCCTCTACGCCCACCTGTCCCCCTCTAGATCCTATCTTTACTTAACACTTAGATATTTTGCTCATCATAGCTTCTTCCGTCCATTTTTATTGACTTTTTAATCAAAAAGTTTAAATTTGAAAAATTTCATTAAACTTTTAATTTAGAGACAATTGTAGACTCACGTGCAGTTTCAGGAAGTGGCACCGTGTGCCCTGGCCGGGTTCTCCCCGCTGCCGACGTCCTGCTGTGGGCACCGTCTGCAGGCAGCGTGGCTCGAGAGCCAGGCCGCTGCTGCCTGAGAGGCTCACTGCGCGTTGACCCGCACACTTCTGGCCCCGCTGCTGCCACCCCGTCCTCCCCCTGCTGGGCGCTCGGGCCTGTCGGCGACGATTTCTTCCAGCTGTTGTCGGAAGGCGTCATTCTCCCCTTTGTGGGAGGCTATCTCTGCTGTGGGCATGGAATTCCAGACCGCGGCTGGCTCGGCGCCCTGCGAGCCCCAGGGGAGCCTGCCGACGCTGGTCCTTACTCGCGGGCATCCGTCCTTCTCCATGAGCCTCGGGACTGACTCTCTATCACGGCTTTTGGGCAGTTGGACGGTGATGGGCCTTCTGCACATTTCCCTCGTGTTTCTTAAACTCAGGGCACATTGAACTTTTATCTCTGTGCTCGTAGCTTTCCTCACATTTGGTAAATTGTTAGCTAAAGTTCTTCAAATAGCTTTTCTTCTTTTTTAAATTTTATTTTATTTTATTATTTTATTTTATTTTATCTTAGCACAAGCATGACTGGGGGGGTGGGGAGAGAGACAGAGAACAGAAAAAGAGAGAATCCCAAGCAGACTCCACACTCAGCTCAGAGCCCAACCCCACGACCCTGGGATGATGACCTGCGCTGAGATCCAGTCAGATGCTCAACGGGCTGAGCCCCCCGGGCACCCCTCAAACAGCTTTTCTGTGCTTCCTGTCTTCCTTCAGGGCCCCAGCTACACACGCATCGGGGTGTCTGCAAGTCAGACAACCACCATTTCCATTTAAAAATATGCCTTGTTTTTTACTCTGGAGACTTGTCATGGCTGCACCTTCGAGGTCACGAAGCTTTGCCGCTGCCGCGTCTAGTGTGTTAGCGGTGCCGTCCGGTGATTTGCATCGGAGACACTGTGTTAGTTTCCAACACTGGAAGTTCAGTTTGGGTCCTTTGTTTCCATAGTTTGTGTGTCTCTGCTTCACTTTTCAGACACACGGGGCGTAGTAGTAACTGATTTAATGTCCTTTTCTGTGCCTGCCAGCATGTGGGTCCGTTCTGGGTTGGTGTTAATTAATCGAGTATTATCCTCACACTGGGCTGTGTTTTTCTGCTTCTTTTCATGCCTGATAATCTTTGATTGGATGCCACACATTGTGAATTTTGCCTTTTTGATTGCGGAAGGCTTTTTTTTTTTTAAATTTTTAATGTCTTTATTTTATTTTGAGAGAGAGAGGGAGACAGAAAGCAAGTGAGAGAGGGGCAGAGAGAAAGGGAAACACAGAATCTGAAGCAGCTCCAGGCCCTGAGCTGTCAGCACAGAGCCTGATGCGGGGCTCAAACCCATGGACTGAGATCATGACCTGAGCCAAAGCCGGACACTTATCCGACTGAGGCCCCCAGGCGCCCAGTTGCAGAATGTTTTTGTACTTCTGCAAATATACTGACCTGTGTTTTGGGGATGCAGCTACATCACAGGGACACAACCTTACTGTCACTGTTGACCGTGCATCTGGAGTGTTCTCTGTCTGTCCTGCTGACTCCTCACGACTGAGGAAAGGCCTTCCTGAACATTCTTCCCAAGGCCCTGTGAATGATGGCTTTTCTGTCGTGAATCTGGCTGCTCGGAAGAGGCACTGGAATATTTGCTCGTCCTTGCACATGGTTCTGTCCTGGGTCTTGGGTACTGTCCTCACTGCCATGCAGTAATCAGCACCCGCCTGAACGCTCGGGGGGCCCCACAGATGCCCTCTGTGTGCTCTCTGTGTGCTCTCTGTGAGGGCCCGTCCTTCCTGGCACACTGTCCTGCGCCTCCCTCCTCGGTCCCCTGGAACTTGAGCTCTGTCTCTGCAACTCGGGGAGTGGGTTCCCCGTTTCTGCCTCATAGTCTGGAGATCCTTTCAATGCCAGGGCTGCCCTCGTCTCTTCTTCAGCCTTCTGGAACCTCTGTCCTTCATGGCCTGATCTCCAACGTCTTCACGGTCATCGTGTCTCATATTTTGTCTGTTTTTTTCCCCCTTACAAATAGTTGTTTCAGGTGGGGACATAAATCTAGTCCCTGTTACTGTATTCCGGATGGAAGTGGAAATCCTCAGATAGTTTCTGGAGGCTGAGGGCAGAGAAGTCAGAGCCCAGACATGAATCCTGGTGATGACATCTGAGCCCTGGATCAAACCATGCCTGAACCCTGATATCTAATCCAGACGGTTCAAATTCCTTCTTCTGTTTCATGCAGCTGGGCTGGGCTTTCTCCCCCTTGCTGCCACCAGCTCCGTATCTGACTGCAGCGGGACAAGGTGAGCTCCCTGAAGGCGAGGGGTGCAGCCCCAGGACAGAGCGGGTGGGGACGGCAAGACCGAGCCAGCCTGGGACACATGTGGGCGACGGAGGGGGCTTGGTATGCTTTTTAAAAGTTTATTTATTTATTGTGAGAGGCAGATAGAGAGGGAGAGATGGAGAATCCCAAGCAGGCTCCACGCTGTCAGCGCAGAGCCCAACGCAGGGCTCAATCTCACAAACAGTGAGATCACGACCTGAGCAGAAATCAAGAATTGGACACGTAACCGACTGAACCACCAGGCGCCTTGAGTTTTACACTTTGAAAACCCGCCCTGAGCAGGTGAAGAGAGTGGGTGGGTCACACGTGCCCCACTCTTAGTGCTCCAAAAGTTTCAGAAAACACTTGAAAGAAAACCCAGAGTCCTTAGCGTGGCCTGGCGCAGCGAGGCCTCATTCTCCTGCTCTGGCCCTGCAGTCTGCCAACCCATTCCCACCCCAGGGCCTTTGCACCTGCTGTGCCAGCTGCCTGGGCTGCTTTCTGGTGGGTATGTGCACAGCTCCTCAACGTACCTCAGTGTGCCCCAGAACCCCAAGTAAGCCAGGGCCTTGCCCCGGCTACGGCCTTTGGGAGAGGGCTGGGGTGGCCCCTCAGAGGCTCCGTGACCCCCAGAACTTCCTGCAGAAGGCCCTCCTGTCAACCCCCCTCTCCCAGGCAGAGTGGGGGTGGGGCCCAGTCCCGGACCTCCAAACTGCTCTCTCCTGCCGCAGTACCCCCTTCCAGCAGAGAGGATGGGTGGGAGAGAGAAAGGAAAAATAATTACTTCTCAGCCTCTAACCTTTCCGGCAAGTGACTGGGTAATAAAGAATCCCTGCGTCCCTCCAGTGCCATCCGTCAGCAGGAGCCCCTAATTACTCTGACTCACTTTCAAACCACTTCCAGTCCCACTTTCAAATAAATAAAAAATTAGCGTGGACTGGAGCAGAGACCGAGGCAGGGCTCTCCCCCCCTCCTGGAGGTGCGCCCGGAGCTGGGATGGGGTGGCCCCAAGCCAACACGGTGGGGAGCTGCTGGCTGCCCATCACATCCCTGACCCTGGGCCCGGGCCCCACCTGTCACACTGCAGCCCACTGCCCGGGCCCTCCTGTGGGCCCACGGCACGGCGGTGTTGGCCCCGGGCCCCTGGCCTCAGCCCACACCCCGCCCCACCCCAGCCCGCTTGAGCGAGCACCCCGTCTGGGCCTCCGGCGTGTCTTCAATAAATATGGTGTCTCCCATGGTCACCAGACGGTGGGCAGAGAGGGGACAGGTCCTGCCTCACCAGCCACACCCACCACCTCCGCTCAGTCACATCGCAGGCCGCTCCCCCTCAGGTCCCTGGGTCGTCCTGAGCTGAGGGACACCAGGAGGCCCCCGACTGGCCCCAGCTGCTGGGCACATGACCGTGTGGGGCCGCCGTCATGGACACCGGGAAGGTATCCAGGGAGCAGAGAGCCACGGGTGCTGGGCAGGGGGACAGCAGGGACAGGACCTTCCGCCCACCCCCTCCAGGTGCTGTGAGGTGAGGTGAGGGCCTTAGAAGCCACGCCACAGGGGCCGGTAAGTGTGGAGGGCAGCTAGGGGGCGTGCAGGGCGCTTTGGCCAGACCCTTGGCAGAATTCATTAACCGCATCTCACTCTGCCGCCGAGTGATTTCTGCTGACCTCACCAGACCGATTAATATTTAATTAGCCTTTAGGGGGAAGGGAGGCACTTATTAACCTGCCATGTCAATCTGTCAGCGCCCGGTCTCGGACAGACAGTGGTCTAGGGAGCAGCTCCTAGGGCCTCCGGGACCGGGGCAGTGCCCGGACCCCAGAGCTAGGAATGGTGTGTCCCCACCTGCACTGAGACTGGGTCTAGGGGCTGTCCTGGCCAAGGCCTCTTAGCCTGAGTTGGGGTGAACAGGGCACAGAGAGCGGGGGTGCTCTTCCCCGGGCTGGGCGGGGCCCTGAGCAGCATTCACCGGCCTGCATCTAGCTTGCGCCCTGGGGCCTGAGGCCTGGTGCCGACTTGTGGAGGATGGAGCTTGAGGGGGGGCTCCAGGATTTGGGGGGACGGCTCCATGAGTGGTGAGGATTGGATCAGAAAGTGCTGCCAGACTGAGTGCACAGCCTCAACCACCACACCTGGCAGCCACCTCTCAGCTGCAGGTTGATGTCACCTTCTGGGGGTCCGCCAGCATTCACCCGTGGCGGGGGGTGGGGGGTTGCCAGCACTCACCCCGGGGCCTCTGCCAGCTCTCTACAAGAAGCCAGGAAAGTGAGTTTCAGGTGAACTCTCCTGGTCTTTCAGTTCGATAACAGATTCCACATTCTAAAAGGCTAAACAAGGGATGCCTGGGTGGCCCAGTTGGTTAAGTGTCCCGATTCTTGATTTCAGCTCAGGTCATGATCTTGCTGATTGTGAGATCAAGCCTGGCATTGGGCTCAGGGCAGAGCCTTCTTGGGACTCAATCTCTCTCTCTCTCTGTCCCTCCCCTGCTTGTGCTCTCCCTCTCTCTCTCAAAATAAATAAATAGAAACTTTAAAAAAAGGATTTCTTTTAAAAAATTAAAAAATAGAAAAATAAAACGAAGAAGCCAGGTGAGCCCAGCAGCCTGTCTGTGGAGCAAGCAATGCAGGCCAGCACCTGCCACAGCCCAAGCACATTGGTCCTCAGGAAACCCTCAAGGGACAGAGACCTGGAAGGCTGACTCAGGGCTTCCTCAGCCGGGCCCCTGCTCACTTTTCCTGCTGAGCCCTGGCCACGCCCCCACAGCCGGTGAGCAGCCTGCCACCCACACCCAGAAAGCCCCTGGACCTTTGCACATGCTATGTCTCCACTGACAAAGACGGCAGGCCCAGGAGTTTTCTAGTTTGACTGCCCCCCTCCTCCCTCACCCTCTCCCTCCCCATCTCCGAGAGGCAGGCGGGGCTTGCTGGGAGGGGACAGAGAAACGGGAGGTCCCTGGGGCGTGTCCCTGGGGCGGACAGTACCCAGTCCAGGTGACAACCAGGTGGGTCAATACACCTGAGCTGGGCGGGCACCGGGGCTGCCCCCTGAGCCCGTAGCCAGGCACACAGGCTAACTGTGCGAGGACCTCTCTCCCCCGTGTTGGCAGGTGGTGATGAAATTTTTAAATAAAGCAAAAAAATTAAAACTCCCTTGAGTTTTATTAAGTAAGGATGCAGCAAGGTAATTACAAACTAGCTTAATTAAATTCCACCCTTGGAAAGCACCAGTGGGTGGCCCTGGCAGGGAAGGAGGACGGGGGGCAGGGAGTGGGTTCCTTGGGCTGAGCCTCAGTTTGCCTAGCCGTAAAGTAGGGATGACATTAACAGTTGGCCCAGGAACGCTGTGGGGGTCAGTGTTCTGTGCTCAGAGAGGCCAAGAGCCTTGCTTGAGTCACACAGCGGGAACTTGCAGGGCTGGACTAGACTCTTGGAAAGGCCGGGGCTTCCCTTGGACTAGACTCTTGGAAAGGCCGGGGCTTCCCTTCCACCTGACCTCAGAGGGGACTGGTGGGGAGGGCCCCAGAGCCCCTGCCCTGGGCTGCATCGAACAGCACAGTCCGGTCAGAATGGGGAGACTTCCAGCTGTGTCTTCCCTCCTGAGGAGGTGATGGTGGAGCTGGCTTGCAGGCTGTGCTCACCGGCTAGAGACGGCTGGCACAGGGCAGGGGCGAGGGCCTGTGGGGTGGAGGCGGGAGGAGAAAGGGAAGGATGGGGAGGACAGGCAGAGGAGGGGCTTACTGTGTCTCTGCCTCTCCCTGGCGGGAGCCCCGGGAAAACAGATGTGGGGTCAGGCAGCACGGCCTGGGTGGGGCTGGGGCTGGGGCAGGAGCTCCGGAGCAGAGCCGCAGGTGTCTGGGCAGCAGTCACTCCCCGCCTTGGGGCTGGGCCCGTGGGAACTGGAGGGGACAGAGTTAGAACCTGGAAGGGGCCTGGTGCCCAGGGCAGAGAGCACACGGTGGGGTGGGGGGTGGGGCGGGAGAGATGCAAGACAGAGATGGAGGGGAGACCCTCACCCAGGCCTGGTCTAATCCTGGCTTGTACCCTGGCCAGCTGCGTGACCTTGGGCGAGTCATCCAGCCCCGAGCCTCAGTTTCCACATCTGTCAAGTGGGGAGAAAGCCCCCACCTCCTCGGCTGCTGTGAGGGTGTTAAGCACCAGTGTGCAGTTGGGGCCCTGACTGGGACCCTACCTGCCCACCCGCGCATCTCGGGACTGTAGCGCCAGCCCTGGGCCCACCCCCAGGCCACTTCCTCTGCCACCCGCAAAGGCTCATAAACCCTGAGCTTTGATCTGTCCTCATTCTGTCCCAGCCGGAAGAGACGGGGCTCCTCCCAGCGGCCCCTCCACGTCTCTCCTCGCCACCCCACTGCCTCCATTAACCTCTGCACCCCGGGCGGAAGGGACAGCCTCAGCCCTGACCCGTTCCCATGGTGGGGGCACCCTAAAGGTGAGGCTTCTGGGGGGGGGGCTGCAGCCGGCCTCGGAGCAGGTCCTTGTGTGATGTGGAGGGGCCAGGAGACAGACTCAGGGGTCACCGCCTGCGCACAGCCACCTGCGGCCTGGGGTCTCCTTATGCCAGAAGACCCAGGCGGGCAGTTCTACCGCAGAAGGTGACACCAACCGTGGCAGTCTGGGTCTCCAGGCCTGTCCCCTTGCCCAGAGCCAGGGCCGGCCTGTCAGCCCCACAGGGGCCACCTCCCCACTGCCTGAGGACCACACCTGCCGCAGGGGAGCCCTGACGGGGACAGACCCTGCTGAATATGTGTTCTCACCACGACGGCCCCCAAACACCTCCCTCCGCGGCTGGTGCTCACAGGCTGGTATCAGCATCTGATGCCCCCATGACAGACTCACCGCTGGGCCAGCTGGAAACCTCCTGGTGCTAGCGTCAGCCCGCCGCCCCGTCCACCCTCCCTGCCCTCTTCCCAGCCTGTCTCATGTGGGTCACAGTGGCGTTGCCATTGCCCTCCAGGGTGCAGGGCTCACGCCCCATGACAGGTCAGGGGGCTTACCACCTGGCCGCACCTGGGGGCTGTGCCCTGACCTGACACGTCCACAGAGCCCCCAGACCCACCCGGCTGAGCCTCCCCCTGATGCACTTGGGTCCCTGCTGCTGGTGTGCTCAGGGCGGCTGGTGGCTGGACCGAGCCAGGAGGTTTCCAGGGGGGCCTTTGAACTCCCGCTGTGGCGCCCTCATCCAGGCGAGGTGTCTGTAAATGGGGGTGTACCCCTCCCTCTCGGGGAGGCAGGAGGATGCTCAGGGGTCTCTCCCCATGGGTCCAGGCACTCAGGGTCTGGAGGCTCAGAGACTAGAAATCAGGGGGCACGTGCTGATATCATAACCAGGGTGTGGGCAGAACTGGGAGGAAAGGGGCCTGGCAGGTACTGTCTGGGGAGGGACAGTCATGGGCCCTGGAGGCAGCTTAGGCTCCATGCTGGGGCAGGATTCCAGCCTGTGATGGGGCGTAGGGGTGAGGCAGGAGAGACAGGAGGGAGGCTGCCAGCAGGAAGGGGAGCAGAAGGGACGGCAGTGCTACCATGGCCCAGTGCCCCCATTGTGCTCTTGTGGGGCCTGCCGGCTCTATCCCAACCTCAGGGGAGCCTGGTTCTGGCTGGCTTTGCCTCTGTTGTGTGACCATGGATGAAGTCCTGCCCCCTCGGGTCCCCATGGTCCTCTGTGTGCTCCGTGGGAACTGCAGCCACTCTTCTCACAGAGAAGAGGGTGAGCTCGAGGTCTGCACATGGGGTGCTCCCCATGTGCCTCCCGGGTGAGCCCCTCCCCACCTCCCTGCCCCTGCTGGGGTGAGCACAGGGCCTGCAGACGGGGGTCCTCCTCAAGGGCCTCCCGGTGAGCCCCTCCCCCGCCTCCTGCCCCCGCTGGTTCCCACACCCTCCGCTCCCCCCCACGCGGCTCCGTCTGGAATCGACACGTTTCCTTCTGCGAAATGATGCATGTTTCCCCCGTCGGGTTTACAAATAACTTCAAATTTTACTGTTTTCCTTCCCTAATGAATTCTCTGAAACGTGTTACAAGCTGCCCGGTAATGAATGTGGGGCTGCAGCCGGCTCGGCTCTGGTCCTCCTCCTGCCTCCACCAAGGTGCCGCCGAATTAGCCCGCGCCACACGCGGCTCGCAGCCCTGATGCAACCTTGTTTAGTGCAATTGGTGGGAATCCATTATATTGACAATATCCATTTGTGTAATTCCTGCATTAGGATTTTGTGCTAAACTGTGTTTGAAAGGCACTGCTGACCCTGATTACCTCTTTAATTGTGCTTAAAAATCCAGATTAATTCAGAGGCGAAGTCAACCGTGCCGGGCAGGGGCCTTGCTGGGCCCCAGCAGTGGACGGCCTCCAGGCTCCCGGGGGTAGCCAGTTCCGGAGTGTGGGCTCTTACCCTCGGAGCTTCTGGAAAACCCCGGAGCCTGGGCAGGCGGAAAAGAATGACAGCGGCTCCCAAATGTTGAGGGGCGCTGGCCGTGTGAACCCCCCCTTGCTCCTGGCCAGTGAGTTAGAGCTCACTTTTCCCAGGTGAGGGGCAGAGTCAGAGGCCGGGCGGGTCTGGGTGTCCTCTTCAGAGAGGCGGGGAGTGCTCTGCATGGCCCCCAGCTCTTCCTGCCACTTGTGGGCCTGAAGGAGGCTTGGGGCCATCCTGCAGATTCTGGGGTGCCCGCCCACACTGGGGGGGAATCAACCAGACATGGCACCCCACAGGAGGAGCGAGGACCCTGGGGTCCGGCTGAGCTGGCTCCACATCTTGGCTCCTCCCTGACTTGCTGACACAAGACCCTTCCCCCACGTGAACCTGTCTCCCCATCTGGACAGCAGAGTCCTGAGCGGCCTGACAGGTCCTTTGGATGCCATGAGATCTCCTCGGTGGTCCATCCCCAGTGCAGGCAGACACACAGTGGGTGCTGAGCAAAGGCTTGTTGTTCTGTCCTTGTCTGTCCCCCTCCTCAGCTCTCAGGGCAGCGTGGGGGTGAGGTATTCACATCCCTGGGTTCACGCCACGAGGTGTCTGTCCCTAGAGCACATCAAATCCCCTGGGGCAGGGTCACAATTTCCGGGGTGGGCTCTGGGGGAGCAGAGGGAGGGGCAGAGCACCCCCAAAGCCCTCAGGCAAACACGCACAGGACCCCCATATCAGGGGCCGGGGAGCGCCAGCCAGTAGACTCCAAATACGTCTGAGACTCAGGGCTCTGGTCCAACCCAACACCAGAGACACGGGAGTGGGGCCCTCCCCCTTTGCCCTGTCTGAGCCCCACATCTGTGTGCACCAGATGGGGACGGTGAAGAAGGTCACCTGAGGATGGGACGGAGGAAACGCCCTGGACCCTGAATCCAGCGCACAGACACGACTAAGGCAACCCCCTGCCAGCTCTCCCCAGGGGATCCCTGGGTGGTCCAGCTGAGGCTGGCGCCTTGGGGCCTGCGGAGTGGGATCGGCACCCCAGAGGTTGCCCTGTCTTGGTGCCCCGTCACTCAGTCATGGTGGCAGGCTGCCCTGGGGAGGGGCTCTAGCATCCAGGCATTTCCAGGCCAGCCAGGGGCACCCTGCGGCCAGCAGCCCCGCACAGGGGAGGCAGAGGCTGGCGCTCACCCACCCCAAGCGCGGGAACCGGGTCCATGACTTAGGGAGGCCCGGGCACCTCGTCCACCGGTCATGCACACACAAGTATGCTTGGTTCTAACACTTTCACCAAGGTAGGATTCCCACACCATGCACCCCCGCATGGTGCGCTGTCCCATTGTCCCATGCCTCCGCAGGTACATGCAGCCAGTTCCATGACACCTCCGTACCCCCGGTGGCAGCCCCTGCCCCGTGGCACCCACCCCCGTTCCCCTCAGAGCACCCAGCTCCCAGCAACCCCTAACCTGCCACATAATTCTGTGGACTTGTGCATGCCGGATGCCACATAGGAATGGAGGCCACGGGGCCTCTGCCCACGGTCCACACTGCAGCACGCATCTGCACCCTGTTCCTTTCTGTGGCTGAGTAATACTCTGTGGTTCAGGTACAGCATCCTGGCCTCACCCGCTCACCCACCGGTGGGCACCTGGGCTCTCTCCGGCTTGGGGAATCACACGCAACGGTGCTGTCGGCATCCATGCGCAGTTTTGTGTGCGGCTGGGCTCACCCTCTCTTGGCCACATGCCCAGGAGTGGAATTGCTGGGTCACATGACTGCTCTGTGTTTAACTGTCAGAGGGACGACCAGAGCGCTTTCCGTTCTGCGTTGCCACCGACAGCACACGAGCGTTCCAGAGTGTCGGCGTCCTCTCCAGCACGTGCCGTCTGCCTCGTTAACTGGGGGCACCCTGTCGGCTGTGATGTCCTGTCCCGCTGGGGCTGTGACCTGCACGGACACCAGCTCCCGAGGCACCGTTTCCTGGCTCATGGGCCATCTGTGTACCTTCTTTGAAGAAATGTCCATTCAGATCCTTGCCTCGTCTTAAAAATTGGGTCCCTTGTCTCTTTTACCATATTTTCGAGGCACAAATGCTGTATTGCATATGTGATTTGCAGACATTTTCTCTCATTCTGTGGGCTGTCCTGTCACTTCCTTGCTGCTGTCCTTTGAGACACAAAAGTTGTAGATTTTGATGACATCCAGTTGATCTCTTTGTTCTTCTGTTGCTGGTGCTGTGGGTGTCACAGCCAAGAAGTCATCGTCCAGCCCAACGTCATGGACACTTGAGTCCCCGTCTTCTGAGACTTTCGCGGCCTTGGCCATCACGTATAGGTCTTGATATAATGTGAGTCCACCTTTCTCGAAGGGAGGGAGAGGAGCTTCCCTCTCGCGTGTGGATGCCCAGCGTGCTGGCACCGTTGGCTCAAAAGGCTGTCTTTGCCCTACTGAACTGTATCCGCACCCTTGTCAGAGGTCAGTGGACAGCAAGTGTCGGGGTCACTCTGGACCCCAGTTATGTCCGTGAGCCCCATGGTTGTCCTTGCGCTGGTACCACTGTGTCATGATTGCTGCACCTTTGTATTTACTTATTTGAGAGAGAGAGAGAGCATGAGCAGGGGAGGGGCAGAGAGAGGCAGAGAGGGAATCCAAAGTGGGCTCTCGCTGTCAGCACAGAGCCCAACCCAGGGCTCACGACTGTGAGATCTTGACCTGAGCTGAAATCAAGAGTCAGATGCTCAGCTGACTGAGCCCCCAGGCGCCCTTGTGATAACTTTAAATCAGGACACATGCGTCCTCCTCATTATTTCTTCTTTCTCAGGATTGTTTTGGTTTTCTTGGCCGCTTGAACTTCCACTGAATTTTAAGATCCTCTTGTTAATTTCTGCCAAAAAAAAACGTGAATAAATAAAAACCAGGATTTGTATAAAGATTCACCAAATCTGTGGAAATTACGGAGTGCTGACATCTGCCCGATCTAGGAACATAGAGTGTCTTTCTTAAATCGGCCTCGACAGTGTTTCCTGGTCTCAGAGCACACGTTTTGTTAGATTTGTTCCCAAGTATCATATCATCATAAAAATCCTCTGGTGTGGCATCCGCAGGGGATAAAGCTAATACCATGTGGCCGTGGAGCCGGCCAGAGAGGAGGGGGACACTCCAGACAGGTGGTCTCTTGCCGTGAAGTGAATTCCCCAGACATCGTAGGCGTCTGCCTGCGGGGAAGCCACGGGTCCCTTGCCCCGCGTGCCACCTTCCAGGGCCGCCCCGCTGCAGGCAGGAGGCCCCGGTCCTGATGTGGGAATGTTCCTAGAGCCCCCAGGCTTCCCCTGCGAGGGGCCCGAGGGGGCGAGAGGGCTGCGGCACCCTCAGAACCTCATCCCAGAGCCCCCACACTGTCTGCCGTGCCACATTCCCTCTGTTAGATGCAGGTCACCGAACCCAGCCTGCTGCTGAGGGGAAGGGACTTTGTCACCACTTTTCTGTGGACACGTTTTAAACCCACGACGGGCGGTGGCCTCCCGACCTCTCTGCTCCAGACCTTCGATCAAGAACCCTGAGTCCAGCAGCTTGAGAGGCAGGAGGGACGGGAATCACAGAGCTATTGGGACAGGACCAGGACCTTCGGGGCAACTGGGTGCCCACCGCTGCCCACGCTGCCCCAGAGCACAGCAGCTCCACGCCCCGGTGCCACAAGAGCGGTGGCTGTTCTCTTTCACATGTGCACAGCCCTGTACAGTTTGCAAAACATCCTCCACGACAGTGACAGGATGCACCAGTGGGTCTTTCAGGTGTCACTGTGGTGACACTTCACTGTTTACAGATAAGCAAATGGAGGCCCAGACGAGGAATATCCCCTCCCCCCTCCGTCGTACAGGCCGTATGGGACAGCCCCTGAACCCAGGACGCACCTGTCTCCCTGCAGCTCTGGTTCAGAGATGGGGCCTCGCCCACAGCCCCAGAGGGTCCTCTGAGACACGGGTCCTACACAGCCCTCCTTCACCGCCTTAAGAACCCCGGGGTCAAGGACAAAGAGAGTGAAGAGCCGCTCTGGCCAGTGGTCCTAGTATGCTGGACACTTTGTGCTCAGTGACTACACTGCCCCCCCCATCGAGAGTGGGACGCCTCCCTGGGGTAAGCTTGCTCCTGCATCCTTCTCTCCTCACCTTGTACCCCAGGTTTCCAGACAAGAGTCGGCCCGCCCACCCCTTCCTGCGGCGGCCTCCCACCCACTGCCAGCCCGGCCCTGGTCCAGGCCAGGAGGCACCCCTCCCACCCCGAGTTATTTACTTTCCTTAATAACCTTTTATGAGGGGCCTGCATGGCCTTCAGGAGAGCGGCGGAGCCGGCTCTGGGGTCATCCCTCGGATGTGATTTTATTAACTTAAAGTCGGCCCGAGGCAGGTGAGGCAGCGGCCCCTCCCTGGCCACATGCTGGCCGCCTGGCCTCCGCTGGAGGTGTGGGTAGCTGGGCCCGTTAATTAAACCCGTGTCCATGCTCTGCCCGCGCCTCCGACGGTGGGAAGCCCCGGCGGCTCAGACCCGTGGTGCCGCCACCTGCCTGCTCTGTAGCGCTCCCTGTCCACCTGCCTCTCAAAGGTGCCTGGGCTCTAAAATTTAATCAATTTCCTATTTAATCAAAATCAAACCATTTTATTTAATGCTACAGTTAATCGATTGTATTGAAGTATAATTTATACTCTGTAGAGTGCTCCCACTTTAAGCATACCATCCGATGAGTTTTGACAACTGTATACACTCCTGAGGCATCACCATGGTCCAGACGGGATGACCCTGCTGGAGTCACACGGGCCACCAAGCGCTGGAAGCGTGGCTGGTCCAAACAGGTGAGAGTGCATGTGAAATACGCGTCAAGTTTGGAAGAGAAGAGCGTCTGGGGAGAAAACTACACTATCTCACTAATGATTTCCACGGTGACTAGGTGTTAAACAGTAATGTTTCAGCACACTGAGTTGATACAATGTAGTATTGAAATTAACGTCACTGTTTCTTTCTGCTTTTTGAATGAGTCCGCAGGCTCATGTGGCGCTGCTGTTGACCAGGCGGTGCAGAGCGCTCCCTCCTGCCAGAAAGTTCTGCGTGCCTCGCCCTCCTGCTCCACTGCCCGGTAGCCCTGACCTGGGCACTGTCCCTCCGAGCCCACGTCCCACCTGTGAGATGGACTAGGACTTTGCCGCCTGGGCTTGTGTGCGTCTGCAGGGCCCCCAGCTGTGGGCGGGGCCATCACCCGCAGGCAGTGCCTTCCAACTTCTGGTTCTCCCTCCTGGTCAGTTCTGGAGGAGGGGGTGCGGGGACGGGGGCACCCCCTGCTCTCAGACGCCCCAGAGGGCCGGACCTCGTTCTGCAGTTACTGGCGGAACACGTGCACAAATACAGGGGGAGGGAGGCCCTTCCGGAAGACAACACACAGAGAAAGAATATGGAATTCCAGAATTCACCTTTGGCTGCCCCATAGAAACCATTGATTGGAGCGAGAATCACCAATAACGTAAGACACAGGGTGTGAGGGGGAGGGCGTCCCCACTGTGTTGGGCGTCTGCCCACTGTGACTCCAGCCCCTGCCTGTGTCACAGGAGTCCCCTCAGCCCCTGGCCCACGTCAGGAAGAAACATCACACAGGATGCAGGCCCACGTGGAAGGAGGGGTGTTCGACCGGTGACTTGCCTGGACTGTTTGAAATGTCGATTCCTCGAAAGACAAAGGAAGACTGATTCCCAGCCAAGGGAGGCCAAAGAGACAATCGGAGACCCCTTGAGCATGGGCTGGACCGAGGTTGAGTGGGTGTGCCGGCAAGGATACTGGGCAGGGCACAGGGCCCGAGCGTGAGCGGTGCAGGCTGGGCCTGGGGGCAGGCTACAAACACAGAGTCTCGGGCCACCCCACACTGGCTGAACCCAAACCTGTGTATTTTTAATTTTCTTGACAGTTTTACTGATGTCTCATTGACTTCACATATTTAAAGGGTGTATTGGTGGGGCACCTGGGGGGCTCAGTTGGTTAAGTGTCCCATCTCAGCTCAGGTCATGATCTCACGGTTTGTGGGTTCGAGCCCTGCATCAGGCTCTGTGCTGACAGCTCAGAGCTTGGAGCTGCTTCGGACTCTGTGTCTTCCTCTCTCTCTGCCCCCCCCCACCAGAAATAAACATTAACATCTTAAGCACTGCCACACTGTTTTCCAAAGCAGCTGCACCGTTCTCCATTCCTGCCCAAGATGCATGCAAGTTTCCACACTGTGCCCGACCCTGACTGTGGTCGATCTTACTCTTAGCTGCCCTAGGCTGTGTGTAGGGTGGCGTGTCTCAGTGTGGGCGTGGCGTTTCCCAAGGACGTGGCTGGTCAGCATCTTTCTGTACTTCTTTGCCATCTGTACATCTTGGGGGAAATTAGGATTGAAATATTTTACCAAGTTTTGACTGTTTTTACTGGTTTCTTATTGTTGAGTCTTGAGCACTCTTTATATATTCTGGTACAAAGTCTTATATCAGGCATACAGTTTGCAAAGATTTCCTCCCCTTTTATGGTTTGTCACTTTGTTCTCTTAGTGTCTTTCAAAGAACAGAGGTTGTCGTTTTGATAAAGTCCAGTTTATGAATATTTTATTTTATGGATCATGCTTTTGGTGTCATATCTAAGAAATCTTTACCTACCCCATGTTTAGGAAGATTTTATCTTTGTAAAAGCATTTTATGAAAGATTTTATCTTTGTAAACACCCAGAACAAGTGTTATAGTTCGGGAGCTTTACTTCGAGGTCTGTGATCCATTGGATTTAATATTTACATACGGGGTGAGGCGTGGATCATAGTTCTGTTTTTTGGTGTTTTCGTTTTTTACATGGGTGTCCAGTTACTCCAGCACTGTTTGTGGAAAAACCAGCTTTTCCACACTGACTTTGCCCTTCCAGTTTTGTCCAAAACCGGGTGCCCACATATTCTGTTCCATTGGTCTGTTTGTCTGTTCTTCACACCGGGCTCACACTCTCTTTATGAGTGGAGCGTTACAAGACGTCTGAAAATCGAGAATGTTAGTCCTCCAGCTCTTTGAAAAACACTTTCAAAGTGTTTTTTTTTTTTTTTTTTTTAACTATTGTCTAGGCTTTGCATTTCTGCATGAACTTTAGAATCAGCACGCCGCCATCTACAGAAAGCTGGGTTAGGCCCACCTGGAACCGTTAGTGTATTCACTGGCCACTGGGCTTGGGGGCCATTCCTAGATGGGCCCAGCAGAGAGTGGTGGGGAGGGGACTAGACACTCAGATCCAAACCCTGGCTCAGGGCCCACCTTGCATGGCAGTCTGTCACTGCCTGTCTCCTCCTGGGATTTGGGGACAGTGGCACTCAAAGATCCCAAACTGCTGGGGATAAAGGGTGAGGATGGTGTTGCTCAGTGTGGCAGGCAGGCGAGGGTCCCAGGTCGGGCTCCCTGAGCTGCACCCCAGCTCACTGCTGGGTAGGCTTTCTGCACCACCCCGTGCATAAGCCCCTGGCCAGCCTCAAACCCCATGGAGAGGGGACGAGGCTCGTAAAAGAGAGCATTTCCCCAAACCTCAGCACCCTTCACCTGGGCCTTGTAGTAAAAGTAAACAAAGCTAAACAACATTTACTCAGGTGACCAGGCAGCTGGGCTGTGCAGATCTGACTCAGTGTGAAAGACATCCACACGGCCCCAACTCTGCGCTGACTGACCCACTGTCCCTTGGCAACACTCTGCACCAGACCCTGCAGCTACCATGGGGCACATGTGCCAGGGCGCCTGCCCGGCCCAGGGAGCTCCTCTCCAAGCCGCCCAGCTGGCAACAAGCAACCTTCTACCCTCCAGACGGGAGGCCGACCCCCGGGTTCCCATCACATGGTCCCACTGACTCCCTCCTCTTGCAATCTCCCCTGTGCTCCTCGGAGCATGGCAGGGTCACCCCATCATCCCAAAGGTCCAGAGAGGCCGGGACTCTTTCCTGAGGCTGCACAGCTTGCAGGGAATGGGTGCCCACTGGCCTCCTGCTCCCAGCTGACCCCATGGTACCTGGAGAGTCCCTGCCCACCCCCCACCCCCACCTCACCTGCCCTGCTCACCTGCCTTGCATTTGCCCATCCCCCCCGCTCACCTGCCCCCCCCCCCTGCCCTGCTCACCTGCCCTGCTCACCTGTCCCCCCACCTGCTCTCCTCACCTGCCCTGCTCATGGCCCTCCCCACCTTGCTCACCTGCCCTGCTTACCTGCCCCCACCTGCTGTCCGGCCACGCTGCCTGGGGACTGCCTCCTGTCCTATCTGCAGCTTCCCACCCTCCAAAGAGCCACCCCAGCTATTTACCATGGACTCATTTAAGTTGGTTAATTTTTAATAATGTTGAAATTTCCATGTGAATAATTCAGGTAAATTATTTATTAAAGCACAGGATAAAGGGATCAGGAGAATTACCAGTCAACAGTGTTACCTGGGGTGTGGACAGGGTGGGCGAGGGGACAGGGGTAAGTGGGGAGAGGCAGGGGTAGCGAAGGCCTGCTAATCGGGCAGCATCGTGGCCAGGAGGGCGCTCCCCGGCTGGACAAGTGGCGTTGGCACGGATGCCACCAAACCTGCTCCTCCTCCCACGGCCACATTGAGCCCCCAGCCACCTGGTCCTGTGGCCTGGTGGCCTTGTTTCACTCTTGAGCCCCTGTGTCCACTTGTAACAGCTTCCTTCATGCCCCTGATGGCATTTGGGCCCCTCAGATCTGTCCCCAGCAGCCCAAGAGACCTTTCTGTGCACAAGTATGATCACATCCCTTTGCGAGGTCCCCACAGCAGGAGACCCCTCGAGGCCCTCAGAGCCTGACAGGATTCTGCTCTCCACACAGCTCACCGCAGGCTCTTCCTGCCTCTGGACCCTCTCGCCCGCAGGCATCCCCACTGTTCAGGGCACCCCAGCCCCAGCCTCCTCACAGCCCCCCATTCCCCATCCACTTCCCTGGAGCCCTGCCAATGTGAACACCATGAGTCCTTCTCCAGATTAAATCTCTCCCGTGGCCCCCCTGATGCTCCTGGAGCACAGTCCAGGCCCCCTGGCAGTGCACAGGACCCCCTGCTCTCCCGCCTCCTACCCTGCTCCAGTCAGAACAGGTGTTGGCTGGTCCAAACACGGATGCCACACCTAGCTGGGGAGTCAGCCCCCACCTCCATAGACAGAGGCAGGAGCCCCTCAGAGAGCCCCTTAAGACCCCTGCGTGGTGGGGGTTGTCACTGAGGCCAGAGTCAGGAGCACTGACCCTGGCCAGCACAGGGGCATCTTCCTGCTACTGGCTCTGCACCAGAGCCAGGAAGCCCAGAAAGAGATCCCAACCCCTTGCTCAGGATCCAACTTTGGGGTGAAGCCTGTGCCCAGCGGTGTCCCCTGGCCCGTCCACCATCACCCAGGAGCCCATTGGTGTTCCTGTCCCCACCAGCAGCTGCCCGGCTTTAGTCACCAGCATCCAGCCTGCTTTGCCATAATTAAAGTGCAGGGTCTGTATGGGGACACTGGCCATGGAGGCATCGTTTCCAAGTTGCACAGCCCAGGGCAAGGAAGGTGACTGGGTGACAGGACCCAGTGGACCCTGCTAAACCACCTGGGGCTCCTTCAGTGGGTCTGTGTGGAGGAAGCAGCTCCACCCCACCCCCCATGGTGCAGGTGGCAGCAAAAGCAAGGGGTGGGGAAGAGGGAGTGGGGATCCCCAGAGAGGGGGTCCCCCTGGCTGGGCAGCCCTGTTGGACCCCCTTCTGTGTCCTGGCCTGGCCCATCAGAGAGCCTGCATCATGGACCCCGGGGCCCCCATTCTGGGCCTTGAGTGTGTCCCTGGCCTGTGACACTCACACATGCCCTGTCTGAGGAACCTCACTCACAGCCTCCAGCCCCATGCGGGCCGGCCTGACTCCCAGCTCCCCAGTGTCCAGCTCCTGGCTCAGCTGGGAGCAAGTGTTGGGAAATGTTTGCCAGGTGAGCAAGGGGCCGGCCAAGGCTGCCCAGGAGGGGGTCCAGGCTAGTCCCCCATTTTCATGTCCACCCAGAGCCAATGCCCAGGGTGCTGGGGCAGGGCTGGGGGTGGGAGCAGACCCTTCCTCAAATCCTGCCCCCCACCAAGTACCCTGGAAGAGCTGCTGTCCTGAGCATGGCAGCCACCCTTGGAAGGAGGTGAAAGAGAGATAGGGCGGGGGTTAGCCCTGTGGGGGCGTCCTCAGGACCTTCACTCTCCTCGGGGCTCCCGGGACTGCCAGCTGCTTCTGCAGACAGCCTCCCCGCTGCCTCCCGAGCATGCTGACCCCTGCGGCTGCCCTGCACACACCTGCGATCTAGCCTCCAGGCTCACCCAGCAAACAGTTGGGGGCAGGTGGCCCGACATGATGGTCGTCCTGCGCCTGAGCCACGGTCTGTGTGGGAGGCCCAGGTTTCAGGGGACAGGGAGGCACATCTGTGTGTCTATCAGGCGTGGTCACCCAGGCATCTGGGCCTCGCATGGCCAGGGGATTCGGGGGAGAGCGCTGGTGCCCCTGGGTATCTCCGAGCCTCAGTGACCACATCTGTGAAGTGGGAAAGAGACCCCTGCTCTTCTGAAGCATCTCCGGGACCCAGATGGAGGGGGCAGGCTGGAGCCAGACCCCACCACGGGCTGATCTGGGGCTTTTCTGAGCCGCCTGGGTGTCCCCATCTGTAAAAGGGGATGACACTGCCCGCCTGCTGAGTGGGGGTGAGGGTTACATGCAATAATGGTCATAAAAGGCTGAAAGTCGGAATTACTCATGAAGCAGCATGAAGCAGTCACTGCTGCCATGTCCACTGGCCCTGGTCCACACTGATTTCTGCTTGAGGGAGATTCCCACCCACCAGGCTCGCAGCTGGCACACTGGGAAAGCCTAAGCCTCGACGGTCCCTGGGCGGTCCCTGGGCAGTCCCAGGCACGGGAGGGGCTGACTTCTAGTTGGGGGCAGACAGCCTGCTGCCGGGTGTGGGCGGTGGAGGCCCTACTGACTTACGACCGCTCAAGGGAGCTCCCCAAGACCCACCCCAGGGAAAATCGCTCCCTTTGCAGGGCCCAGGTAATAATAATAATCGTTAAAAATAATTAATGGGACAACCAACAAAGTTGAGTGCTTGATGCACTACGTGTTTTTCTCATTGACTTTGCAACCCCCACGGGGGGAGGCCCTGCTACTGCCCCAGTGCACAGGTGGGGAAACCGAGGCCCAGTAGGATAGGGGCCTGCCCAGCACAGAGACCTGAGTGGGCTTCCAGGAAGGAGTCTACAGCCTGCTGGGAGGATGGCTGAGGACATGGCCCTCCCAACCATCCACCGTCCCTGCCACCTTCCACCCAGAGCCAGGCCCTGTTTAAAGAAACATCCCTTTTAAAACTCATCTTACATATTTGATTTAATCACTGAGTGCTGATTTTTGCGAAGCAGGTCATGACCCTGGTCATTTTGTGAAAATGAATTGCCTGGGGAAATGGAAATTGTCACTTTATTATAGGATTAAAAAATTCAATCCATTTGAATAATAATGGGAAATAAGGCAAACCATGTCCTTCCTTTTCTTATTAATGAATTAGGATCCTGGAGACAGGCAGGTGCACCCAGGGCAGTGTTGGATTTGATCCCTCCAGGGTCTTCCATGGAGTGGGTGTTTCCAGAGAGAGGGCAAGACTCCTGCACCCCCCACCTCCATCCATGTTTCCCTTCCCGAGGGCTCTGTGGGGGCCCCCTCCCCTCCTGACGCCTGCCTCCAGGGAGCCACACCCCTCTTCAGCCACCCAGACCATCCCGCGGGGGGCTGCTCCTTCCTGAAGGTCCAGCCCGCCGCACGTCAGAGTGTCTGCTCTGCCACCTGCCTGAGAGCGTGTGGTCAGACCCGGGGGGTGCTGGGACACACCCCATGGGCCGCACAAGCACATGTTCGAGAGATGCCTACAGACATGCATCCCAAATGACGAGAAAGGGCCACGGTATCCGTGTGAATATATGTGCATGCACGTGTTGTTTCATGCGGCGAAAACACATGACGTACTATTTACCATCCTCGCCGTTTCCAAGTGCACAGTCAGGGGCACCGGGCACGTGGACGCTGTTGTGTGGCTGTGTCTGGAAACCCCCACCCTGCAACACTGAAGTTCTGTCCTCATTAAACGACGGCCCTCCAGTCCCCCTGCCCTGTGCTGTACCTTCTCTCTATACGGTGTGAGCAGGCAGGGCTGCATTATTTATCATATATCATACGCTCTGTCCTGTGATGCAGTGGGACAGGGTCCCTGGTCCAGAGTCCTGAAATATCATCAGGGAGACAGTCAGAACCCAGGACCCAGACTTTGAGGGTGCAGAGTCCCTCTGAGGGAAGGAGACCCCGTGGGTACCCTGAGGTCACGAGGAGGAGGCACAAGTGCCCCGCCGAGAGTCAGGGACTGGACAGGGTGGCTGTGGGTTTGTCCAGAGCTGAGTCTGCACTGATACCCCCCAACAAGAAGTGTGTGATCTGAACCACATGCCACCCACAGGCCGGACCCCCGGTTGGCTGGGGCTGCACTGAGGCCAAGCACGCTGTGGTGTGAAACCTCGAAGCAGGCAGCCACAGAGGACAGGGGAGAGGCCTGGCGATGGGGACAGACAGGAGGCTGGTCTGGGCTCCGTCCGTCCCTTGGCAATGGGAGGTGGGAGGTCACAAGGTTGTTGGGAAACGACAGCTCGAGGACTTAGAGGTGACCTCGTGCTGCCCCAGTGAACTCCTTTCCTTCCCTTGGAGGGTCAGGAACGCCGGGGGGAACCTCATGGGCGTGTCCCCAGGAAGAGAGAAAGGCCACAGAGCACTTGGGCCCCTGGTTGAGCTCCACAGTTCATACTAGACCCCTGTGCTCCCTGGCGGGGGTGACTCAGGGGGCCTCAGTTTCTGGATCTGTAAGGTGGTCCCCCAGGGAGGCGGCACCTCCCACCAGCTCCACTGTCACAGCCCCGGGGTCTCTGTGGCAGGGACACGGTCCTCACTTATTGCCTTGCTGGATGGCGGTCTGCAGGGGCCTGGGCAGCGCGTACCAATAAGGGTGGCTGCAGGCAGGCGGAGGCATTGTCCTCTGTGAGAACAAAATAATTAAAAGAGGATTCGGGGGATCAGGCTTGCTTATCTCTGGGGATGGTCCAGCACTTAATGCTTCCCAGGCTGACCTGCTCAGAGCAAGCCAATGGTCAGGCTGGGGTCAGGGATACAGAGCCGGGGCAAGGCCCAGGACCCCCAGGCGGGGAGGGCTCGGAGGCCCGGCTGGTCCCCCATGGAGGACCCACAGCTCCCCAGGGGGCACCCCCCGCTCCTGACTGTGTCCTGCTGGGCATTGCCCTTGGTCCCGTCCCCATTTTCTCCCCTGGGAGCCCTGCCGACCTGTCTACGGCTCCCACCCGGGGCCCCAGAGAGCCAGCCGCTGCCTCTGCTCAGCTCTGCAGGACGCTCAGGCCCCTGGCCTCTCCCCACAACTCCTCATCCCCAAGGGAGCTGGGCCCTTTCCCACCCAGGCCGCTGGCCACTGGTCCACCAGCCTTTACATCTTGAGCCAGGAGCCAAGCAATGGAGATAGACCAGACTTGTTCCAGAGCGCGAGCCTCTGCCAGGCTCCAGGGGCCGGACTCGGGCTACCCAGTCCCACAGCTCCACACCAGGGTCTTCAGCCTCATGTCGGCCTCTGGACCCCCCCACCCCACCCCATGGCCTCTCAGAAACTACTTGTGGCTCTGATTAGCCAGAATTGGCCTTCATGGTGGCAGACCAGACACCGTAAAATGCACGACTCATGTACATCCTGCAGCTGGGCCATGGGTGGTATTCATGTCAAAAGGATGTATTGAGCACCCACTGTATACCAGCACAGAATATATGCTAGGGAGACTGTGGTGCACAAGGTTGTCATGGCCCTGTCTCCAGAGCGAGTGCTCTCCGGGGCAGACCGACAGGACACACCAGCCATAAAAATAGGTCATTTTTATGTAGAAATACAGGAACAGAGTTGGGCGGGGGGTGTGTCCGCATCTGTCGCTGCAAGCCAGGCCACCCAAACCTGCAGCGACTACCATGTAGCTGTGCTCAGGAGCTGCGGGGGGTGGAGCGTGCACAGGGCCCAGTGGGGATGGCGGCCTTTGCGTGTGAGGTCAGGGAGTGGGGCTGCCTCCACAGCAGGGGCTGAGACACCCGGAGACGCCTTTCTTCACGTTTCTGGGTCCATACTGGCTGCCGTCTGGGACCTCTGGGCCCCCTTGGCCAGGGTACCTACAGGTGGCTGCTTGGGCTTCCTCTCGCACAGCATGAGGCAGGGCCCCAGAGACTGGCTGAGCCCAGCTGGGGAGCTGAGGTGTGAATACTGAGGCCCAGAGAGGCCAGCCAAGCTGCCCGGGGCCATGCGGTGAGATGTGACTGGCTAGCAAGAGGAGCCCAGAGCCACGTCCCAAACCACCATGGCCTCCCTGGACTCACCTCCGGGGTATGGAACCCTGGGGTTAGACAGGTCCTGAGGCAGGGCCTGTGGCGCCGGCAAAGTCCCAAATAACCTAGTGACCCTAAACCTGGTCCCACAGAGGATGCAGGCTGGGGACAAGCAGGGTACTGGTGTCTCTGGACTCCGGGCCTCGTTGGGCAGAGGGGAGGGGAACCCAAGGCCCCCGTGAGACTTGGTGTCCCCGGGTGGAGTCTCTCTGGCTCGGGCTGTGAGGACAATACGCCTGACTCCTACACGGCCTCACTACCCAGGGATTAGCTGGACCAACTCCCACTGCCCCATGTCACACACGACACTGAGGCAGGGGGAGGGGCAGTGACACGGTCCAGCTCAGAGTGGTTTGAGCTGTGCCCGTTCTGCCTGGGGAAGGGATATGGGGCGACCTGGGTCAGGTGCCCTCAGCTGGGAGCCAAGGGGAGATGGCACTCACTATACCTGCCATACCCGCCGTGCTCCTGCTGGTGAGGGCAGCCCTAACCCCAGCGCCGCCAGTCAGCTCAAAGGAGGACCTCCCCAGGGGCTCCGGGCACACAAACAAGGCTGGGCGGGTCCTGCGGGGGCTGCCCCATCCCAGGGCATCCTGCCTGCCCTCCTGGGCATGGCCCAGCCCTCACTTGCCTACCCAGTCACCCTGGACTGCACCCGGGATGCAAACCCTTCTGCTCCCCTTTGCCCCTGTGTCCCCAGGCCTGGTGCAGCCCAGAGAAGCATGGGCGCCACTGCCAGCCGGGACCCTGCCCCTGCAGCCCCGCACCCAGCTCCTTCCTGCCTCCAGGGTCAGGCCATCATCCCTTTGTCCCCGGTCCCACTGCAAGGGCTGTGTAGCAGCAAGGCTCGGAGCCCCGGGAGGCCCGGCTCAGGACCCCAGCCACGCCAGCTGCAGTTTCTGCCCCCAGCCCCTGCCAAGGCCTATGCAGACCCCCTCCCAAACACACATGGTGGGTTTTTATTAAACTTCCTTGTTAATTGCACAAGTAATGCATGAATACATCTGGAGTGAGTTTTAAAACAAATCCCAGACACCATATCATTTCACTCATAAATACTTCAGTATACAAATGGGGCTTTAAATAATTTGCTGTTGAAATGATGTTGGTTTCTCCTCTGATCAACACGGCACACGCTAACAGAGCAAAGAGGACGGGGAAGCCCACCCCAGCCAGCCTCGGGGACGGTGATGTCGAAGCCACGCTTCCGGCCTCCCGCGTGGGCCCTTCCTGGCCCTGCTGTGCACCTGCGGCTGCCTGCGGGGGGGAGAAGGGGGTGCTCTCCACAGTGGGTGCTGGGCGCAGCCTACTCGTCTCCCTTAGCAATGCATCTGCATTTCCCCGGTGCCGTAACCCGCTCACGAAACGTCTGTGCCAAAGGCCTCCTGTTGGGTGCGATTCTCTGCGGTTATAAACACTGCACTGAACATCTTTGTGCTGGGGACCATGTATGGTTTTCGGATCATTCTCCAAGGATAGGTTCCCAGACGCCGGCTTCCACCATCAAAGCTCCCGTTCCCAAATTGCTTTCCAAGAAGACACAAACACTGCTGAAGCCCTCATAAATCACGGTGGGGCCGGGGCGCCCTGGCGCAGCAAGGTCACTGGAGCAGCAGGGCCCCTGGGTTGTGATGGCCTGTGGGAAGGTGGCCTGGAGGGCCGGGGCCTGGTCCTCAGCTGCCCACTGCGTTGCGCCCTGATGCGCCCAGGCTCACCGGCGGCCTTGTCTGGTCCTTGCACCGCCCCCTCGGCCTCACGGACACAGAGCCCAGGGCACAGAGGGACAGAGGGCTGGGTCCATTTTCTAGTGGCTGTGCCTGCTCTTCAGGAATTCAGGAGGGGAAGAGGCAGGGGAGAGAGAGAGGACCCGCCTGAGTGTGGATTCTAGTGTGTTTGTTTTGATTCCCTCCTCTCCCCTGGGCCTCAGTCTTGCCACCAGAGAAGGAAGGCAGCTTTTCGAGCCCAAGCAGGGGAGCTGGGGCTCCCAGACCCCATCTCTCTCCACCTGCTCCTTCCTGGGGCGCAGAGAGGGCCTGTGACTTGCTCAGAGCCACAGCCCTCCCCTCGGACTTCTGCTGGCTTCCCCTCAGCTCTGACCAGGTAGCCGGAGGCCCAGCCAGTAGAGCACTGCAGCCCCATTTCCGGGAGCCATGCCAGTACCTGTGTGAGCCTCCTCAAGGCAGGTGGCCTCTCTGCTTCACCCATGGGGAAACTGAGGCCAGGCCTGGCCAGGCTCCAAAAGAAGCGCCCAGCCTGGGAGAGGACTGCACGCTCCTCCATCCATTCCTCTGCCTGCTCTCACGCCCTGGCTTGAGCAGAGATGCCTGCCCCATGGGTTCCACAGGGGAGCTCCAGAAGAAATCAAGCTAGGTGAGAAATCTAGGCAGAGGGGAACTGGGAGTGGGGTCGCAGATGGAACTGTACCCCTCCCGGGGGACCCCAGGAGAGAGGAGGCCAGGTGGGCGGGGGGAGGCCAGTCCGAAGCACACCCCACCCACCCTCCGTCCCTGGGGCAAATTTACCCAGCGCTCCCCGCCCAGGAAAATCCCAAGACCCCTCCTCTGCGCCAGGAGCACCCTGGCCCCGCCCCAGCCCTACACCCCCACCTATGCCCCACATAGGCCTCCCAGGGCCTCCCCCGCCTCAGATCCCCTCCCACAGACTCCCCGCGGGCCCCGCCCCCTCAGGTCCCCCGCCCCCTAGCGCAGGCCCAGCCCCAGGTGCCGGGCTGCGGGCCGGAGGGGCGGCTCCAGCTGTCAGCGGGCGGTGCATCACACGCTGTAAGAAGGTGTTGACAGGAGCAGCTGGACGCGGGCGAGTGATGAAAAGAAGCAAATTTCTCTGCGATTCCGCGCCCGGCCTCCTGGTGGCGGGAGGCGCCCCCTGCCGGCGGCGCGCGCCACGACCCCCCGCCCGGACTGTGTGCGTGGCCCCATTGCACAGGCCGGACACTGAGGCTGTCAGGTGCGCGTGCCAGGTGCACGGCCCTGCCAGAGGGGCCACAGGCCAATGGGGGCTGAGTCGTCGCAGGCTTCTTCTCTCTGAGCTGCCGTCTCCTCACTCACTCGTCCACCAGCAGGCCTGGTGCAGAGCTCACCCCAGAAGCAGGGTAGAGGGCACAGTGAGGAGAGCTGAAATGTGGAAGCGGCAGGAGGCACGGGGAGGTGGAGGCGGGGATGGAGACCCCAAGGGAGCTTCATGAGCCCTCAGGTCAGGTGCAGACACTGGACTCCCTGGACCCGCCGTGCTGCACCTGCACCCCGATGGAGGAAGAGGGGTCCTGGGGGGCTCTGGACCACCCTTGTGGCCAAGGCCCTGCTCACACAGACATGGACTGGGAAATGGGAAATAGTGGACACTGCCCGCGCATGCCCTTCCCTGCCCCTCCTCCCAGGGACAGAGACTGGGATAAGTGAGACACATGCAGACAGGGTCTGAGAAAGAGACTGAGAGACACAGGGACAGACGGGGTGGATGGACCAGGGAGGGAAGGAATGAGCAGACAGAGGGTTTCCAGTCTCCCCTGAGGAATTTGCACAAAGGGTTTCCACATTCTTTGTGTAAAGCCACCCGTGGCCCCGCCCACTACAGCCACCGGTGACCTCACATGACCCAGGAGGGTCCGCAGGCCCACACTTGCCTCTCAGTCCCGATATAAACGTGGGAGCACAGGTATGGATATCTCTGTCCCATGCAGGGCTCCCTCAGCTCCAGCCGGGTCTTGGAGATCCGGCCAACGACACCTGAGCCCACCCTGCCCAGCCGTGGAGAGGCAGGGACACAGAATTGTAGAAAGGACCCTAGAGAGGAGACAGCCTCTGTTTGAATGCTCCTGCTGATGAGGAGCTCACTACCCCCTAGAAGCAGCCACTTTGTCTCTGGCCCTCTCAAAGAGTTAGAAAATTCATACTCTGAGTGGATCTTTTCTCCCGATCAGCTTCTGCCCCACAGCCTCCAGTACTAACCTCTGGAATCCCACGCACCACAGACACTGATCTGGCAAACATATGCCGAGCACCTACTGGGTGTGGGGCACTGCTAGTGGCGCTGGAGCCACTGTGTAGGACCTAGCAAGCACTGAGGGACAAAGTACACTCCAGGCCTGTGCCCGCCCCACAAGGCCAAGGTTGGGAATGAGCTGTGATTCAGCATCTCCTGCACACCAGACCTCAGGCAGCCCCATTTCACAGATAAGGAAACTGAGGTTCAGGGAGGATTAGGGACCTGTGCTGGGCACCATGCAGGTGGGATGGGCCAGACTCTGCCTTTCCCTTCGGACGGTGGAGGCATGGCATGACCCGACTGGGGCTGAAGCCTGGAGACCATCTTATCATCAGGGGAGGCTGAGATAGATACCAACACAGAAAACATCAGATGGGCAGAGCCTGGGTCTTAATGTCAGCCCGTGAACTTTTGGATCAAGCTGTGCCTGAAGCTACAGCCTTGAATTTTCACTTAAGTGAATCAGATTCCTTCTTTCGCTTAAGCCAGTCGGATGGAATGCCCTGCCACCAGCAGTGTAAAGATCCCAAGGTTCAAAGGGTTTGTTGTGTATAACTCATCCTAGGGATGAGTGAGTGTCGGGGGGTTGGGACAGAAGGCAAGGGCCATGCACTGTTAACACAACAGCTGACATGTATCCAGTCCTGAGTAAAGGGCTGTTGGTGCATTTGCTCACCAAATCTTTGTAGCAAACCCATGAACTAGATTCTGCCACCATCTTGTATGTCTCCTAGGCTAGATGACCTGAGCTGCGATGACAGGTAAGCCCCTGCTAAACGTCAGTGACTTCAAGTCAGAGTTCAGGACTTGCTCATGCACAGCCCCCGTGTTTGGTAGTCAGTCCACATGCAGTGACCCAGGGACCTGGGCTCCTTCATTTGGGGGCCCTGCCATCCCCCAAGGCCTTGGGGTCCACCAGATCCGCCTGCCGGCTAATGAGGACTGAGAGAGAGGAGGAAGTGGAGTACGGGAGCCCTGCTCACTGCCCATAGGAAGGTGACATTATGGCACCGCAGTGGAAAACAGCCTGGTAGTCCCCCCATGTCAAGCTTGGTTACCGTATGGCTCTGCGGCTCCACTCCTGAGGATGGACCGAAAATAATTAAAAACAGGTTTGTTTGTTTTTTTTTAAAAAAAAAGAGGTTTGTGCACCCGCGTTCACAGCAGCACTGTCCACAGGACACAAAACGTGGAAGCAATCCAAGTGCCACTAAGTGGACACATAGTTAAGCAAACTGTGGCCCACCCACAAAGTACAGTGTGGTCCCACCTTCAAAAGGAAGGAATGATACCTGCTGCCACACGGATGAATGCTGAGGACATGATGCTGAGTGACACAAGCCAGACACGGAAGGACACACACCAGGACCCACCCACACGAGGTCCCAGGGTCGTCAGACTCACGGACACAGAGTAGACGGTGGGACCGGGGCTGGGGGAGCAGGCTGGGGTCCGTGTGTGGCGGGGACAGAGTCTCGGTGTGGGGAGATGGAACGTGCTGGAGATGGACGGTGGGGACGGCTGCACAGCAGCGTGAATGTGCTCGGTGGCCCTGAGCTGTATACACTGAAATTGGTTAACATGGTAGATTTTAGGTGTGTTTTACCCCAATAAAAAAATTGGGGGTGGGGGAAACAGGTGCTCTTGCTGGGCCTGCCTCCCCATCCTTGGGGTCTCCTGGTCGGAACCTGGGTCAGGAGCAGCCAGACGCATCCATCTCTGGGGTGGCTGTCACCTGACCCTCTCTGGCCCACCTGGTGCTCATTCTCTGTAGGTGACCAGGACGACCAGCAGCTCAGGGTTTCGGCCTGGGGCAGCGGTGCGGGGGCGGGGCAGGCGGGATGTGGCCTCCAGGAGCAGGGTGGGGGCGGGGGCTGAGCTCCAGGTTGCTCCTGCTCCCAGACCAGGGTGGCCAACTGGGGGTTGTGACCTGTCTCCTCGGCCCTCATCTGCTCCCGACCCGACCCCGAGCCCCATGAGCGGCACAGGTCTGGGGCGCCATGGGAACGCAGGCCACTGTTAGCAGATGGATGACTGTCACACGTTTGATGAGGGTCCTCGGTTCACGGGTGGTGTGTGCAGAGGCCGCTCTGGGTTCAAACGCCACAGTCACAGACCTCCCAGGGCTGCAGGGCCTTCAGGAGACACCAGCCTGAAGAGGCAGTGAGGCTGGGGTGTCCAGGCTGCCGGGCCGGAGACAGTGGGGCTGTGCGCCCCACCCCTGCTCCCCACTCCCGTGCCCCTGCCCCCTCATGGCCGAGGTCGTCCAGGGCACCTCCTGGGTCCTGTCTCTCCAGTGTTCCTGCGCCCCACCTCCTTCTTCCTGCAGCCCCACCTCCTCACTCCTGCAGCCCCACCTCCTTCTTCCTGCACCCCCACCTCCTCACTCCTGCAGCCCCACCTCCTTCTTCCTGCACCCCCACCTCCTCACTCCTGCG